>NW_019154108.1:445188-470128 GCF_002288905.1 Enhydra lutris kenyoni | reverse complement strand
TCGCGCTGGCTCAGTGGGGACCGCAGTGGTGAGGGCGGCGGGTCTGCGGCCGGGCGGGGCGCGGGTGCGCGGCGCAGGGGGAGGCCCGCGTCCCTCCCTTCTTCCTCCGCCGTGCGTGTGGAGCAGCGCCCAGGCTGGCCGGGGATGGCCGGAAACGGGCGACGGCGGGAGTGCGCCTCACGTGGGGCGGCCGTCGCCGCGCCCCAGGAGGTGTGAGGGTAGGAGGTGCGCTGTGCCCTGCCGAATGCCCGGGGGAGATGGGCGGCCAGGGCAGTGATGAGGCAGTGGGTGTGAGGCTGAGGGTGAAGATTCTCTCTCTCTGTCGGCGTGGGTTGTTGGGGTCCTAGTCCTGGGTGGGGCCTGCGGACCTTGATGTCACTTCCAGCCCGGAGGGTCTGGCCGGTGTGAGCCGGTGCGGCCGGGAGAGAGGCGGCGTGGACGTTACATGGTTCTGGGGCGCTGATACCAGGGAATCCTGGCGAAGGTGTGGAACTGTGACTGTCGTTACTGGGAAGTATTGGTCAGGCCCCTGTGGGCCAGGCAGCTTCGCTTCATGGTCACAGTTACGGGACCCTGGGAAGAGGGGTGCCGAGACCTCCCTCTGCCCCCAGGAGGCAGGTCGGGGAAGCTCCACGCCTCCCCGGGGAGGAAGTGGGACGCCAAGGTTTTGAGCCTCGGGAACTGGCCCTCGGTTTGCGTCGCCGCCTGCCCCGGCCGTGAAGCGTCCGTGGCCCGTTTCCCGCAGCCCGTGGTCGCGGCCCTCGGTAACCTCCTCTCTGCTTCTCCCTCAGACGCTGCCAGGAGCCCCGTTCTTCGCGTGGGAGCCGAGCTGCACCAGTCCCTGGACGGTTATGCGGCCAGCTTGGCCAAAGTCATAGAGGCCGAAGCCAAAGTCAAGCTGTTCGGGGAGGAGGCGTTGCCAGGGATCCTGGCCACGGCCCGGACCGTCCCCGGGGCTGGCTTCGGGGGCCGCCGGGGCAGCAGGACGCCTGCGAGTCAGCGGCTGCAGCTGCAGAGCATCGAGGAAGGGAACGTCTGAGCCGCAGGACGGACATGAGGGGCTCAGGGTGGACGGTCCTGCAGGGGGGCGCCTGGGGAAGCACATCTGGGGGCCGCCACCAGGAAAACACTAAGTACAGGGTCTCGTGAGGCCGCATGCCGGCTCCGGGTGGGTCATGGTGATGGGACCAGAAGCCTCGGAGGCACAGAGGCCAGCAGCGGAGATGTGGCCATGACTTTTGGGGGCGTGTAGAAGGGGGACCAGGGACCCTGGCTTGGAAGGAAACCACCACATGGGTTACCGCCTCTTTGGGACCCGGGAGTCGCGTGGGGCACTGTCCCCGAGGTCTCAGGAGGGCAGCCCATTGCGGTGTGCTGTGGAGGACAGCAGGTGTCCCCAACAAAGCAGGATGATCCCCTGGGCCTCTGCACGGCCGATGTAGGCTCCGCCGACCGCTCCGCACAGAACCTAGAGCAGAGCCCCTCACGTGGGCTCCGCACGCCTCCGTCCTGGTGGGGACCTTGCGGTCAGCGGGAGCTGCCCGCTGGCATTAGGGGGGCGGCTCCGGCCGTGGGGCTGCTGTTGGAGGGGTGGGGGCCGTCCTGCCCGCTTCCCTGTTGACTGACGCTTTGCTGTTCAAAAGAAGGGAGCAACCACTGTAAGAGACGAGGAAGGGGCGGGATGTTTCATTTCCAGAATAAAAAAACAGTCCATTTGGTTCAGACACCCCGATCTTCCCCAGGCGGCCGGAGGCTGTGGTGCGGGAGCCAGAGCTGCTGTCCTCCTGGGAGGAAGCCCCTCCACGCAGGGAAACCTCATCTGCTGGGTTGTGCGTGCGACCTGAGCTCCTGCTCAGAGCACCCGGGTCCTCGGCGCCGGCTGGGGCCCCAGTCCCGGAGCAGCCTGGGGCAGGAAGGGGTGGGAGAGAGGCTCGCCGCTTGGGCCCTTCCGGACTGCGTGTCCCCTCTCAGAGCCATGCGGAGAGCGGGGTGAGGGGCTGGAGGTTGGATTGAGGGTGTCCGGGATTGCACCCCACTGTGATCTTTGCTGTTCTCTGAATCTGGGGGGTGGGGGGGGACCCTTTGACCACCGCGGGCACAGCGCTGATGCTGTCTGACGGGCGCCCTGCGACCCAAGCAGAGCAGGGGCCTCCCTGGAGGCCGACCCCAGCCCCCAACCCGGATGCAGAAGTTGCAGGGGTGTAAGCTGTGTGGCGAGAGCTTGCCTGGCCCCCTGTGAGGAGGGACTGCAGCTGTGCAGGGGGGAGCACGGCCAGGGGCTCCCCACATCCGGCCTCCCGCCGGTGACCGAGCGCGAGGCCGTCAGCAGTGGCGGGTCCCAGAGGCGGCTCCTCCCCAAAGCTTGTTCCCCCACACCGTGTTCCTGGGGCATCGATGGCTCCCGGGGTGCCGTGCCGCGTCCTTTTGCCAGAAGCCGGTGGCCAGCTGTTGGCTGAAGGCCCTTCCTGCGGCGTGGGGCTTGCAGCCTTCCTGGGGACCAGGCCCGTCAGCAGGGCTCCCGGGCGGTGCCGGGTGCTGGTCTAGGTTTGGGGGTGGGGGGCAGTGGCTTCTCGGGGGAGCAGAGGCGGGTTGCCCTGTGGGCTCTGCTGATACGTGCAGGTCAAACTCTGTTCCCGCCGGGGTGGGGGTCCCGAATCTGAGGTCATCGCGTTTTCTGCGCACCGTGCATTTCCCCTGCACTTGCCAGCAAAGGGACACGTTCGTGCGCAGCCGGGACCCGCGACATGGCCTCGCTCTCTGGGCTGGGGCGGCCGGGGCTTGCGCGCCCGCCTCGAGGGCAGCACGTCGGCCTGGCCCCCGGGGTGCAGGGGGTGCCTCTGGACCGCACAGGCTGGGCTCCAGGGAAAGAGGCTGGAGACCCAAGTCCCCACTGGCGGGCAGATCCCACGCCAGCTGGGACCCACCAGGGTTTCATCCGAGCCGTCTGGGAACCCCAGGCTGCGCAGAGGGGTTCCCGGCCGTCTCCGGTTTTCCGAGGAGCGGCGGGACCGCGCGCCCCCGGCCCGTGCAGACGCCCCAGGGGCGCGGGCAGCCGCTCTGCAGCCCCGGCCTGTGGCTCCCGGGGAGGCCCGGCCCGCAGCGCTGCGCGCGTCCCGGACGGAGGCAGGTGTCCAGGCGGGCAGAGGGACCCGGGGCTCCCCGCGTTCCGCGGTTCCGAAACCCTCCTGCCTTGACCGGCCGGAGCGAGCGGAGCGCGTGCGGAGGGAGGCGGGGCACAGCGGGGCGCGGAGGACCCGCACCCTTTCTCACGTCCCCCAGGCTTCTTCGGGGACACCTGCCGCCGGCGCCCCCTGAGCCCGGCCCGGCGGCTTTCCGCGCTGCGCCGCGGCGGCCTGCGGCCTTCCTGGGGACACGGGGCCGCGCGGTCGCCGAGGGCCTCGGTGCTGCGGGTCCCGGTTTGGGCGGGACCTCGTCGAGCGCTGGTGCCCGTCACTGCCCCTCTCCTGGAAGTTGCCACTGGACGGGGTCCCTGTGCTGTGTCCCGGATGCCCGGTGCGGGGGCTCCGGGGGCGCGCGCGCCTCGCCCCCTCCCCGGCCAGGGCGGCGGCCGTGGGGCCGGGGCCGGCCGGGCGGGGGGAAGGGGGCCGCGGCCGGCCGGTCGGCTTCCGCGCGGAGCCGGTGCCTCGGACCCGGCCGGCCGCTCGCTTCCTGCGAGACCCGCGGGGCGCCGGGGACGGGGACGGGGGGTCGAGGGGCGCCGCCTTCCCCAGCCCCGCTCCGGGCCGCTGTGCGGGGTGCGCGCGGGACAGCGCGGGTCAGGGCTTCCGGGCGCGCCCCCACCCCGCGGGAGGCCCTGGGAGGCGCGTGGTTGGAGACGCGTCCCTGCAGGGGCCGCGGGTGCGGAGGGTCAGCCCGGAGCCTCCGTGCACGGCCCGGGGCGGGTGCCGTGGCTACGACTCGGCGGGGCGGGGGACGCGGCCGCGAGGCGGGCCCCCTCCGAGGCGACCGTGCGGACGGCGGGGGCCGCGCGGTAGCGTGCGGGGCTGGAGCCGAGCGTCCGGGTGCAGGGGCGCGGCGGGCCGGGAAGCGAACGTCCGGAGGAGAACTGGCGCCGGGGTGGGAGGCGCTGGGGGCCGCCGTGTGGTCGTTTCGCTGCGCCGCACACGAGGCTCTTGTGGGAAGGCAGGAGTCGGGGAGGAAAGGGGGACGCGGCGCTTGGAATTTAAGAGGCTGAAGGAGCAACGAGCTCTCCTGTTAGCGGCGGCCCGAAGACGGTCCCTCCCCACCCCAGGGCCTGCCTGGTCCCAAACCCGGCAGGAGCTCGGCCTTGACCTCCCTCACAGCCTGCTTGGCCGTGGGTCTCGGGCTCTCGGAGTCCGTGATCTTCCAAGCCCCCGTGGCAAGAGGCCACACAGGGGAGGGGAGTCCATGCTGGGACCCACAGTGTATGCAGAACCCCAGGTGAATCCCACGAGAGACGGAAGGGACATCCCAGTTCACCCCGAAGCAAAGGGAAATGGCGGTCATACGTGACTATAGGAGGGGACAGTCTGACCACCCTTCCGGGTTAGGGAGCAGGGACACACAGAATCCAGGGAGGCCTGGGAAAGCCTAGGGCCTGTCTGACCTCCCAAAGTACATTAAGCCAGAGTCTGGGTCAAGTGCCAGGTCTTGGCCATGAGACTGTGCAGAGGAAAGGGGAGGAGGGGAGGAGGAGGGACATTTGAGTCATCGTCACTAGAACGGCAGCAGGTGGGAGACAGGGCAGTAGGCCCGAGAGCTTGGGAGCCTGATATCGGCTGGCCAGACCTAAAAACTGCAACCCGAGGCCAGCGACTGGATTTGTTTGGAAGGTTCCAAAGCACAAACTTGAATCTGGGTAGGATTACCAAGAAGGCAGTTTTGCTCGGTTATTTTCAGAATGTAATACAAAGAGCGGTCTGTGTTCATTTCCCTCAGAATTTTCCTGAATATTAATAGCTTGGGAATTAGAAGCCATTTCTGGTTTTCTTTTCCAACCACCATTTTGGAATATCCTACGGCACCGACAGCTCAGCCCCTCCCAGATGAAAACACAGCCCCACGAGGATCCCTGGGATCCCGGGGATCCCGAGCCTCGGCAGGCACAGCCGCTTGAGGATCAGGGAAGCAGGCCCGTCACTCGGGTGTGGGTGCGCTAGGAGACGGGGTTCTGGGCCGTGTTCTGATACTGGGCCTCTGGATACAGAAGTTGTTACAAACCCTCAAAGCAAAACAAAAGCAAGCTAATCCTGAAACATATTTCACTTGAAGTTTTTGGATAGTTTTTTTTAAAAGATAAAAAAATATTTAGTATTATAAGTCATCGTATTTATAAACGAGTAGAAGCATATTTAGAATAGCTTTATCTGATTAAATATCTGTTTTGGTGCATGTATAGCTGTGGAAGTTGTGGATCTGTACTTGGACTGTGGACTCTGTGTCCCCCTTGGCCCACCGTGTGCCTCCATGTCCTGGAGTGGGGCCTCCCTCGAGGGAGCAGGCCACAGAGCAGGCAGGAGCTGAGGGCTGTAGAAGCGGGAGGGATGACGCCCATACCACACACCCCTCCGCACACCCATCCTCGTGCTGTTCACGAACACCTCCGAGACAGCTAGATTCAGGGAGGGCTGTTCCCAGAAATACAGAACACTCTTATTTTTAATTATTTATTTTTTAAAGATTTATTTGAGAGAGAGAGAGAGCGAGCGAGAGCATAAGCAGGGGGGGAGAGGGAGAAGCAGGCTTCCTGCTGAGCAGAGAGCCTGATGTGGGGCTCGATCCCAGGACCCTGAGATCATGACCTAAGCTGAAGGCAGAGGCTTAACTCACTGAGCCACCCAGGCGCCCCCCCCCCTTTAAAAGATTTTTCAAGTAATCTCTACATGCAACACGGGGCTCAAACTCACAACCCCAAGATTAAGAGTTGCATCTGTACTGACTGAGCCAGCCACTGGAGTCCCATCCACGCCCAGCTGGAGAACACCCGGCAGCCTGGGGCAGGGGAGGGAGCACGACAGCAGGGCTGAGTCTGCAGGAGCGTTTCAGACCTGGGTGGAGGCAGCCGAAGTCGGGCGGAGTTGAACACTCGAGTCAAGGAAGACCCGGGATGGTTAAGACAGGACGGTCAACAGCTTTCAGCTGAAATCTAGAAGGCAGAGAGAGGACGAGCAGAAGCCAGAGCTTTCCAGGCGAGCGTGCGCCAGCGCGTCTCGGGAGCCGGCCGTGATGCTCTGTGCTTGCTGCTGGAAGCCGAATCCTATTTTTGGGGAGAGAGGCTCTACTAATGGGGACTGACGGGGCTGGAAGTGAAGATAATGTGCTCTGGAAGGAGAAGCGAAAAAAAGCTCCTCTGTGTGATTCTATCTCACGGAAGCCAAAACAGGAAAGATTAGCAAATCGAGAATCAAGAGTCTTATGTTACCGAGAAGACTGGAAAATGTGGGTGAAGGTAGTAAGGCATGAAATAAAACGTCAAATTCAGGATATCTTAAAACAACCAACTTCTTTAATTAGAAAGCAACAAACATGCAAATGGCAAGTGTAGAAATTTATTTGACCAACATTTTCACTTTAATGAAAATTACTCTTCCACATTGATCCAAGCTCTCATATCTGAAGGTTAGGGAAAATATTGCACTTTGCATTTTCTAGCACTCCTCACACATGGCAAAAAGTTTTTAAAACATTTTGCTAGTTTTGTTTTCCACACTCTCCCAAATTCATGCACACAATCATTCCAAACCAATGTTAGGTTATCCCAAAAAAGGGAAAAACTCCCAAACACCATAACCTTAAAATTGCACTAAAGCTCTGTAAAGAAAAAAATATAATAATAAATGTCTTATACAAATTTCAGAACATCTAAGTGCTTGCCAGTAAGAGCTGGTTATTCTTCATCCTCATTTTCATTCTCCTGACCAGAGCCTTCTGATCTGTCGCCCTCCAACCGGTCTGGAAAACATATGAAATGCACAAAAAGAAATGTTTTCAGTATTGTAACTAAAATAACTTTCAATACCTTTTATTTAAAACTCATTAAAATGCATACAGTCCAACACATCACCATGTAAGAATCACTCCACTTCTGTGTGTGGGTGAGTTATTTTTCACCGCTGAAAGCAAGTTAAAAAAGAGTAAGGGAAACAGCACTGTAACTCTGATATACACGTCATTCTAAATATCTAACAATTAAAAAGAAAAGCCCTAGGGATCTAGACCTATCATGGTCTCTTAGCAGTGGTTTTCAAGCCATGTTCCTTGGGAGTCCAGGAGCCTCAGGAGGTGTATCATGCCACCAGACCGACTGAGGGGAGGATGTGGGGGAGCCCGGGGACCATTCTCGCGGATCTGTGTACTTCTGTTTATAAAGATTTTTTTTTTTATAGATTTTATTTATTTGACAGAGAGAGATCACAAGCAGGCAGAGAGGCAGGTGGGGGCGGGGGAAAGCAGGCTCCCCGCGGAGCAGAGAGCCCGATGCAGGGCTTGATTCTAGGACACTGGGATCATGACCTGAGCTGAAGGCAGAGGCTTTAACCCACTGAGCCACCCAGGTGCCTCTACAGAAAGATTTTTTAAATTAAGTATCTGCTACGTTCCCGGTGTTGTGCTAAGGACACAACGGTGGCCAAAACGGACACGTGGTCTCTGGCTTCAAGGAGCTTATCCAGATTAACTACGCAAGTGACAACAGGATCACAGACGGTGAGTGAACACAGCTCGCTCTCTCCAGCTATCGGCAGGTGCACTCGCCGTTCCTCTCTGGGACACCCGCCCCGAGCTCCGGCTCACTCATCGCAATACAGCTTTTACCCCCTTGGGAAATGTTCCCGAGACTTCGCAGACGCCCAGCCTGCAGAACGATCAAGTCCTTCCTCTGCGC
The DNA here is from genome assembly GCF_002288905.1 of Enhydra lutris kenyoni. Classification (NCBI taxonomy): domain Eukaryota; kingdom Metazoa; phylum Chordata; class Mammalia; order Carnivora; family Mustelidae; genus Enhydra; species Enhydra lutris. Next base: position 462,264 of record NW_019154108.1, on the reverse strand, counting down.
ACCAGGCTCGCCGTGTCTACCGTGCGGTGCTCACCCTAACCGTAGGCCTGGTGTGTTTGCGTGTCTTTGTACGCGCCAGACTTCAAGGGCTTTCTGAGCTCCTGGGAGGGTACGAGTTTTTTCTTTCTATCTTGTATCTCAGAGCCTAGGACAGGAGGTGCAGTGACAGCTCTCGGAATACGTGAATGTGAGTTTTACTAACAAGCTGTGTTACACCGGCACATACAGAGGAGGCAGCAGTGCAGAACCATGGCCACCACAGAAGCCCCAACTCAAACTGGACTAGACCCCTGTGCTGACCCCATTTCAAAGCCAAACTAAGGAGATAATGCATGTGTCTATGATTTACAACCGGAGTTATACCAATTTTAGCTATTTTCATTATTACCTATACATTTGCAAAGTAAGTGAACAAAACCAAGATTTGGACAGACCCTCACAGGTCACCAGACTCTGCGTGCAGTGGAGGGACTGCTAACCCAAGGAATGTCAGCGTAAAAGTGACGACACTCTTTCTCGTGTGATAAACTTGCACAAGAGAACACAACACGAAGCTGCTACCAGCTCCGACCAGATCCCCACGAACGGGAGTCCCGCAGATGACGGGCTAATTCCGCAAAATATTCCTGTCCCCCTGCAAGGAGTGTGTGGGACTCCCACCCAAACTCCTTCTGTCACGCTGTGAATGACGATGGGGAAATGGAGGGTTAACAAGAACTGTCCCAGCCTTCGAATCGGGAGTTCAGGGTAGGCCTGGGATTCTGCAGAGTCCAGAGCACGCCGTAAGGAGACCAGTGAGGACCAAGAGGGTCTAATACCAGTCAATGAGTGACTGGCAGTGGCTTCCAGAAGGCGGAAGAAGGCAGGATACCTGTTCTTTTCTCAAACCCATCTCAACCAGCTGCTGCAGACTCCTCGCTCTCAGAGGGGAAACCCAGCTTCTGAGAATAAATTAAACGAAATCTTTTGTTCCGGAAATGCTACACCTCCGAGGCAGGAAAACTGCAAAGCAGCGCGATGCTGACAGCTATCTGGTCGGCAGTTACAGACCCAGGCGCTGAGCAACTCCCCTCTCCTCCATGAAGACGGAAAACAAGAGCTGCTTCTCCATGCAGAGACCCAGCTCGGAGGAGCTCCGGGCCCTAGTGAACCAGCGGCTACTTACAACCAGGCGCAGGTGCCAAACACGGGAGAACGTCCTCTGCAGTCAGGCCCCTCACCTTCCCTCTTTAGAAACGGCCCCCACCCTCGGGCTTGGGGCAGACTGCCTGTCCTCTGCCCCTCGTGCCTGCTCCTGGGCAGTGGAGTCGATGAATTTCTAGCTCTTTGTTCTGCCTCAGGTGGGTGGTTTCATGGCCGGAGCCACTGGCCCACTGGTGTCCGCCCCCCCGATCTGCTTCGTCCCACATCGGGGAACCCGATCTCATGGACACAGACCGCACATTTAGACTCCAGCCTTCAGTGACGTGTTCCTGAGGATGTCTTCTCCCGCATTTTGGAAAACGCAAAAGCTCAAGCCCTATTTCAGTAAAGTGAGAGAAAATCTTCAGGGGGTAGGACCCAAGTAACTGCAGCTTAAGAAGCAAGCCAGGGTCCAACGCGCCGCCTTCGTGGAGAATCACAGCTCCACTGGGAAGGCGCTGCTCCCTGGGGGTGAGAAGGAGCTGGACCGGACCGCGGCTGGCCTGTGCCTGCGCCATCACAGTCCCCTCCTGACTGACCTCAAATGTGCACACACGATCGAACTTGGGATCCTGGAGACGAGGAGGGAAGGAGAGGACAGGGCTGGACAACCGGCTCACCAAGTAACTGCACATCTTAACGACAAAAGCAACTCTCGTGCACTTTTTCTCTCCAGTCTTTTACATAAGAGGAGCAAGAGAGTGAATTAAGTTTACTAAACCAATTAGAAATTATCTTTTTGACCGACAGCAAAATGAAATGGAAGAAAGGGAATCTTCCTGCTATAAAACTTAACCAGTGTTAAAACCAAGGGAGGAGGGGAGTCCTGTTAGCTGCCAAACCACGGCACATCAGCCACTGCGTGAGACGGACCGCACCCATGAGAGAGCAGTGGTTTCCTAGAGAAAAACCCCGGAAGAGCCATTTGCCAGATAAGCTCTTTACAAGAACACACGAGTTTTAGGAATTCTAATCGGCAAATGTTTGTCTTGTTCTAGACAATGCTGCCTCAAATCTGAAATCTGAAAGGATGAATTTTAAGTGTTACAGTGATTAGTTTACTAATACAGGAACCCACAAGTTACTGCGAAGATATTTTGTCGGGCTGCTGACCTTTTCTGTTCACAGCCCATTCAAAATTCCCACTCTCTCCAGGCAGTCGTTAATATTAACAATTTGCATATTTCCCCCCCACCTCATACGGGCTTCTTTTACTTCCTCAGATGTGCTCCACTACTCTCTCCTCCAGGACTCTGAAAAATGCTGCCTACCCTTTCCTCCGCTGGGCATACTGTGTCTGCCCTCCTCCCTCTCTCTAAGGAAGTGGTGTAACCGGTTCACGGCTTACGAAGGCCGGAGGAATGGGCAGACGTAGCCCCGACTAAAAGTGAGGGTCGGGGGGTGGTGGGGGAGGACGATGAAGATCCTGAGGGAGAGGAGACTTTGCTGTGTCCCCAGATCAAAGAGGGCCAGAGTGGGTGGAGAGCACGCTGGGCGAGAGCCTGAGAAGCAGTGTGAGCTCAGGTCACCCAGAGGCCTGCACGTCACGCTCACGACCTGAAAGTGTTCCCGCAAGTGACCTTCCCGAGGTCAAAGGGAAGGAAGGGCTTGGAGGCCAGTTTCGCATTCAGGCTTCTCCGCTCACGGGTTGCGTGGCCTGCGGAAAGTCATTACAACCAACGCTGTAAAGGCTTGGAGCTAATTAGGAAAAATTTGTGAAATGACTAGTATAGTGCCTGATACATTATAGGTATTAGAAACTTAATTTATGAAATCAGTAAAGAAAAATGCTCTTTTGTTGGATAGATGTATCTTGTTTGTAACGGATACTGATCTTTTCTAGGATTAGAAACAGATTATGCACTTCCTTCTCGATGTCAGTGACAATACACACATTTTGTGTTTCGTTAGCACTGCTCCTCACCGTGTATCCTTGAAAACAAAAAAAAAATATTTAAAAACCTTGCGGAGGTTCTGTGTTTCAACCCTGGCAGAAGCGGTTACATTCATTTTGGTCTGAGCTAGGGTTACTTCTCACCACATCCACTATACAGGGTACTTCCTCTTTAGGGTTAAGGTAGGATCCTCCATGCTGAGAAGAGAAGGGACAGCGGATGAAAGTTTTCAAGTTTCATTATGACACTTTTCAATACATTTGGTTCGTGAGGAACTAAGTTACTGCACTAAGATCAAGAGTTCACCGAACTCCTAGCTCGGAAGTTACGCCGCCTCCATTCTGTGGTTAGAAGAAATTGTACGAACCACCGTCAAGCAGACCCGAACTAGTAACATGACGCGACCATGGTGTTAACGACCGTGACAGTTCTCACCGGCTCGGATGTGATTCAGCGAGGCCAACATCCTCAACATGAACGAGGCCGGCACCGTGATGGTGTTTCTGGTCTCCTCCAGCATGAGTTCGTTTCGAGTTATAACCTAGGAGGCGAGCAGGACAAGTGCATCAAGACCTCGATGTAGCCGCACCCCTCCTGCCGCCCGGGAGAGCGGCGGGCTCCCAGCAGGTCTGAGAGTCGCCTCGTTCTCCGCGCGCGCACTGTGCATCTCCAGCCCAAGGCCGCTCGCCACCACGGAGCGACTTCACCGTGCACCTGAGGGAGCGGCCTCACACAACACGACTCCTTCAACTGGCAGAAGGACAAAGGCCAAAGAGGCTCCTTAAAACATTTAAGAATTCAATTTATTTTTTACCTGTGGTTTGTTTCCCAGAGCAGCTACCTGTGTCTGCTCATTCTTCTTCCCTGTGGCAGAGCTGACGCACTTAGTGACACAGCCGTGTTAAATGATTTCCCCGGGGCCGCTCAGGTTTCTCAAGAAAACATCACCTTGACTGACGCAAAGTAATTTTGAAAAATAAACTTTCGGGTAAGAGTTACCAATGACTTGTGTCTTATGTACCAAGACGGGACTGAGTGTCCATAAACACCGAGGGATCTGGGCAAAGGGGAAAGGGCAAAGTTCATGGCAAAAGAGAAAAGGAAGAAAGGGAGGAAAGGAGGAGAGGAAGACGAAGGGGCTAATCTGGACAATGGCTCTCCAGTGATTTCATACACGTTTTCAGTCCCGCAGGGCACCCCCAGGGCCCTTTACAGTCTCGCCCCAAGGAGCTGCTTTCTTATCCACTCTCCAGCGGTTCACTTACCTTAGGACACCTTGGAAAGTGCCAACCCTTCATCTCAAGGGCTCCTTAGCACTCTGTCTGCCTTGTGAACTCAGTCCAATTCGTACTTCCTCTGGAGACTCCCCCATCCATCTGCCCCACCTACGAGCACACTGCTTCTTTGCAAGGCTTCCAGAACGCTCTGCGTGCCCCTCTACGTTCTGGCGGACTGTTCATTGTCTGTCTTTCCCTCCAGTCTATATGCTCTGAGGGAAGGTTTATTTTTTACAATTCGGCACTACGTCTGACATATGCGAAGTTTATAAACGTCTATTAGAAAGCAGATGCGGGAATTGTGACTGTCAACCTTGGTCTAGACTACTGGTTTTCTAACTTACTAATAACATTTTTTAGCAACGGACCCTTATTTCATGTTTTTAAAAGGGTGCAGCATCAACGTGAGCTACACTCACCTACGAACAGAAGCTCGGCCGCCAGTAAGCAGCTGCCTAATGCCACGAATCGTTACGTTCGTAAGAAATCCTACAGGAAAACCCACCAATACAAACCCTGGCTAAAGTTGGGGAGGAAAACCCCAGAATTCAGCTTTTGCATTATCTACCTTCCCCTCTCTCAAGCCCACAAAAAACCTAGAGCTTCACAGAGTCCAGTTTGAAAACTGTTGGTTTAACCAGGAGCTCAAGAAATCTTAAAATCTGACAGTAAAGGAAGATTCTCCAATCATTTGTTCTGATACTTATTTGGCTGTGATTATGGAGGACAGCCATAGTAAAACTCATTTTCTTAAAAGGACAGAAGGTTTTTTTTTTTTTTTAAGATTTTATTTATTTATTTTTGAAGATCGCAAGAAGAGCACAGGCAGAGGGAGAGGGAGAAGCAGACTCCCTGCTCAGCAGGGAGCCAGATCCCAGGACCCTGGGATCATGACCTGAGCTGAAGGCAGACGCTTAACGACGGAACCACCCAGGCATCCTGCACAGGTTTTTTTTTTTTTTTTTTTTTTAGATTTTATTTATTTATTTATTTGTTAGAGAGAGAGAGAGAGAGCATGAGCACAGGCAGACAGAGTGGTAGGCAGAGGCAGAGGGAGAAGCAGGCTCCCCGCTGAGCAAGGAGCCCGATGTGGGACTCGATCCCAGGACGCTGGGATCATGACCCGAGCCGAAGGCAGCCGCTCAACCAACTGAGCCACCCAGGTGTCCCTCAGGTTTTTTTTTTTTTAAAGATTTTATTTATTTGACAGACAGAGATCACAAGTAGGCAGAGAGACAGGCAGAGAGAGAGGAGGAAGCAGGCTCCCCGCTGAGCAGAGAGCCCGACGTGGGGCTCGATCCCAGGACCCTGAGATCATGACCTGAGCCGAAGGCAGAGGCTTCACCCACTGAGCCACCCGGGTGCCCCAAGGTTTTTTAAATGATTCTTCATTGCAATAAACACAAAACCAGTCAATTTGTTTTTCTTAAACTATAATAACCTGGTATTACCAATAGTCAATATTATAATAAGCAAAATAATATTCTGATGTTTAGCTCTCTAGTATTACAGTCATGTTTTAATCTTAGTTTTTCTTTTTCTTAAAATTTGACCTCCTTAACTGAATAAATTTATGTTACCGATTAACAATGAGCTGCTTTGGGGTGCCTGGGTGGACGTGGATCAGTCATTAAGTTTCTGCCTTTGGCAAAAGGTCATGATCTCAGAGTCCTGATTTCCAGCCCTACATCAGGCTCCCTGCCCGGGTGGGGGAGGAAGGGAGCCTGCTTCTCCCTCCTCCACTCCCCCTGCTTGTGTTCCTGCTCTTGCTGTCTCTATCTCTGTCAGGTACATAAATGAAGTCTTTAAAAAAAAAAAAGTAAAAGAAAATAATGAGGTGCTTTAAGTCTTCTTAAGAAAGCATTTCAGGAACAAAGTGATATATGCGTTATAATAATTATAAATAAGTCTTACTTCATCAGCAAGTTTTCGGTTAAAAATCCTTGACTCTTCTAGTGGTGACCAGATCTTTATGTCATAATCTATGCCAGATGAGGCTAGAACTAGAAATAAAATGTTTCATATTAATATAAGGCATAAAAACACGACGTTAAGACACGCATACATAGGTCACACATTATGCATGTATGTTAGGGGTGTGTGTCTGTGTGTGTACACACACATGTGCAGCAGAACTGAGCCGGCATGGATACGGTCCTGACGCATTTAATGGTCAACTGAGAGTATTATTTAGAAGATTTCCTAAAAGTTACCCTAGAACATAATGTTAAGACCAACTTGTAGTCAGTCCAATTTCTTTCTTCTCCACTGCTCTTTTAGGAGAAACATGGGCAGTGTCCAATGAAAGGCAAGAATAAGCCAAGCTCCTTTGTTCTGTCAGATTAACTCGGACATGGGAAGACTAACGAGGCTCGGAGACGCAGGCGGAGTAGAGCCAAGTGTGGTCAGCCGAACCTCTTGCAACTTGTAAAACTTAGAAGAAATATTAAAGAATAAAGTCTTTAATCTACTTCCCCATACTCTGTGCCAAAAGGAGGTTACAAGTGTTTTTGTTTTAAACCCAAGGAGAGTCATAACGGGCTCCCCTGACTGCCTTCTGGAGCGCTGGCGTTACTCGTGCACCGACAGCCAGAAGAAAACTGGAGCCGGCGTGCTGACTCCTGCCAAAGGCCGTCTTACTTGGGTCGAACGGATGCGGTTGCAGGCAGTTGACCACGTGGTTATCAGCTTCCAGAAGCATCAAGTGCTCAGCGGTGTGACGGTCCCAGATGAAGATATGGCCACAGTCAGAACCACTCATCACAAAATTAGCACCCCAGAAATTGGCTTCTTTTATCTAAGGGTTTAAAAAAGAAAATTATAAGAAAATTCAAAGTTACTAAAACAAAGATTCTATTTTGCAACTGAAAATATTAATTGACTTAGAAAATAAAAAATAGAAGAGACTCTTTGTCTTCTATTATTTTTAAATGATGGAGACTATCAGCAAGCATGATCCAACAGTAAGTAATGAAAGGTGCCCCTTGAAAACAGAGATTATGTTCTGTTCACGGTTGTATTTTTAGGGCCTTGAACAGTACTTGGCAACAGTTGGTGCTGTATTAGTAGCTGCAAAATGCATGGGATTTCTGGGTTTGGGAAAGTATAATGGAAACTTCTATGTCTACATGTTGTTGAACGTTCCAAAAATGGTTCCACTCTAGCTTTGTAAGATAATAAAAACAAATCACAGAAAAAAAGGAATAGTTCCCTTTTGTATTTCGCTTTATGCTGGAAGAACAGAAAGTACCAATAATCTTTTTATTAGCTATTCTCTCACAACTGAGAAGGACGGATGTAAGCATATTTACTTTTACGAAGCAATGAGAAAAAGGACTAGGACACACTGGAATGCTTAGGATGACATCTTCAGTGGATGTGTATCAATGAGCCACACAGAGTCTCTGTAGTTCAGGACATTTTTCAACCATTTCATCAGCAGCTGCTACTTTGTTATTTTTGCCAAACCAAAGAGGGGAGACAATTTTGTTGTTACTTAGAGTTACTGTTATATTTATTTAACTTTTCTTTTTTATTCCTACCCCTAATATTTTCATATAGAATTTTAACCAGCAAAATATAAGAAATATACATTGATTCCTTCTACTAATAGTGAGCATTGTGTTTAGAATGATTAAACTGTTACCACCAATGGTATCTATAGAAAAAGCTAAGCAGTTCCCTGTCCCAAAGTAAGTTCTTTTAAAGTAAGCTCCACACCCACCCTGTGCTTGGACTCAGGATCCCTAGACCGAAAACTGCAAGCTCTACTGAACATTTACCCTTAACTCTGGAGAGAACAGATTAAAACTGATTCTTTAGATACTTCTGGACGACTCAACGAATATATGAAAACAACACCTTCTAAATATGAATAGTTCAGCGTTCGAGTTACAACATGCTAATCACCTTACAAGATCCCCTTAGTGCAGAATTAAAATCACACTGGGTGTATGACTTGTGGACGGTAAAACTTGAAAAGATCTTAGAGATCATCTGGTCTGTTCTTATATCATAGATGAGGACACACTGTCTAGAGAGACAAAGTGACTAAAACAAATCTTCACTTGTCAATCTTAAGAAGAGTTGTTATAAAGTAATCAGACTACATTTTGCAATGAGCCTGGATTCATATATCTAAATCTTTCTCTCCAAATCAACAAAGAGTGCTAAAATGAGCCGTATATATGTCTATATACAGATACAGATACAGCACGCGTGAGAGAGAAGAAGGAGCAATTGTTATTTGCACCAGCTAAAAATTTTAAACTTCTACAGCATTTCCTTAGTAGGGCAGAATTTTCTTGTGAACAATAATGGTCTCTGGCAATCTATTACCAGCACTAAAACAACCACGTCTGGATAACGAGGTAACCGTGAAGGCACAATAATGCTGCACCGGACCCCAGCGGCAATACATAAAGACTACCATTATGGAAAATATTCATATTATCAATCTGCAATTTCTCCAAAGAGTGCCATGAGCATTTGGTACCATTGTCCTGGAGTTGCGATGGCCCTTATAAACCATCTTTACTAGTGGCCTTCTAATGTTCAAAGTATCCAATTCTTCCATTTCTTTCCTTTCTTTCCTCCGCCTGAAGAACTCCTGGATGCGGGCAACAGCAGAGCGTCTACGAATTACATATTAAAAGAAAAAAAACAAAAATAAATTTCAAAACATTCACAGGCCACTATGGAATCAAAATGAGGAACATTAAAATACAGTAAAGTCTAAAAAATATTTAAACTAAACGTTATCTCAAGACGGCATCCCCAACCAAAGCATAAAAAAGCAGACACAACAGTGAGACTCCATCAGACTAGTTGAGTTACTAAAACAAAGTATTTTAGTGAAGAGCTCATTTAGAAATTTGGTACTGGTTGAGAAAGTGAAGGAAACAGCATGCGGCACACTGGTTTTTAAAGGGCTATTTTATAAAAACATAAGAGAGACAAAATCAATATGCAAGTTTACTACAAACAAATCCTATTCAATATCATTTCTCTTCTCCATATGAGGAAATGCAGGGGCATAAAGAGAAAAGAAAAGAAATAAAGGGTAACATGTAATAGCAGAGGGTAAACTTGTTTTGAGATTTTGTAAAGATGTTTCCAGCAAAGAACAGACTAGTAAAGAAAGAGAGCATTACTGTATGTACAATCAAACAGGGACTTTCAAACAGAGTCTATACAGACCCCATATAAGAGTACAGATTTGGAGCTAATGAGGCTGATTTTACTCTCCTAAGACCTGAGTTGGTTACAGAGCTGGAGAGAAGAATGGGCCCTTTTAAGACTGATTTAATTATCAGAAGAAACTTTTCCTAACACATGATATATTTAATGAGTTTGTTAGTCTGAATTTATTACTTAAAACATTGTATTTTGACACAGAATAGACCAAAAAAGTCTACAGATCAGTAAGTAAAATGAACACTATAACAGAAAAATAGGTAAAGGACAAGAGCAGGGCCACTACAGAAGAAATGAACAGTCAGTAAATATACAAAAGGATGCTAAGCCTCACTAATAAGATAAAAATAAAACAACAAACTGACCTCTTTATGTGTCGACCAGATTAGAGAGAGGTTAATGTCTATTAGAATGGCAAGACTATAGGAAAACAGACACTACTGGAAGGGGTTTGAAAGTGATTCTATGTATAAAAAAAGTAAACTCCTTTACTGGAAACTTTCCACTGGCGCAGACTGCATATGCAGGAAGGCGTAACATCTCACGTGTGTGGCACAAGGAATTTTCACAAACGGAACAAGCCCATGAACCACCACCAGTGCTGACAAATGGGGCATAACCTCCAGGATTCTCCTGGTGCTGCATTCCCATCACTGCTCTCCCTTAAGGAAAACCATTACTCTGGCTTCTAACGGGACCAGTTACTTTTGCGAGTCTGTGAACACTGATCACACGGAACCGGAGGACGTGTATCTGCGAGTCTGTGAACAGTGATCACACGGAACCGGAGGACATGTATTTTTGTGTCTCGCTCTTTAACTTAACACCCCAAGACTCCTCTGTGCTGTCTTCTTCATCCCACTGGCTGAGAGACCACAGTGCACACGTACATTACAACGCATGTGCCCATCCCACTGTGAGTGCACAAGGGGTTGCTCCCAGCTTCTGACTACTAGGTGGCGACTACTATCAACATCTGTCCATGTCCTTGGCAAGCACATGTCAGGTTTCTGCTGGGTCTGTACCTAGGAGGAAAACAGCAGGACCACAGCAAGTGCATATGTTCAGCTTTGATAGATACTTTCAAACAATTTCCCAAAGTGGTTACACCAATTTACATTCCCACTACTAGTATCAGTATTGAACTCAATACTGAGTTCAAGTCTATCAGAAATTAAACAAATATCTATTAAAATTTAAAATATGTATATGCTGGGGCACCTGCCTGGCTAGTCAGTAGAACATGTAACTCTTGATCTTGGGGGCTGTGAGTTCAGGCCCCACGCTGGGTGTACAGATTATGTTTAAAAATATATATTTTTTAAAAGATTTTATTTATTTATTTGGGAGAGATAGAAAGAGGGGGGAGGAAGGGCAGTGGGAGAGGGAGAGCATCTCAAGCAGACTCTGTACTCAACAGGAAGCCCGACATGGGGCTCACTCCCATGACCCAGAAATCATGACCTGAGCCAAAACCAAGAGTCAGACACCTGACTGAAGAACCCAGGTGCCCCCAAAATTTAAAAAAAAAAAAAAATTATTTGCTTTGTGTTGGTACAGCAATTTTACTTGTAAAAAATGTACACTACAGGGACGCCTGGGTGGCTCAGTTGGTTAAGCGGCTGCCTTTGGCTCGGGTCATGATCCCAGCGTCCTGGGATCAAGTCCCACATCGGGCTCCTTGCTCATCAGGGAGCCTGCTTCTCCCTCTGCCTCTGCCTGCCATTCTGTCTGCCTGTGCTCGCTCTCTCTCCCTCTCTCTGACAAATAAATAAATAAAACCTGAAAAAAAAATGTACACTACACAAAACTTAAACAAGTAAGACAAATATTACATATTTATTTATTTTTAGGTTATACATACATGTGTATAATATAAATCTTCAATGTAGTGAACCTTCTGCTGTTTGCTTTCAGAAAGACTGGAAATAATCTGATTGTTCACATGGAAAGGACAGACTAATTAAATAAATTATGCTACATCCATACATTGGAATACTTATACCACCTTTAAAAAAGATAAGGAAGGGGCACCTGGCTGGGGCACCTGCTCTGCAGCATGAGACTCTTCATCTCGGGCTTGTGAGTTCGAGCCCTACCCTGGAAGTAGAGATAACTTAAAAATAAAATCTTTTAAAAAATAAAATAAAGGGTGCCTGGGGGGCTCAGTGGGTTAAGCCTCTGCCTTCGGCTCAGGTCATGACCTCAGGGTCCTGGGATCGAGCCCCGTGTCGGGGGTCTCTGCTCAGCGGGGAGCCTGCTTCCCCCCGTCCCCCGCCTGCCGCTCTGCTTACTTACTCGTGATCCCTCTCTCTCTGTCAAATAAATAAAATCTTTAAAAAAAATGTAAAAAGATAAGGAGGATCCATTATCAACTACATGAAAAATGTTGGCATTATACTGCCAAATCTGCAATGTAGGTTAAAAGTTTTAGAGGAAAAATTCTATAGATACATAGAAAGGATCTAGAAAACCAGACACCAATCATCGGTAATACTTTTTTAAATTATATTATATAACAATTTTATTGTTAAAATTACAATTATATAACGATGTTGTACTCCTACTTTTATAATGAAAAGGCATCTTCTTTTTCATAAAATGGTATACTACTATGAGTTATACAGGTTTACTTAAAAGTGTTTTAAAAACTTTCTCCTATGCTTTGTATATCCAAAATATACACGAATTTTTAAATTAGATAGTTAGAAACTGCCACTCAAAAAGGTGACACGTTTAGTTTACTCCAAGTTTCCGATTCGGAGGTGATAATGAGAAGGGGATATGCTCTTGGGACACCTGGGGGCTCAGTCACTTGAATGTCCGCTTTCAGCTCCGGTCATGATCTCAGAGTCCTGGGATTGAGTCCCGTGTTGGGCTCCTTGCTCAGCAGGGAGCCTGCCTCTCCCTCCCTCTGCTTGTGCTCTCTCTCTCTCTCTCTCTGACAAATAGATGAATAAAATCTTTTTTTTAAAAAAGATTTTATTTATTTTTTAAATAAATAAATCACAAGTAGGCAGAGAGGCAGGCAGAGAGACAGGGGGAAGCAGGCTCCCTGCTGATCAGAGAGCCCAATGTGGGGCTTGATCGCAGGACCCTGAGATCATGACCGGAGCTGAAGGCAGAGGCTTAACCCACTGAGCCACCCCGGCGCCCCAGATGAATAAAATCTTAAAAAAATAAAAAATTTTTTTAAAGTTTAAATGCTCTCAAAAGAAACATAGTTGGATCTTTGTTGTGAAGTAGAAGAGAAGACACTCTCAATTAGATACAAAGATGTGATTAGCAAAAAACCAATAAAGAAAAAAACTCTGGTTAAGAAAGCAGAGTATCAGTAGAGGGAATAGAAATGACCTTGCTGACAAACCAAAGGCCTCAGGAGCTATAAATGGGGAAAGAAATTATATGACAAATTAAGAATTTAGATAGAAGCTCAAGTTATTTAAAACAAGATATGTGGACAGAATTAAAGTTGAATACTTAATGTGGTGATAATCATTAAGAACTGGTGAGCACAGCACCAGGTCAAAAATGTTCATCTCGTTTAAAAGTTAGCCATAGAATATGGTCTAACTTACTGCCTCACGCTTGTTTGGCTTAACCATTCAATTGTAAAATCTAGATCGACCACTCAGCTATCAAAAAGAATGAAATCCTGCCATTTGCAATGACGTGGACAGAGCTGGAGTGTTTGTACTAACTGAAAGTCAGAGAAAGACAAATGTTACAGGATTTCACTCACATGGAATTTAAGAAAAAAAGCAGATGAACATAATGGGAAGGGGAAAGAGAGAGGGGGTGGGGAAACAAACCATAAGAGACTCTAAATGCTAGAGAACAAACAGGGTTGATCAAGGAAGGGGGGGATGGGCTAAATGAGTGGTGGCCATTGAGGGCACTTGTCATGATGAGCACTGGGTGTTCTATGTAAGCGATGGATCACTGAATTCTATTCCTGAAACCAATATTACATTATATAACTAACTAAAATTTAAATACAAATTTGGAGGAAAATAAATAAATAAAATCTAGCTCTCCAGTTATGCGATTTGTATTATAGAGTTCTGATTCAAGATTAGGGTACCTACCACTATCCCACTGTAGGAAAATTATCTAAGAGAAAAGCTTCAAGTGCACAAATTTGAAATTAGAAAATAAAAATAACAGTATATATATTATACCTACATATACAATCAGGTGATGTGCAACTCAGTTAACAGTATAAGCTAAAATGAATATATTGAAACAACTTTCTTAAAGGATATTTCATAGGAAAAACTGAAAAAAATACAGGTCATTGAAAATGAAAATTAAAATGATATATACATATGAAGAATGCCAATCAGCAAATATTTATTAAAGGCCTTCCACTAGCAAAGTTGTTTTGGAGAATATTATTCATACTTTTATGATAGTTTTGCTAGTTTGGCTCCCAATTTAAAAGTCATAAAAGACTATAAAGTTAAATACATATAAAATTTCAAAAGTAAACAATAAAATCATAGTAATAAGAAGTATAAATTCCAACCCAATGGAGGAAGAAAAAAAAAAAAAGAGAAAAGCACTAGAAAACAAAGATAAAAAACTTAAATCAATCCTAAAAAAAAAGAGAGTAAAAAACAAAACCAAACAAAAAGTGGTAAAAGAGAATTATTAGAGTAAGCTGGAAACAAATTTAAATATAGTCATAATGATAGTAAATTTAAATAGACTAGACGTACCAGTTGAGAAAAAAGAGATTGTCTATGACACAGTGAAAGCATGAGGACAAGGAAAAGTTTTACACAAAAAGATATTTTACAAATGCTAATCCAATGAAAGGTGGCCGGTTATATTAATGTCCGGTGAAACAGACTACGATAAAAAGCGGCATTAAGAACAGAGAGGACTACTACGTAGGCAGTAGGAAGATATAACAATGTAACATACACGCGCTCAATAAAAAATAGCCTCAAACTCCGTTTAAAAAGAAAATGACCTAACTGCAAGAATTAGACAAATCCACCATTGTAGTAAAGATTTCCACATGCCTTTCTCCCTATTTTATATGTCAAACTGACAAAACAAACACACAAACACCAAAATTATAAATAATTTTAACACAACAGTCTTGATCTATTGGCCATATATAAATAAAATTCCACATTAAAAATTAGAGCAATATTCTTTTCAAGGGCCCATGAAATATTTACAAATTTGACATGTACAAGTCCACAAAGTCAGTTTCTATGAATTTCAAAGAATGCATCTAACACCAACCATATTCTCTAACCACAAGTTTGATGTTACTGAAAAAAAAGCTAAATGTACACATTTTAAGAAGTTAGGAAAAAATAATAAACCACACAACAATTTCAAAGAAAACAGAAGAAAGGAAATAATAAAGAGAGAGAAAGCAGAAATAAAAAAACAAAAAGAGTAACAATACAGAGTTCTGCCATGATGAAGAAAAAATTAAGGGAGTTCAAATAATGTTAGGAATAAGAAGGTGGTTATAGGGGTGCCTAGGTGACTCAGTTGTTAAGTGTCTGCCTTCTGCTCAGGTCATGATCCCACGGTCCTGGGGTCGAGCCCCACATGAGGTTCCCTGCTCAGTGGGAAGTCTGCTTCTCCCTCTCCCACTCCCCTTGCTTGTGTTCCCTCTCTCAGTGTATCTCTCTCTGTCAAATAAATGAATAAAATCTAAAAAGAAAAAGAAAAAGAAAAAGAAGGTGGTAATAACTCAAGATAGTAGAAATTAAATAGATAATAAAGATAGTATAATAAATTTGCAAACTTAGATGAATGGACACATTCTTCAAAAACTTCCTAACACGGACTAAAGAAGAAAGAGAGGAAACAGTCCTACAGCTATTAAAGAAGTACAATAGTACTTAAAAACCATCTCCAAAAGAAAACACGAGGTCCAGATAACAGGTAAGATATACTGAACTTTTAAGGACAAGATCATTTCAATCTTATACAAACTCTGGAAATAGGAGATATTTTTTTCTACTTATTCTCTAATACTAGTGTAACTTTTTAGCAAAAATAGGATTATGAAAATATAAGAAAATTCATTCCAAATACAGATACAAAAATCCTTCACAAAATACCAAATAAATCAAATCCAACAATCTATCAGAATATATCAATATATCTGATAACAATATATCAGAAAGATGTATTCATGTATTCATCATGATCAGGTTCGGTTTATCCCACGATACAAAGATTGTTTAGTCCAGTTCTACATGTAAGGAGGCTGGAAGTCCTCACTCCAGGCTGACAAGTAAAAAGCTGAACAGACTGAAACACCAGCACCTGTTCCGGGATCCGTAAGAGCGGGGAAGACGGGGCAAACTGGTTCCTCAAGAGTGGAGAGATGGGGGCGCCTGGGTGGCCCAGCGGGTTAAGCCTCTGCCTTCGGCTCAGGTCTTGATCCCAGGGTCCTGGGATCGAGCCCCGCATCGGGCTCTCTGCTCAGCAGGGAGCCTGCTTCCCCCTCTCTGTCTGCCTCCGGCTACTTGTGATCTCTCTTCTCTGTCAAATAAATAAATAAAATCTTAAAAAAAAAAAAAAAAGAGTGGAGAGACGAACAGGCAGACAGAATCACAGCTGAGCAGGACAGAGACCTGGGGTAAGAACACCTGGACTGTGATCTGAGGACCTGCAGGGACGTGGTGTAGACAGCTTTGAGAATTAAAAACTCCAGGGGACTCCAGTCACAGGAGTTCTTCCCGCAGTGTTTTCAGATTTACTTCCAGGAGCCACACCAGACTGCCACACAGAATATTGGAGAAAAATCCCCTTGAGTTTCTGGCACAGAGAGGAGAAAAGGAACCATTTTGAAAAATGCCAGAGCATATCTTCTTCTTAGTAAGGTCTGCTCTTAGGGGAAACTAGTAAACTAGAGCCTAAACTGCTGGGGTTAATAACCCCTACTGCGGTTACTACTGTAATAAATAATCAAAGCCTAACTAACCTAGGGGAGGGAAACAGCCAACCACAGCTCACTCTGGCCATCCTATCCCACCTAAAGGGAAAGAAAACAAACAAAAAACCTGCGGAACACTTCCTTTTTTTTTTTTTTTATTTTTTTTTAAAGATTTTATTTATTTATTTGACAGAGAGAAATCACAAGTAGGCAGAGAGGCAGGCAGAGAGAGAGGAGGAAGCAGGCTCCCTGCTGAGCAGAAAGCCCGATGTGGGGCTTGAACCAGGACCCTGGGATCATGACCTGAGCCCAAGGCAGATGCTTAACAATTGAGCCACCCAGGCGCCCCCACATTTTGCTCTTAACCCATACTCTGTTGTCTTATCAAGAGGATGCATACTCCATTTGCAAATAAGATTATGAAGTCTTTGAGGACAGGGGCTAAGTATGTAAGTTTTCTGAAATCCCCTTTTTTTTAAAGATTTTATTTATTTATTTGACAGAGAGAAATCACAAGTAGGCAGAGAGGCAGGCAGAGAGAGAGGAGGAAGCAGGCTCCCTGCTGAGCAGAAAGCCCGATGTGGGGCTTGAACCCAGGACCTGGGATCAT
>NW_019154108.1:124336-445178 GCF_002288905.1 Enhydra lutris kenyoni | reverse complement strand
GACCTGAGCCGAAGGCAGCGGCTTAACCCACTGAGCCACCCAGGCGCCCCCCTGCGGAACACTTCTAAAGGCCAGAGATGTAGGCTCACTCCAAGACTGAGACCTAATCTGAAGACGGTGGATGCTTCCCCTCCCCTATGCCTGACCCCCCCCCCACCACCAGTGTGTTTAGAGCAGTTCCTTTCACACGATACATCATATATAGCTAGTAGAAAAAGAAACTACTGAGCACGCCAAAAGAGAAAAAAAAACACAGTTTGAAGAGACAGTAACAGACCAAGTATTTAAAACAACTATAATTAATGTAACTATGATTAATTAAGGGTGCTAACAGATAAAGTATACAACATGTGAGGACAGATGGGCAATATAAGCAGAGCACTGGAAATCCTCAGAAAGAAGCAAAAAGAATTGCCTGAGATAAACAAAACACACACACACACACACACACACACACACACACACACACACACACACAAGCCCAAAACAAAAAAAACCCCAACCCTGTAACAGAAATGAAGAATGCCTTCGATAGGCTTATAAACAGACTGGACATGGCTGAAAAAATCCTCGACCTAGAAGATGCATTAATAGAATCCCTGAAAACCAAAAAGCAAAGAAAACAAAGACTGGAAAAAAGCCCCCCAAAAGAGAATATTCAAGGACTGTGGGATAATTACAATCAATGTAACATAAGCACAATGGAAATCCCAGAAGGTGAGAAAAGGAAAGGGAAGGGGGAGGGTGGGGATGGAAGGAAAAGGAAAGGAAAGCAAAGAAAAAAAAGAAAAGAAAAATTTGAAATAATAATGACTAAGAATTTTCCCAAATTAATGTCAGACACCAAATCATAGACCCAGGAAGCCTAGAGGACACCAAGCAGGATAAATACCAAAAAAACCCAACCCAAACCAAATCAATACAAAAATCCTACAACCTAGGCATATCATTTTAAAAATACAGAAAATCAAGGATTAAAAAAATCCTGAAAGAAGCCAGAGGAAAACAAACATCTTACCTAGAGAGGTACAAAGATAAGAATCACATCCAACTTCTCCTCAGAAACTATGAAGCAAGAAGAGAATGCAGTGAAATACTTAAAACACTGAAAGAAAAAAAAAATCACCAACCTAGAATTCTGTACCCTGCACAATTATCCTCTTCAGTGAATGAGAAATAAAACTTTCTCAAACAAAGAGCAAAGGAATTTGTTGCTGATAGAACTGCCTTGAAGTTCTATGTTAAAAGAAGTTCTTAATAGAGAAGAAAAAAATTATGAATCAGATACATGGATCTATATAAACAAAGGAAGAACATCAAAGGAATAAGTGAAGATAAAGAAAAACTTCCATTTTCCTTAATCTTAGTTTATCTATTATCTATATACATAAAACTATAGGTAACAGTTGTTCAAAATAGTAACAGCAATAATGTACTTCATCATCATGTATGTTTATGCATGTATTTTACGTGTACATATGCGTATGCATGCTTATGTTAAAGTGAAATGAATGGCAGTAATGATACAAGGGACAGGAAGAAGGAATTAGGGTTTTGTTATCATGGTATCACACTACCTGGGAAGTGGTACAGTATTATTTTAGAGTGGACTGCATTAGTTATAAAAGTACATTGTAAACTATAGGGCAACCACTAAAAAAAGTTTAAAAAGAAGTACAGCTGATGCACTAAGAAAGGAGAAAAACACGGAATCATATAAAATGCTGAATTCAAACCACAAAAGGCAGAAAAAAAAGGAAAAGACAAAACTAGGGACAAAGAGGGCGCCTGGGTGGCTCAGTGGGTTAAAGCTTCTGTCATCGGCTCAGGTCATGATCCCAGGGTCCTGGGATTGAGACCCGCATCAGGCTCTCTGCTCAGCAGGGAGCCTGCTTCCCCTCTCTCTCTGCCTACTTGTGATCGCTGTCTGTCAAATAAATAAAATTAAAAAAAAAGAAAAGGGACAAAGAACAAAGAACAGTAAAGAATATGATGGACTTTAATCCAATTCTATCAATAATGTTTTCCATGTCAGTGCTCTAAATACACCAATTAGAAGACAGATTATCATGGTGGGTCAAAAAATATGACCCAACTATCGGCTGTCTATAAGAAATCCACTTAAAAGTAAAGACCCATACAGAGTAAAAGTGAATGTACGGAGAAAAGCATACCATGCTAACACTAAACAAAAGAAACGAAGAATAGCTACGTTTCTTTCTAACACAGCAGACTTCAAAGTAAGCAAAGTTATCAAAGATAAAGAAGAGCATGATATAATGTCAAAGGAGTCAATTTCCCCCGAACAATTGTTAAAGCATATGTGCCTATCCAGAGAGGGTCGAAACACATGGGGCAGCGACTGAGAGAGAAGCAAGGAGCAACAGACGAACGCACTGTTCTAGCTGGAGACTTCCACACCCTCGTCTCAGAAAGGGGCAGATCCAGGAGGCGGACAGTGAGGACACGGCCAAACTCAGCAACGCTGCCACTGACCAACTGGGTGCGACGGACGTGGCCTGCTCACTTCAACCAGCAGCGGGACACACATTCTCAAGCCGAACGTTCACCAAAACAGAGAACATTCTGGATCATAAGACGCACCTGAAAGGCTGTTTTTTGAATGTTTTTTTTAAAAGATTTTATTAATTGAGATATCAGGCTGAGCAAGGAGCCTGTTGCGGGACTCGATCCCAGGATCCTGGGATCATGACCTGAGGCAAAGATGGACGCATAACCGATGGAGCCACCCAGACATCCCAAAAGACTGTTTAATATTAGGACATTTCCGAGTGTTATCTACTGTATTAGCAGGTTAATGGAGAAAAAATATATGAGAACTCAATAGATGAAGAAAATGTACCCAATTCAATCAATATTCATTCATGATAAAACCGTTAGTAAACTAGGGCAGCGGGGAATCCCCTAATCTGACAGGAGGTATCTACAAAAACCCTAAAACACAAACCTAAATAAACTCATATAGACATTCTTTTCAAAATCAGAGGGTGTGACTTTTACTATTAAGTAAATGTGACTCATTAACCAATACACAGTAAGCAGTAAGAGTGGAAAGGAGGAAAGAACACTCCTATTTGCAATGATATGACTGTCTATTAAAAAAAAAAGGAATTTACATGGCAATTAATAGATGTAACAGAAAAATTATTGGATGGATATAAGATCATTATACAAGCCAAATGAACTTCCAAACACCAGCAACAAACTATTAAGACAGCATAAGTTTAAAAACAACATGCATTTACAACAGCTATGAAGATGAAAGGGTTATAAATAAAGATATTCCTGTTTGTAGGAAATTATAACATGTTAATAAAAGACATTTTTTAAGAGAGCTGAATAAATGTACAGGTAATTTAATATTGTGAGGATAATCAATTCTTCAAAATTTTTACAGGTTTATTACAACTATAATCATACTCTGATGACTTGTATATGGAACTTAAAATGTTGATCACAAAACAGACAAAGGACAAAGAATAGCAAGTCCCTTCTAAAGAAAAATAAAGAGAAGAGACCTGAAGAGATTTAGAAAATATTAAGATTATAAAGCTAGAGTAATTATAAGAGTATGGTACTGATGGAGAGGCAAACAGTTGTCCAGCGGAATGGAACAGAAAGCCTAGAAACAGACCTGTGTTTATATGGAACTCTGTAATGTGATGGGTAGCACAGCTGCTCTCTGGGGAAATTCAACAGTTAATAAATGAACAGAGAAAACAAGGCTATCTACACAGCAAACATATACATCATGAATAAAAAATCAATTCCAGATGGATTAATATCTTAAAAGACGACTTCAAAAGAACATTTTCCATTTCTGGAATTCCAGAAGTAAGGATTTCTTAAATAAAAGGAAGCGATATGCATTAAAGAATGATAAAATTCAACTACATTAAAATTAAGAATCCTCAAAAGACAGCTTAAAAAAATAAATCACAAACCAGAAAAAATATTTGCACTTATAGATGACACAAATTAGTATAAAAAATACATTAAGAATTCCTTAAAAAAAAAATTTAACATGGAAGAGGAAAACAATTCAATTAAAACAACCCAGTAGAAAACCAGTTATGGCCAAAAAACAAATGAGAGATGCATAATCTCATTTTGTAAGTACAGAAATGAAAAATCAAAACCATGAGATGCCACTGTACACCAAACCAATTAGCAAAATCAAAAAAAGGGACAAAACCAAGTTGTGGATCAATGTGATTACTTAGTGACTGTACAAATTAATTTACACTCCCACTTTGGAAAACAATTTGAGGTTATCTTGTAAAATTCAACACTCCATTCTCAGGTATGTACTCCAGAAAAGCCCAAGGAGACATGTTTCAGAATGTTCAAACCAGCACTGTTGATAAAAGCAGAAACTGAAAACTTAAATGCCCATTAACAGGAAAAGGTATGCATGATGGAATAGATACGCAGTAGATTGTTAGAGAGCAAAAAACTGACTGAGCATCAGCGACGTAACAACATGGATGGATCTTAACTAACGTTGACTGAGAAAGAAACAGCAATTCCTAATACCACATTCGGACAATATCCTTTTTTTTCAAGTCTAAAAGTGGGCAAACAAACTAAATGATGTATTACTTTGGCATTTATATTTGTGATAATGTTTTGTTTACAGCACGGCACAATACACAGAACGTTCAGAAGAGTGGTTGGCCCCGGTAAGGTGGGTGAGGGGACAGAATGTAGAGATCTGAGTTACCGGCAGTCTTTCAGTTTGGGGTTAGGTGGTGGGTTTATGGATATTTACTTATTATAATAATGAATGAATAAAGAAATAAATGAATAAATGAATAAAGAATGAATAAAGATAAATGAAAAAAAGGAACCAAACATGAATCAACAATGATAGTGTCATAAACCAAGAATTAAAAAAATAGAATTCTCTCCCTCCTTAGATTAAGAGTCCTTAATGACGCCAGTGCCTGTGGAAAACTACTGCTGCAATTACTGTATTAAAATTACTTAGATGTGTCTATGAATCCCACTGAGCCGAGAGCTAACGGAGGCTGTTTTGTCGTTATCCTTCTATCTCCAGCTTCTTCCAGTGTTGGGTTCATATAGGTTTACTGAATGGATAAAATAATAAATACGAAACTGATTCATCCAGAAATGTCAAAAGAAAAACAAAAATATCTCAAGGTATCAGCTATTTGGCAAACAGCATTTAATAGAAAAAAAAACCTAGAAGGAATCTAGCATATAACTGACCTAAGAAAATAAAAACCTAGATTACTGACTTTGCATTTTGATCCCTTCCTCTTCCCTGAGTCTTTGTATTTTATTTTTAATACTGCATATTCTAAATATTCTGTTTCTAAATGGTCAGCAGAATTTAAGATAATTCCAAGCTCAAATTAGGAAATTATTTTTAAAAAATAAATAAATTGGCACATTTAGTAGTTAGAGGACCAGGCTAAGATATAAGAAGAAATTAAACAGCACTAAAAATATAAAATATGAATTATTTTGCCTCTTGTTTTCAATATGGTAAATTCTTTTATAAAATACCATTACAGGGGCACCTGGGTAGCGGAGTTGGTTAAGTGTCCAACTCCTACTCTCCGCTTAGGTTTTGATCTCATGATCCTGAGACTGAAGCCTGCACTGGGCTCCACAATGGGCAGGGAGCCTACCTAAAACTAAACCAAACCCCAACCCCCCCATTATATATAGCTAGAGTGGTACAAATTAATTAAAACAGGTCTGGGGTATGACTAATGGGACTGAAGTTCACTTTAAAGTTGTATTTTAAAAACGTACCCCACTGTTCGTCTTCAAATTACAAAAACGTCTGAGAGTTACAGATCGTCTTGATGTGTGACATTAAGTTATTAAACTATTTATAAGAAAACAACTTTCTTTAAAAAATCAGAATTTTATGCACAGAATTAGACTCAAGTCCATTTTTACTTCTTGATCTCAAAGAAAAGGACTATACTTGAATAATAACAAAATGTTGCTATTGCTAATTGGTAGCCCAGTCAAGTTTTAAAAAAAGTAAGTTATATTCTTCAACAAGATATTCAAAATGGAGTAACCAGTAATTTAAAGTACGTCACTTCAGGTTATAGTTACTTTATCATCTGACACACTGGAAGGGAACATCCGTCACATCCGCACACAGGAACTTTCTTTTCATTCTACTCCCATGCAGGGCATGCAGCTAAATACAGTTTGTGAAAAGCAACCTGCTTTGCAATGCTTAGCACTTGGAGCTCAGTAAGCATAAGACGTATTAACTGTTAATAGGAAAGGTGGTTAGCTGTGGAAAAAGAGGACCTGGCAAATTCATCATAAAGAAAAAATAAAATAATGAAGGAACATACTGAATTACCTCATTATTCTATCACCTATTGTTGTTCCTCTGATATTAAATCTAGTGAAGGGAACACAATAACTAAAGTCACTCACAAAGACTTCAAAGAACCAAACACTGAAAGCATTAAGGTCACCACTTTCATCATTAATCAGCGAAATCTAAGAAAACTTCTTGTTTCCCTTCGTGATTTAAGGTCTAATGTGAGACTGTGTCATTCACCTAAATGTGTCTGAGGAAATTAAAGAAACAGAAACACACACTGAAGATAGACTAGAAGGAAGACGTTGCACTTAACACCTTTTATCTTTAAACAGATGAGAAACGAAGCAGTTACAGCGCGTGGGGAACTGCACTGACTCACGCCACCCACGCCACCCCGCCAGCACCTGCATTATGCTCCCCAGGGCTGTGCTGCTCTTTCAGGAAAGAGTAATTAAGCCCTGAGCTGACTCACTGTCCTAACCACAGACCACAGAGCAGGCGAGCGAAGAGTAACAGGGCCTTTACCTCTCTAGGAGTTCAGTTCTTTCTCCACCGTTACTTTTTTTCTCTCTGCAATTTTCTTCAGTGAAGAATACACTGGAATCATTAGAAATACTGGGAGTGATTGTAGGATGACTAAAGAGATGGTGGCAAATTTAGAACACAGGAAGAATTCTGACTTTACAAATCAAGGCTGTGTTCCAGAGTCCAGAGTAGGTAAATGGAACCACATTTCTACGCGTGTAAAAAATACTTTGTAAAAAAAGTGGCTAACCTTTAAGATTTATGGAAAAAACCTTTAGAGCATCTTGGCTGAGTCCATAACTAAAAACTTTCAAGACTATGTGAGAACTTCAGGAGGCTCACTTAGATGCTTCTCACAGAGCAAAAACCCTCTTGGGTTTGGCAAAAGAAAGAGAGACCAGCCAAGCCATCCATCATACCATGAACTGTAAGACTAATTTGGCACTGTGCAAACAGTTCACGTGAAGACCATATCAACCGAAAACCTGACCATGTTCCTTTCGTGCCAAGGGCACACGTTTATATTTCCAAATCCAGTATAAAATCACCAAAGGATACACACACTACTTTTATTTGTTGTTTCTTTAATACCATGATTGGAAAGTATGTGTTTGATTAAGTCTTTCTTTCTTCAATTTAGTTTCCATTTAATGTTCTATGCTCTTGCCCTAGACAAAGTTAAAGGGGATCAAGTATGTGGTGATTTAGAGAAGAACTTCATCGTTTTAAACTCTGGGTATCTACCAGTAGGCGCGTTTTACCACAGACTACAGTTGTGCTTCTTTCAAGATTGATTTGCTATAGAATAGGAATCAGCAAACTATGGCCCTTGGGATAAATCTGGCCAGTTGCCTGGTTTTGTAACAGCCGGTAGGCAAAGAATAATTTCCATGTTTGTAAACAGCTACATTTGTAAATAGTTACATTTGCACTTTAAACAGTTACATAGGTACCTTGGCCAGCAAAGCTAAAATTTCTACTCTCTGGCTTTTTAGGAAAAAGTTGGCTGAACTCTGCTCTAGAGAGTCCCAGCTGAATTTGTACCGAGCCTAGCTATCGTTAATGAGAAGAGCATTCCATTTTAAAACATTTACGTTAGTTGTTAAGACCTTTATTTTCTAAGACATTTCTTTCTCATGCTTGATCTCAGCCCCAAAGTGAAAACCCAAATCATATTTACCTAACCAGATTATAAATGCAAATCTTTATAAAGAAATCATTACTTTGCATTGCAAAGAACTATTTTCGATATCTTTATTAAATGTATGTCAAAAATGGTTTAGTTATACATTTTTTAGTTTTCATTTCAAAAATTAAATTTGGGACCAAAAAATTATGAGATCTACTACGTAATTCTTTATACACATTAAAGCAGAGATCTAAGTATATACTTTCACCATTTTTAATTTTAGGGCCATTTCTTTACTCCAACCAAACTGATCTCAACTGGGCTTCTCAAGTGGCAGCAACAAAGGAACTTTAAGACATGCATCTTCTTAGCTGGGCACTTCACTGAAGTATGAAATGTGTTCTTAGATACGAAGAACCAAATGGTATGATTTTTACAACAAAGCTTTGAAAACTTTTGTCCCTTTGGAAACAAATTCTCAGATGTCCCATACCTACTTACAAGCTGGTAAATTATTCTTTTCATGTTCTAAAAAGCAAAATATCTTAAAACTTAATCTCTTAAGAATAAGTCAACACACCCATTCTCCAAATAGAGAAGAGAAATGGGCAATTTTCTCAAGGATGAAGGATCCTTAAAAAGGTGCAGAGATGTTAAAAATATACCTTATCTGGGTAGTTCAAGATTTAATCAAGATGGTGTTAAGGAAACAAGGAACAATACAAATTATTTAGAAAAAAATCAGAAGGAAGATTTTTCACCAAAACTGTTAGAAAATAATGCATATTTCAAAGAAAAATTGACAGGGTTGTGAAAGTCACTATAAACCTTTACCATCACCTTGGTCTGTACATTTTTGTATATCTGTAACACTGTATTTCATTTCATTTATTTATTAAAACTGTTTCTCCCCATTCTTATAAATAGCTTATGGATTTGTCCTCGCTTCTTCAACAAGTGATTAAGTTTCTTAAATGTTAAGAATTTTATTATTCTTCTTCTATTATTCTTCAGTAAGTTCACTACTATGTTGTACAGAATAAAAAAAATAATATATGGGACAAACTAAGGCTATATTCCTGAACTGAATATACAGAATACTAAAGAATTTGTAATAATAATTTTTAAAAATCAGGGAAACCAATGTAGACTTACACGAGGTTTCAGATCCGGATCTAACCTTGAGAATATGAACTCGAGAGTACGTGTATGGCGTGAGTGGGGTCAGCTCTAGGCCAGTGTCCCTGAGTCCCTTGCCTCTAAAAGATTCTGCTGGTCTAGTTCAGCACCTGGGTCTCTTGGAACAATGAGGCTATCAGTGCCAACTTTGTGGTAGATCCAAACCCTAGGCGAATCCCTAAAACATAAATCATTTAAGTATTATGAAAATGAAAAATAAGTGATGAAGCTCAATAGAAAGGTATTCTAGTTTCTGGTAGTATCTCCAAACTAAGGATAATATACTCCAAGAAGTTTTAGGTTCTCTAGGACCCACTCTCCCCACCAAATCCTCCCTTCTCACTGATGTTATATTACTGTGTTTAAAAAACCAGCCAACCAACAAAAAACCTTGTTAGGTCTAGAATATACAAAAACTCTGCTCAGCACCTCTGTTTCCTCAGCTATAAAGCAGGCTTGGTATAAAAGTGTAATAATTAGCCTGAATAATTTTGATCTTTTTCCAAGTATCTAATATCTATTAAAATATAGATAATGTCTTATTTAAACAAACAAACCTGGTAAGTGATATATATGGCCCACTTTATTAGAAAGCATATACTTATGTTTTATTTTCAATTATGACCTTAGCATCACTTTTAAGCTACCTAAGTACAGAAAAAAGCAAGGACATATATTCACTTATATAAAGAGAAGGACATAAATGTGTAAGCCTCAAATAATTACAAACGGACTCTCTATCCTGGGTTTCAGAAACCATCAATTTGATTTTCAAATTGTGCTGTGGTTGCTAACCTTATCTGTACAAATTAAGTGGTGATGGTATCCCTCTGGGTCTGGAAAGAAATGAAACTAAGTCTTCCTTGTCTAAAACAGAGACTAAGAATGCTGAGGACTAGTGTGTGGCAGGTAAAGAGAAGATGCTTGGTTAATCTCGAAGTACAAAAATCGGGAGGGATTACTTCCTCTACATTTAAAAACAATGCCATTGCCAAATAAACATTCTGACTAACCCTAACTAACGGAGACTCCCAACTGAGGACATGTGAGTAAGTATCAGTAGAGGGGCAATCCTTTCCTAGCTACAAAAGGCAGTTTCGCTGAACTGCAAGCAGTACTGTTTGGGATTTTCG
The DNA here is from genome assembly GCF_002288905.1 of Enhydra lutris kenyoni. Taxonomy (NCBI): domain Eukaryota; kingdom Metazoa; phylum Chordata; class Mammalia; order Carnivora; family Mustelidae; genus Enhydra; species Enhydra lutris. The sequence goes on along the minus strand of NW_019154108.1, from coordinate 434,866 downwards.
CGGTCCTCTGTCCATCTCTATCCCCAAAGCCACTCTCCTTCTAACTGGTTTTTAAGTCTGAGAAGCCACACAGACATCTTGGGTGCTTAACACAGCTATCAGTTAGTTAGTTAGTGCGTTCAAGGTGGACAGGTCCTGGGACTGAACGATTAATGGATTTTTGAAAATTCTTGTAACAATTCTAGATAGTCATAGCTTCATTTTATACAAAAGGAACCTGAACTATACAAAAACATTACAAAATTTAAATGAGGAACTACAGCTAAGCAGTAAAACCAGGATTCAAACCCACGTCATAATGTTCTTGATCATTAATTTACTACTGAAGAATGGCAATGCTGTATTATCTATGATATCTTTCACTTGACGGAAATGTCAGAATATTTTATAAACGGTAGTATATTGAGCACAGAAATATGTGAAATGGTTCTTCACAACTGTGTAAGCTAGGAACTTAAAGATAAAATTTTATTGTCTGGAAAAGGGCAGAGCTTATAATGAGGTATGATAGCATTATCTGCAGAAACAGCTTTTGATAAGTATGGAACACAATATGCTTTGAAAGTTTTATTTTATCTTCTAAAAAACAAGATATATTCGTATGATCACACAAAGTAAAAAATGAGAAAAGTATATGAACATGTGAGCAATTCTATATATTTGGTATAATTTTTCATTTCCTGAACTGAGTTGTTAAGTAGAAATCTCAGAAAAACATAAGGTTCTCAAAGAGAACTATTATTACACTACCTTAACCCAGGGTCAGTAGAAAAGAACATCAAAAAACCTGAACATTAAACAAAACAAAACCGAAAAAGGCCAGGCTGACTATAGGGCAGTCTGATGGCTAAATATAACCCCGACTTGACACATAACCTGTTGGTCGTTCTCCACATTCCTTTCTCTTGATCTGTAAACTGAGGAGCAAGTCTCCGGTGTTGGAGATACAGAGCAATGAGACTTTTTATTCTCCTCTTAACGCAGTTTGCTCAAAGAATGTAGCGCACTACAATCATTTACAGTTTAAAAAACTCTGAGTTGATAGGACTGAGACACCCTTAGAAAAGTGGCTGTGAAAAATGGAGAGATTCCTTTATTTGACTTCAAACAAAGTCCTGTGAATTGCATTTTTTATAGTTCATTTCAACTAGAACTTTACCAACCTGTCACCAGGTCCCGCTCGATACCTCGCACCTGGGATCAGGACTGGGTCGTCGTCACTGTCGTCTGTGTCCTGGAGAGCAGAGTCCCTGGCTGATGTTTCCTCACGAGCCAACGGCCCAACGGCTCCTGTTTGTGACTGAGGCTCAGGACTGGTGGGGTTTCGACTGGTAGCACCTTCAGTGCTAGTCTGCTCTGAAGTTCCTGGTTCCTTGTCTTGTTCAGACAAAGTGGGTTCTTCTGGAACCCCACAAGAACTATCAAGATTGAAGTAATTTCTTTCTCCTGAGCTGGAATCCAAGGGCTCAGATGTGAGTGTATCTGACTGTGCTGTCGGAAAATAAAGTAGAAACTGCTGGTCATGTCGGCAACACTGTTTAATCAAACTGGACGCTCTCCCTATAGGAAGAGGAGAATTCCATAACACATCCATTTCTAAATGGCCTCTAACTTGGGAGAGAGTAACATAAATTACAGCTTCTTGTTTTCCAACATGGAGCAATTATCTAAAGAGAACAAGACAACTCACCTGTGTTTACACGGTTCTCAACTGTGCTTTCTGCAGAGGTACCTTCCTGACATGCTGTCACATCCTCTGATGGTTCTTTAAGAACTTGTGGGAAATAAATAAACCAAATTATCATTAAATCCAATTTTTTTAAAATAAAAATAAACACCGATTGAAAACCCTAGCTTTCCTCTGTATAAGCAGTTCCTAGTCCCTTTTGGATCACAGAATCTCCTGACCTTCAGATACAACCTCCCCTCAGGAAATGCAAGAATATATGTGTACAAACACTGTCAAGGACAGAAGGGCAATCCTGCCCCACCTCCCAAAGCCCACGCACGGACCTTCATGAAGTCTTCGGGTAGAATTTTTGCTTTAGATTACCCCCCACAACTGACATTACTTGGTTTGCCTTTCTGCTAAATTTCAAAAAATCTAAACCTAAAACTGAGTATTTTTCTATCTCTTTACCGTGCATTTGGTATAATCTCAACTATCACAAACAAATCGTAAAGCTGACCCTACTATAAATTGTTTTGGCCACTGAAAATATTTATTTCTGTGATTTAACTCCAAGACCATTAGGGACCAGTGTATTTTGCTCCCAACTGCATATCTGCTTGCCAGGCAGCTGTTTTACACATACCTAATTATCGTAAACTCTGTTACATTGACGTATCTCTTCATTTAATAAGAAGTAGAATTCATTTATTCCTTCACTCACCAAGTATTTATTGAAAATTTGTGTTCCAGGCTCTGTACTAGACACTAAATTTCATACAATGGTCATGGAAAACATTCTAGGACAGTGTTCCAAAAAAGTCCCCAAACAGCATTTCCTGTATGAAATTGGATTCACTCATACATAACCCATTCAAATTTTATCCTTTTTCTCCCCCTTCACAAGCTACCCATAGTCTTTGAAAAAAATCAAGGCAGATATTTTGGATTTTGCTGCTAAGTATAAAAATAGTAAAGATCACTCAAACTAATATTTACATCTCACATATTTTCAGTGCAATAACCACTGTTCAGACCACGGTGCCTGGAGAGACACCGTGCTTCCCTGTGACTCCCCATCTGAAATGTATAAGGCCCTGGCCATTTGCACTTGCTAACCGCTCATCAATAGTGATGTCTGGACTACTGAGGCACAGGGAACTTATTAAAAACAAGAAATAGAAGGGGTGCCTGGGTGGCTCAGTGGGTTAAAGCCTCTGCCTTCGGCTCAGGTCATGATCCCGGGATCCTGGGATCAAGTCCCGCATCGGGCTTTCTGCTCCGCGGGGAGCCTGCTTCCTCCTCTCTCTCTGACTACTTGTGATCTCTGTCAAATAAATAAATAAAATCTTAAATAAATAAATAAATAAATAAATAAATAAAAACAAGAAACAGAATTGCCGCACTGAAGGAGCAGAAAAGTGGGTGGACATCCAGCCCCAGGGGCTCGTAGTAACAAAAGCACGGCACTATCTTACTTGTGTCGCTGTCTCCCGGTGGCTGCACAGAGCTCTCTGGGGCCAAGGGTCCCTCTTGACCCTCAGATTTGCAGTGGCTCCCATTCCCTCTAGAACTTGAGGCAGTACTGCTCCTACCATCAAAACAAAACAAGTGGTTCCACCAAGAAGTTAATAAATATGAACTTTTAGGATGATCTGTATACTTTACAACTAGGAAACAATAAAAAAATTCATACCACAAATAAAATACAGGATTTATTATTTTAATAAGCACTCATAAAACACCACCTTCACAGATCAAGGTGGTTATTCTAATACTCTTTTACCGTAAAAAAGAGATTTAAAAATACGAAAGGACCACCACTTCTTCACAGTTCTGATGCTTCTATCGTCAGGTATAATATTTCTATACATTTCTATTGAATTTTAATTACATAGACCCCCTTCTCGTCCTCAACACGGATGGTTCGCTACATCCCAATTCCTCCTCTTCTACAGACTTCGACCATACGTCCTTTAAGACTTTGCTGTTCTAGGCTACTCTTAAACTAATACTTGAAAAGAGACCCGGACAGTTCTTTGGCCCTTGAGCTGCCCTCTATGGGTCACTTCCACTTCTGGGCAGTTGTTCAAACATGCCAGCTGACTGAGGAGCACTGTTCTGTTTCATGTTTTGCTGTTAAAACTTACCTGATAATGACTTAATCCTGCCAGCAATTTTAGCAAGACGAGAATACTAGATGGATTTAAATAATTTTCAAAGAATGTCCTGTGACAAACATGGCATATGTGTAAGGTGGGGATTGAATGGGAAAGAAAACAGAAGGAAATGTACAACAATCTGACTAAGGTCAAAATTAAATTCATAGAAATGCAGTAAGAGCAAGAAAAAAAGGTTAAGAGTTACAGTGTTTACAAACTGTTAATTATAGACATGTAGCAGTGACTCAAGAAACAATACAAATTATCATGGACTTTTGGCCAAGATTTTACAAAAACTCTTTTAGGCTAACTGTAGAAGTCAATCTGATTTTTTTTAAAGGGCATCCATGTGTAATAGGGCATGTTTTTAAAAGAGTGCACATCTACACGGGCTTCCATGCAGAGAGTAACGTCAGAAAAGATGTACACCAGTGTTAGGTGTCGTCCCAGTACGACTACTGCACCTGAGTTTCTCTACACTTTTCTCTAGATTCTGATTTTGTTTTTCAACAAATCATGTTGTTTCTTTTTAACCATAAAGAAATATATAGCAATTTTGGTAAAGAGAAGTCAATGTGATATATAAATCTTTTTTTTTTTCATTGAGAAAGCTCTAATACAGGCATAAATAAAATGCTCAGTGTATAAAAGATATGATAATTGAAACATGGTACTGATGTAGGAAAGTAGGAGCCATTAGTGGAAAAGACAATGTAACCAAGTAAATGTACTTAGCATATGTTAATATGGCATTTTAAATCACAGAAAAAAGAATAAATTGTTCATTAAACACTACTAGGACAAAGGAACGGTCATGTGGAAAAATCAAGCTATAGCTCTACATCATATTTTATGGCAGAATAAAGTGCAGAAGGATTGAACACATATTTTTGATATAAAATCACAGAAATCTAAGAGGAAAAAAGAAGAAGCTTTCCCCCAATCCTGGGAAGGATAGGCTTTTCTAAGCACGAGCTCACAGGCCGAAACCATGAAGCAAAACTACCGTAAGTGAACGGAAAGACAAACAACAAACTGGGGAAAAAATATCTGCAACAAATGAAAGACAAATGGTGTCGCCCTCACTCAATTCTATAATAAGCAGTTCTTATAAATCAATAAGAAAAAGATAAAACACCGCAGTAGAAAAATGGGCAAAGGATATGAAAAGCAATTTACAGAAGATGATAACGTAAAGCTGCCCCCCGGGGCCCACGTGCCCATCAATGTGCTAAGCGCTGGGTACTTTTTCTGCGTGATCTCATTAAATCTTCCCACCAAAACTCTGAAGTAGGTTCTCTTAAATATGTCCGTTTTCAGAGGAAAACGCTGGGATTCAGAGAGGTTCAACGGCTTGTCAAGTTTAACATCTAAGCTCTTCGTGTGCTCTACTGCCTCATCTGTCATCAAAGAAACTCAAATAAAAGCAAGACCCCAAACTGGCGAGATGAAAAAGACTGCCTTCCTGAATTCTCCTTTTACTGGTTTCTTTTCCTTTTTCTTTCATAATCAGAAAAAAAGGTTCATTACTCTGCGATGAAGAAATAAGAAACTAATAAGCGAGAGAGTGTCACTTGCTGCTGGTTCTCAGAGAAGGAAAAGCAGCACTCGAAAGAGCGGCACGAAAGACCTTTGCCAAAAAAATGCTCCGGTGACTCTTTATAAAAAATCAGCCTTTTCTACGCAGAAACAAGAGAGGGGAATTGGAAAGACATAAAGAATAACAATCTTCGATGACCTTAAATTGCATATTAAGGAAAAGGGCCACAGACAGGCACGGTTACAGGAGTTGAGCTCCGACACTAGGGCTTGTAAAGAAATCAGAAATTCTACTCACTGTTCCGCCTTCAAACATTTATATAGAATCCAATTTCGTCGTACCGCCCCACCGCCCTCACCGCCTCTCACCTTTCTCACTGCCAAAGTCTTTCCGCTGGTCGCCCGACCATGGCCTGGTCTCTACACTGGCCTCAGACAGCCCCTGCCCTCACTCACCGAGCAGACCTTCTTTGCCACTACTTTCTCCTTTGCTCACTCCACTCGGGCTGCACTGGTTTTCTTCAAGCCCCTCGAGTGTCCTCTGTCTGTTCCTGTTTCAGAGCCTTTGAACTAGCTTTCTCTCTGCGTGTAATGTTCTTCCTCCAGATTTACGCATGGCTCACTCCTTCATACCCTTCAAGATTTTGTCCAAATGCCATCTTCTCAGTGATGCCTGCCCTTGTCCTAGGTCTCCCAATCGCCCCTTACTTGCTCTATTTCCTTCCACAGCACTTAGTACCTCCCACCATACTATACAATCCCTGTACTTACTGTTTATTGTCTGTCTTCCCCTAGAGTGTAAGTTCTAATAGGACAGAGGGTTTTTGCCAGTTTTTTTCACTAATCTATTCCCTGTATCTAGAATAGTCTCAGGAATATAGAAGGATTTCAATAATATTTTAAAATACTACTTAATCAAAGATTTTAATGTAAAATACACATATAAACACAAATGGAAACCAGTGCATTGAAATAAATAACATCACATATCAACATAGAATTATATATTAATAAATAATATATAACAACATATTATTTATATATTATACCAGCATATAATATATAATAATATACAACTGAATATATTAATATATTAATTACACAACATAATTAATATATTGGTTACAAGATGATTAATTATTACATATTAATCATATAATTATATTAATATGCAACTGTTTATATATTAAGAACAAATATATTATCTATATATTAAATATTAATATAGCAATAAACTTAAATACAAAATTTTGGATGCTGTCTCAGGCAAAAGGCCATGAGACAGTGTGAAAGAATGTAAGAAGGTCACATAACTTGATTTTTTAAAAATATAAAATTTAACTAGATTAATGAACCATAAGTATAATCAGAAATGTCACTAAAGAGAACCTAGACAAAATATAAAGTTCAACCTTACTAGTAATCAATTCACTAAAAATGACAATTATCTTAAGATCAAATACATAAGTTAAAAAATAAATGAATATACTGATATTGAACGCTGGCTTGGGGACCATAACATGTATGTGTTTTTCTGTGCTGCTGGAAGAAATGTAGTAACAGCAAAGCTCTTTGAAAATAATTCGGCAATAACCTTTGACCTAGATCGGATTCACTTCTAAAAGTACATCTCAAATCAATAATCTTAAAGGTAGGAAAAAGCCTGTAAACAAAGATATTCACCATTTTTAAAAAAGGTAAACAAATCCACCGCCCGATGAAAGGGAAATGGTTAAGTAAACTATGGTAAACCTAACTGATGGTATATCACACAGCTAGAAAATTCGTATTTATGAAAATTAAGTAGAAATGTGGAAATATTTATTACAGAGTTAGGCCAAATAAATGCAGGAGAGAACAGGATATATTCAGTATGATTAAAATTACATTTTAAAACCCCAAATCACATACACATACATATATGTGTATATGCATGTACACACACACACACACACACACACACACACACACACGTACACACACACACCTGTACATAGGACCAAGACTGAAAAAAAGCTCCAAAATGTTAGGTTTATTTTTTGGCACTAACGGTCTATTGGTGATTAACTTTTTTTTTTTTTTTAATCTTTTGCATTTTTCTATGAGAAGAAATATTCCAGGACCAACAACATCAGAGTCTCCTGGGAAGTTTTTAGAAATCCAAATTCTCTGATCCCACCTCAAATTAACCAAGAGTGGGGCCCAGTAATATGCGTTTTAACAACCTCTTCGAGCCATTCTGAAGCACACCAAATTTGAGAACCAATGCATTACAGCAAACAAAACACAAAGATGAAGTGCTAAAAATAGTATCTAGTACAATCCTACAAAATGGCTAAGAACAGCTTTACAAAAATATTAACTTACCATTCATCTGTAAAGTTCAGTTTTATTGTGCTTGTAGTTGTTCCTTCTGTGCTGTAGTGCAAACTTAAAACTGGTTCACCTGTCCCTGGTTTGGGGCTCAGCTTTTCATTATTGTTATCTGAAAATTGTGTTTAAAACATTTGAAAAAGTCTCTGAAACCAATAAAAAGATGACATTTCCTAAAATTCACAAAACTTAAATTAGGTTGTCCCTGTCATAATTCTTTCTCACGTCTGTTACGGTTCTCACTTAAAGTTCAAAAGCAAGTGTTGTAGAAACACTATTTCAAAGTGGCATTGCATCAAATTCTAGCTTTGTGTACATAATTCCCTTTGATTCAGATGGAAATTACACACATTTGAGAACCGTATCTAGTCATCAGGAAATCAAAGACTATTAGGAGGCTATGAGGCATGTTACCAAGCGGTACTCGCACTTAACGGAGCTCGCAGTTGCTCACAGTCTTGCTCCCCACCTGCTCGGGCATCCAGGGCAACTGACAGGAGTTAAGAGGCTGGGGCTCTGAAAAGTGGCTGAGTCAAAATTCTGCGACAACTGAAGGCTATCGAATTCTTTCTGTTCCTGCAAATTCACAGATTTATAATATAGAAAGGGAGTAGAGCCCACACTCTATTGGGAGGGGAGGAAAAGAAAACAATGTGCTTTTGATATTTATAAAACTCTCTCTGCTACAAGACTGTAGGTTTTGGTATATTTCCTCTTCCTCTCCTGACTAATCTTGCAAGGAATTTGTTTTCTAAATTATGGAAATGGTAGTTTCACTTTGGGAGCCTACAGTTGATCTATCTCAACATAGTAAATCTTTGTAAAATGTCAAATAGAAATCAAGACATTCTACAGAAACTGATACAGACCACTCCAAAACCATCCTTTCCCACGCGTCCCCACCTCCCCCCCGCAAAAGTACATGGATATTCAAAAACAAAATAAAATAGAGCTTTGAAATTTTCTCTTTTTCCGTGATTAACAGCTCGGGGGAAGCATTAACATATATAGAAAACACAAACTGCTACATAATCAAACCTGTAACACTTCTGCCAGTTGCTTACAGAAAGAATATTCGTCTGTGGGACAACTGTTTTCTTGACACCAGATAGAACAGCACTAAAAATAAGCCTTCTGCCTTGGAAAATAACAACAAAGGCAGTAACAACTTCGTAAAACCAAAATTACTTAGGTTTTTGGTTTTGAGGTTCACTTTATACCGCAATGAAGGACTTTTATCTTTCTCATCCCTCTTGAGGCCACGGGAGCACGTAATAAAAGAGAATCTCACAGAACCTCGGCTCTAACTTCTATCCGTAAGAGGGCAACTAACAAGACTTCAAATACAGAGCTGTAGCACACAGGGAAAGGGATTCTGTCTAAGAGAGGAGAAATCAAGCTGATAACAGAACTCTGGACTATCAGTTCTCAGGCCTTTACTTGTAACTCACATGAAATCCTCTCCTATGATATTAGTTGGTGTTTGCAAATAAAGCATCAGTGAATTACAAAGCTGGCCTCACAAATGGTAAAAACACTTTGGTTCTTACACTGCCTTTGTTACGACTATGTCATTGATATAAAAAATTAAGCCATCGCACAACTTTCAAAGATTCAGTATTACATTCCGTGTTTTACATGAGGTTATTTTATCAAAGCGGCATTCTGATAAAATAACTGAATTAACAGACATTTAGCTTTCATAAAATTATCAAGAGTGGGACTTTTAAAACATCTGTCCTACCCTCGACCATCTTTAAAAAATTTCCTGTTGGTCCTACGTCCACATAGAGTTCTCCCTTATTCTTAATTATGTTGCTGACATTTCTGTCCCACGCTGCCCAAATCACAGTCATCTTCAGGCACCTAGAACTGATAACGACCGACAGCCGGAAGACTTGAAGATGATCCAAGAAACCAAGAGGCAGAGCTGGGGCTGGTTCTTTCATTATCACTCACAACACTTTATAAAGTGCTTTGCTATTTATTTTTCTTTTATGAGACTGACGCGCTACCTACTGCGCTGAGGCACCTTATTTATTTTTCTTTTAAAGAAAAGAAGGGATAGAAAACAAAAGCAGGTGTGAGAGAATAGGAATGAATTTCCTACGTCCACTTCAGTTACAGAAGCAGATGTTTTAAAAAGCCATTTAAATGCTATATCAAATATTCTTTTGAGTAAAATTAAAGAGACAGAGATTTGAATGCTGTAATTATAGGAATATAGTAAACAAAGAGCTGTTTGGAGGTCAAAATGGTGTAGAAAGTATCTTATTTAAATGTATGTGACACCCTCCACCTGGAAAGCAAGAAGCTTCCTGCGATGATCAATGTTACTTAAAACCTTCTTCCTTACGGTATCTATTACAAAGTTATTATTTAATCTCTCATGAATATAACCTACATATTGTCAATCATGTAAAACACAGTGGTACTCATTTAATTTATAAAATGACCATAGTTGACAGAATTTGTATATTTAGGCTGTTAACGAATTTACCAGCCCTAGGTAAAACTGGCCCATTGCTGTATTAACAGAATGTAGTCTTCTGTGAGCCACACAAGCTTCAGACCCCCAAGCCTAGTTCACTCCTTGAAGACTGAACATGCGTAACAAGTGTCTCTGGCACAAACACCACACAGTGCAGAACTGAGGCATTAACGAGAATATCTACCCGAGGTTTAGGGTTCATTTCCCGGTTTGTTCCAGACTACTCTTCCTAATTTAATACTCCTTTTCATGATCATATATATCCTGTCATGTTGCGTTTTCTCAGAAATGTAGATTCTTGGCTTACTAGTGAATTAATTCATTTTTCTGATAAAAATACATATTTCAAGCCAGAAATGTCTAAATGTCTAAGAAATATCTACTTTAAAAAACTAAAAAACTGGGGCACCTGGGTGGCTCACTGGGTTAAGCCTCTGCCTTGGGCCCAGGTCATGATCTTAGGGTCCCAAGATCGAGCCCCATGTTGGGCTCTCCACTCGGTGGTGGGGGGCCTGCTTCCTTCCTCTCTCTCTGCCTGCCTCTCTGCCTACTTGTGATCTCTCTATCAAATAAATAAATAAAATCTTAAAAAAAACCTAAAAAATTAAATGTTTCATTTTTACTATAGTTGAAAAAAATAGTTGTAACCATTTAAATTTTCCTTAACTTGCTCTATTTGTTAGAAGCTGGATCAGCAAACACAACCTAAAAACTGTATTATTCAAAGCCTTACTTACACAACGCACAGAAATATATAAGATATTTCTTGCTTAAGAGCAGAAGTTTTAATTTAAGACCCTTTGGGGTTAGAACTTCACCTAAACAAATGACTCTACATAAAAAAGCACCATCATAATAATAACTAATTTGTATTAGGCATTACTATGTCCTAGGAGATACAAGTATCCTTTTTTAAAATTTATTTATTTATTTGACAGACAGAGATCACAAGTAGGCAGAGAGAGAGAAGCCCAAAACAAAAAAAACCCCAACCCTGTAACAGAAATGAAGAATGCCTTCGATAGGCTTATAAACAGACTGGACATGGCTGAAAAAATCCTCGACCTAGAAGATGCATTAATAGAATCCCTGAAAACCAAAAAGCAAAGAAAACAAAGACTGGAAAAAAGCCCCCCAAAAGAGAATATTCAAGGACTGTGGGATAATTACAATCAATGTAACATAAGCACAATGGAAATCCCAGAAGGTGAGAAAAGGAAAGGGAAGGGGGAGGGTGGGGATGGAAGGAAAAGGAAAGGAAAGCAAAGAAAAAAAAGAAAAGAAAAATTTGAAATAATAATGACTAAGAATTTTCCCAAATTAATGTCAGACACCAAATCATAGACCCAGGAAGCCTAGAGGACACCAAGCAGGATAAATACCAAAAAAACCCAACCCAAACCAAATCAATACAAAAATCCTACAACCTAGGCATATCATTTTAAAAATACAGAAAATCAAGGATTAAAAAAATCCTGAAAGAAGCCAGAGGAAAACAAACATCTTACCTAGAGAGGTACAAAGATAAGAATCACATCCAACTTCTCCTCAGAAACTATGAAGCAAGAAGAGAATGCAGTGAAATACTTAAAACACTGAAAGAAAAAAAAAATCACCAACCTAGAATTCTGTACCCTGCACAATTATCCTCTTCAGTGAATGAGAAATAAAACTTTCTCAAACAAAGAGCAAAGGAATTTGTTGCTGATAGAACTGCCTTGAAGTTCTATGTTAAAAGAAGTTCTTAATAGAGAAGAAAAAAATTATGAATCAGATACATGGATCTATATAAACAAAGGAAGAACATCAAAGGAATAAGTGAAGATAAAGAAAAACTTCCATTTTCCTTAATCTTAGTTTATCTATTATCTATATACATAAAACTATAGGTAACAGTTGTTCAAAATAGTAACAGCAATAATGTACTTCATCATCATGTATGTTTATGCATGTATTTTACGTGTACATATGCGTATGCATGCTTATGTTAAAGTGAAATGAATGGCAGTAATGATACAAGGGACAGGAAGAAGGAATTAGGGTTTTGTTATCATGGTATCACACTACCTGGGAAGTGGTACAGTATTATTTTAGAGTGGACTGCATTAGTTATAAAAGTACATTGTAAACTATAGGGCAACCACTAAAAAAAGTTTAAAAAGAAGTACAGCTGATGCACTAAGAAAGGAGAAAAACACGGAATCATATAAAATGCTGAATTCAAACCACAAAAGGCAGAAAAAAAAGGAAAAGACAAAACTAGGGACAAAGAGGGCGCCTGGGTGGCTCAGTGGGTTAAAGCTTCTGTCATCGGCTCAGGTCATGATCCCAGGGTCCTGGGATTGAGACCCGCATCAGGCTCTCTGCTCAGCAGGGAGCCTGCTTCCCCTCTCTCTCTGCCTACTTGTGATCGCTGTCTGTCAAATAAATAAAATTAAAAAAAAAGAAAAGGGACAAAGAACAAAGAACAGTAAAGAATATGATGGACTTTAATCCAATTCTATCAATAATGTTTTCCATGTCAGTGCTCTAAATACACCAATTAGAAGACAGATTATCATGGTGGGTCAAAAAATATGACCCAACTATCGGCTGTCTATAAGAAATCCACTTAAAAGTAAAGACCCATACAGAGTAAAAGTGAATGTACGGAGAAAAGCATACCATGCTAACACTAAACAAAAGAAACGAAGAATAGCTACGTTTCTTTCTAACACAGCAGACTTCAAAGTAAGCAAAGTTATCAAAGATAAAGAAGAGCATGATATAATGTCAAAGGAGTCAATTTCCCCCGAACAATTGTTAAAGCATATGTGCCTATCCAGAGAGGGTCGAAACACATGGGGCAGCGACTGAGAGAGAAGCAAGGAGCAACAGACGAACGCACTGTTCTAGCTGGAGACTTCCACACCCTCGTCTCAGAAAGGGGCAGATCCAGGAGGCGGACAGTGAGGACACGGCCAAACTCAGCAACGCTGCCACTGACCAACTGGGTGCGACGGACGTGGCCTGCTCACTTCAACCAGCAGCGGGACACACATTCTCAAGCCGAACGTTCACCAAAACAGAGAACATTCTGGATCATAAGACGCACCTGAAAGGCTGTTTTTTGAATGTTTTTTTTAAAAGATTTTATTAATTGAGATATCAGGCTGAGCAAGGAGCCTGTTGCGGGACTCGATCCCAGGATCCTGGGATCATGACCTGAGGCAAAGATGGACGCATAACCGATGGAGCCACCCAGACATCCCAAAAGACTGTTTAATATTAGGACATTTCCGAGTGTTATCTACTGTATTAGCAGGTTAATGGAGAAAAAATATATGAGAACTCAATAGATGAAGAAAATGTACCCAATTCAATCAATATTCATTCATGATAAAACCGTTAGTAAACTAGGGCAGCGGGGAATCCCCTAATCTGACAGGAGGTATCTACAAAAACCCTAAAACACAAACCTAAATAAACTCATATAGACATTCTTTTCAAAATCAGAGGGTGTGACTTTTACTATTAAGTAAATGTGACTCATTAACCAATACACAGTAAGCAGTAAGAGTGGAAAGGAGGAAAGAACACTCCTATTTGCAATGATATGACTGTCTATTAAAAAAAAAAGGAATTTACATGGCAATTAATAGATGTAACAGAAAAATTATTGGATGGATATAAGATCATTATACAAGCCAAATGAACTTCCAAACACCAGCAACAAACTATTAAGACAGCATAAGTTTAAAAACAACATGCATTTACAACAGCTATGAAGATGAAAGGGTTATAAATAAAGATATTCCTGTTTGTAGGAAATTATAACATGTTAATAAAAGACATTTTTTAAGAGAGCTGAATAAATGTACAGGTAATTTAATATTGTGAGGATAATCAATTCTTCAAAATTTTTACAGGTTTATTACAACTATAATCATACTCTGATGACTTGTATATGGAACTTAAAATGTTGATCACAAAACAGACAAAGGACAAAGAATAGCAAGTCCCTTCTAAAGAAAAATAAAGAGAAGAGACCTGAAGAGATTTAGAAAATATTAAGATTATAAAGCTAGAGTAATTATAAGAGTATGGTACTGATGGAGAGGCAAACAGTTGTCCAGCGGAATGGAACAGAAAGCCTAGAAACAGACCTGTGTTTATATGGAACTCTGTAATGTGATGGGTAGCACAGCTGCTCTCTGGGGAAATTCAACAGTTAATAAATGAACAGAGAAAACAAGGCTATCTACACAGCAAACATATACATCATGAATAAAAAATCAATTCCAGATGGATTAATATCTTAAAAGACGACTTCAAAAGAACATTTTCCATTTCTGGAATTCCAGAAGTAAGGATTTCTTAAATAAAAGGAAGCGATATGCATTAAAGAATGATAAAATTCAACTACATTAAAATTAAGAATCCTCAAAAGACAGCTTAAAAAAATAAATCACAAACCAGAAAAAATATTTGCACTTATAGATGACACAAATTAGTATAAAAAATACATTAAGAATTCCTTAAAAAAAAAATTTAACATGGAAGAGGAAAACAATTCAATTAAAACAACCCAGTAGAAAACCAGTTATGGCCAAAAAACAAATGAGAGATGCATAATCTCATTTTGTAAGTACAGAAATGAAAAATCAAAACCATGAGATGCCACTGTACACCAAACCAATTAGCAAAATCAAAAAAAGGGACAAAACCAAGTTGTGGATCAATGTGATTACTTAGTGACTGTACAAATTAATTTACACTCCCACTTTGGAAAACAATTTGAGGTTATCTTGTAAAATTCAACACTCCATTCTCAGGTATGTACTCCAGAAAAGCCCAAGGAGACATGTTTCAGAATGTTCAAACCAGCACTGTTGATAAAAGCAGAAACTGAAAACTTAAATGCCCATTAACAGGAAAAGGTATGCATGATGGAATAGATACGCAGTAGATTGTTAGAGAGCAAAAAACTGACTGAGCATCAGCGACGTAACAACATGGATGGATCTTAACTAACGTTGACTGAGAAAGAAACAGCAATTCCTAATACCACATTCGGACAATATCCTTTTTTTTCAAGTCTAAAAGTGGGCAAACAAACTAAATGATGTATTACTTTGGCATTTATATTTGTGATAATGTTTTGTTTACAGCACGGCACAATACACAGAACGTTCAGAAGAGTGGTTGGCCCCGGTAAGGTGGGTGAGGGGACAGAATGTAGAGATCTGAGTTACCGGCAGTCTTTCAGTTTGGGGTTAGGTGGTGGGTTTATGGATATTTACTTATTATAATAATGAATGAATAAAGAAATAAATGAATAAATGAATAAAGAATGAATAAAGATAAATGAAAAAAAGGAACCAAACATGAATCAACAATGATAGTGTCATAAACCAAGAATTAAAAAAATAGAATTCTCTCCCTCCTTAGATTAAGAGTCCTTAATGACGCCAGTGCCTGTGGAAAACTACTGCTGCAATTACTGTATTAAAATTACTTAGATGTGTCTATGAATCCCACTGAGCCGAGAGCTAACGGAGGCTGTTTTGTCGTTATCCTTCTATCTCCAGCTTCTTCCAGTGTTGGGTTCATATAGGTTTACTGAATGGATAAAATAATAAATACGAAACTGATTCATCCAGAAATGTCAAAAGAAAAACAAAAATATCTCAAGGTATCAGCTATTTGGCAAACAGCATTTAATAGAAAAAAAAACCTAGAAGGAATCTAGCATATAACTGACCTAAGAAAATAAAAACCTAGATTACTGACTTTGCATTTTGATCCCTTCCTCTTCCCTGAGTCTTTGTATTTTATTTTTAATACTGCATATTCTAAATATTCTGTTTCTAAATGGTCAGCAGAATTTAAGATAATTCCAAGCTCAAATTAGGAAATTATTTTTAAAAAATAAATAAATTGGCACATTTAGTAGTTAGAGGACCAGGCTAAGATATAAGAAGAAATTAAACAGCACTAAAAATATAAAATATGAATTATTTTGCCTCTTGTTTTCAATATGGTAAATTCTTTTATAAAATACCATTACAGGGGCACCTGGGTAGCGGAGTTGGTTAAGTGTCCAACTCCTACTCTCCGCTTAGGTTTTGATCTCATGATCCTGAGACTGAAGCCTGCACTGGGCTCCACAATGGGCAGGGAGCCTACCTAAAACTAAACCAAACCCCAACCCCCCCATTATATATAGCTAGAGTGGTACAAATTAATTAAAACAGGTCTGGGGTATGACTAATGGGACTGAAGTTCACTTTAAAGTTGTATTTTAAAAACGTACCCCACTGTTCGTCTTCAAATTACAAAAACGTCTGAGAGTTACAGATCGTCTTGATGTGTGACATTAAGTTATTAAACTATTTATAAGAAAACAACTTTCTTTAAAAAATCAGAATTTTATGCACAGAATTAGACTCAAGTCCATTTTTACTTCTTGATCTCAAAGAAAAGGACTATACTTGAATAATAACAAAATGTTGCTATTGCTAATTGGTAGCCCAGTCAAGTTTTAAAAAAAGTAAGTTATATTCTTCAACAAGATATTCAAAATGGAGTAACCAGTAATTTAAAGTACGTCACTTCAGGTTATAGTTACTTTATCATCTGACACACTGGAAGGGAACATCCGTCACATCCGCACACAGGAACTTTCTTTTCATTCTACTCCCATGCAGGGCATGCAGCTAAATACAGTTTGTGAAAAGCAACCTGCTTTGCAATGCTTAGCACTTGGAGCTCAGTAAGCATAAGACGTATTAACTGTTAATAGGAAAGGTGGTTAGCTGTGGAAAAAGAGGACCTGGCAAATTCATCATAAAGAAAAAATAAAATAATGAAGGAACATACTGAATTACCTCATTATTCTATCACCTATTGTTGTTCCTCTGATATTAAATCTAGTGAAGGGAACACAATAACTAAAGTCACTCACAAAGACTTCAAAGAACCAAACACTGAAAGCATTAAGGTCACCACTTTCATCATTAATCAGCGAAATCTAAGAAAACTTCTTGTTTCCCTTCGTGATTTAAGGTCTAATGTGAGACTGTGTCATTCACCTAAATGTGTCTGAGGAAATTAAAGAAACAGAAACACACACTGAAGATAGACTAGAAGGAAGACGTTGCACTTAACACCTTTTATCTTTAAACAGATGAGAAACGAAGCAGTTACAGCGCGTGGGGAACTGCACTGACTCACGCCACCCACGCCACCCCGCCAGCACCTGCATTATGCTCCCCAGGGCTGTGCTGCTCTTTCAGGAAAGAGTAATTAAGCCCTGAGCTGACTCACTGTCCTAACCACAGACCACAGAGCAGGCGAGCGAAGAGTAACAGGGCCTTTACCTCTCTAGGAGTTCAGTTCTTTCTCCACCGTTACTTTTTTTCTCTCTGCAATTTTCTTCAGTGAAGAATACACTGGAATCATTAGAAATACTGGGAGTGATTGTAGGATGACTAAAGAGATGGTGGCAAATTTAGAACACAGGAAGAATTCTGACTTTACAAATCAAGGCTGTGTTCCAGAGTCCAGAGTAGGTAAATGGAACCACATTTCTACGCGTGTAAAAAATACTTTGTAAAAAAAGTGGCTAACCTTTAAGATTTATGGAAAAAACCTTTAGAGCATCTTGGCTGAGTCCATAACTAAAAACTTTCAAGACTATGTGAGAACTTCAGGAGGCTCACTTAGATGCTTCTCACAGAGCAAAAACCCTCTTGGGTTTGGCAAAAGAAAGAGAGACCAGCCAAGCCATCCATCATACCATGAACTGTAAGACTAATTTGGCACTGTGCAAACAGTTCACGTGAAGACCATATCAACCGAAAACCTGACCATGTTCCTTTCGTGCCAAGGGCACACGTTTATATTTCCAAATCCAGTATAAAATCACCAAAGGATACACACACTACTTTTATTTGTTGTTTCTTTAATACCATGATTGGAAAGTATGTGTTTGATTAAGTCTTTCTTTCTTCAATTTAGTTTCCATTTAATGTTCTATGCTCTTGCCCTAGACAAAGTTAAAGGGGATCAAGTATGTGGTGATTTAGAGAAGAACTTCATCGTTTTAAACTCTGGGTATCTACCAGTAGGCGCGTTTTACCACAGACTACAGTTGTGCTTCTTTCAAGATTGATTTGCTATAGAATAGGAATCAGCAAACTATGGCCCTTGGGATAAATCTGGCCAGTTGCCTGGTTTTGTAACAGCCGGTAGGCAAAGAATAATTTCCATGTTTGTAAACAGCTACATTTGTAAATAGTTACATTTGCACTTTAAACAGTTACATAGGTACCTTGGCCAGCAAAGCTAAAATTTCTACTCTCTGGCTTTTTAGGAAAAAGTTGGCTGAACTCTGCTCTAGAGAGTCCCAGCTGAATTTGTACCGAGCCTAGCTATCGTTAATGAGAAGAGCATTCCATTTTAAAACATTTACGTTAGTTGTTAAGACCTTTATTTTCTAAGACATTTCTTTCTCATGCTTGATCTCAGCCCCAAAGTGAAAACCCAAATCATATTTACCTAACCAGATTATAAATGCAAATCTTTATAAAGAAATCATTACTTTGCATTGCAAAGAACTATTTTCGATATCTTTATTAAATGTATGTCAAAAATGGTTTAGTTATACATTTTTTAGTTTTCATTTCAAAAATTAAATTTGGGACCAAAAAATTATGAGATCTACTACGTAATTCTTTATACACATTAAAGCAGAGATCTAAGTATATACTTTCACCATTTTTAATTTTAGGGCCATTTCTTTACTCCAACCAAACTGATCTCAACTGGGCTTCTCAAGTGGCAGCAACAAAGGAACTTTAAGACATGCATCTTCTTAGCTGGGCACTTCACTGAAGTATGAAATGTGTTCTTAGATACGAAGAACCAAATGGTATGATTTTTACAACAAAGCTTTGAAAACTTTTGTCCCTTTGGAAACAAATTCTCAGATGTCCCATACCTACTTACAAGCTGGTAAATTATTCTTTTCATGTTCTAAAAAGCAAAATATCTTAAAACTTAATCTCTTAAGAATAAGTCAACACACCCATTCTCCAAATAGAGAAGAGAAATGGGCAATTTTCTCAAGGATGAAGGATCCTTAAAAAGGTGCAGAGATGTTAAAAATATACCTTATCTGGGTAGTTCAAGATTTAATCAAGATGGTGTTAAGGAAACAAGGAACAATACAAATTATTTAGAAAAAAATCAGAAGGAAGATTTTTCACCAAAACTGTTAGAAAATAATGCATATTTCAAAGAAAAATTGACAGGGTTGTGAAAGTCACTATAAACCTTTACCATCACCTTGGTCTGTACATTTTTGTATATCTGTAACACTGTATTTCATTTCATTTATTTATTAAAACTGTTTCTCCCCATTCTTATAAATAGCTTATGGATTTGTCCTCGCTTCTTCAACAAGTGATTAAGTTTCTTAAATGTTAAGAATTTTATTATTCTTCTTCTATTATTCTTCAGTAAGTTCACTACTATGTTGTACAGAATAAAAAAAATAATATATGGGACAAACTAAGGCTATATTCCTGAACTGAATATACAGAATACTAAAGAATTTGTAATAATAATTTTTAAAAATCAGGGAAACCAATGTAGACTTACACGAGGTTTCAGATCCGGATCTAACCTTGAGAATATGAACTCGAGAGTACGTGTATGGCGTGAGTGGGGTCAGCTCTAGGCCAGTGTCCCTGAGTCCCTTGCCTCTAAAAGATTCTGCTGGTCTAGTTCAGCACCTGGGTCTCTTGGAACAATGAGGCTATCAGTGCCAACTTTGTGGTAGATCCAAACCCTAGGCGAATCCCTAAAACATAAATCATTTAAGTATTATGAAAATGAAAAATAAGTGATGAAGCTCAATAGAAAGGTATTCTAGTTTCTGGTAGTATCTCCAAACTAAGGATAATATACTCCAAGAAGTTTTAGGTTCTCTAGGACCCACTCTCCCCACCAAATCCTCCCTTCTCACTGATGTTATATTACTGTGTTTAAAAAACCAGCCAACCAACAAAAAACCTTGTTAGGTCTAGAATATACAAAAACTCTGCTCAGCACCTCTGTTTCCTCAGCTATAAAGCAGGCTTGGTATAAAAGTGTAATAATTAGCCTGAATAATTTTGATCTTTTTCCAAGTATCTAATATCTATTAAAATATAGATAATGTCTTATTTAAACAAACAAACCTGGTAAGTGATATATATGGCCCACTTTATTAGAAAGCATATACTTATGTTTTATTTTCAATTATGACCTTAGCATCACTTTTAAGCTACCTAAGTACAGAAAAAAGCAAGGACATATATTCACTTATATAAAGAGAAGGACATAAATGTGTAAGCCTCAAATAATTACAAACGGACTCTCTATCCTGGGTTTCAGAAACCATCAATTTGATTTTCAAATTGTGCTGTGGTTGCTAACCTTATCTGTACAAATTAAGTGGTGATGGTATCCCTCTGGGTCTGGAAAGAAATGAAACTAAGTCTTCCTTGTCTAAAACAGAGACTAAGAATGCTGAGGACTAGTGTGTGGCAGGTAAAGAGAAGATGCTTGGTTAATCTCGAAGTACAAAAATCGGGAGGGATTACTTCCTCTACATTTAAAAACAATGCCATTGCCAAATAAACATTCTGACTAACCCTAACTAACGGAGACTCCCAACTGAGGACATGTGAGTAAGTATCAGTAGAGGGGCAATCCTTTCCTAGCTACAAAAGGCAGTTTCGCTGAACTGCAAGCAGTACTGTTTGGGATTTTCGCGGTCCTCTGTCCATCTCTATCCCCAAAGCCACTCTCCTTCTAACTGGTTTTTAAGTCTGAGAAGCCACACAGACATCTTGGGTGCTTAACACAGCTATCAGTTAGTTAGTTAGTGCGTTCAAGGTGGACAGGTCCTGGGACTGAACGATTAATGGATTTTTGAAAATTCTTGTAACAATTCTAGATAGTCATAGCTTCATTTTATACAAAAGGAACCTGAACTATACAAAAACATTACAAAATTTAAATGAGGAACTACAGCTAAGCAGTAAAACCAGGATTCAAACCCACGTCATAATGTTCTTGATCATTAATTTACTACTGAAGAATGGCAATGCTGTATTATCTATGATATCTTTCACTTGACGGAAATGTCAGAATATTTTATAAACGGTAGTATATTGAGCACAGAAATATGTGAAATGGTTCTTCACAACTGTGTAAGCTAGGAACTTAAAGATAAAATTTTATTGTCTGGAAAAGGGCAGAGCTTATAATGAGGTATGATAGCATTATCTGCAGAAACAGCTTTTGATAAGTATGGAACACAATATGCTTTGAAAGTTTTATTTTATCTTCTAAAAAACAAGATATATTCGTATGATCACACAAAGTAAAAAATGAGAAAAGTATATGAACATGTGAGCAATTCTATATATTTGGTATAATTTTTCATTTCCTGAACTGAGTTGTTAAGTAGAAATCTCAGAAAAACATAAGGTTCTCAAAGAGAACTATTATTACACTACCTTAACCCAGGGTCAGTAGAAAAGAACATCAAAAAACCTGAACATTAAACAAAACAAAACCGAAAAAGGCCAGGCTGACTATAGGGCAGTCTGATGGCTAAATATAACCCCGACTTGACACATAACCTGTTGGTCGTTCTCCACATTCCTTTCTCTTGATCTGTAAACTGAGGAGCAAGTCTCCGGTGTTGGAGATACAGAGCAATGAGACTTTTTATTCTCCTCTTAACGCAGTTTGCTCAAAGAATGTAGCGCACTACAATCATTTACAGTTTAAAAAACTCTGAGTTGATAGGACTGAGACACCCTTAGAAAAGTGGCTGTGAAAAATGGAGAGATTCCTTTATTTGACTTCAAACAAAGTCCTGTGAATTGCATTTTTTATAGTTCATTTCAACTAGAACTTTACCAACCTGTCACCAGGTCCCGCTCGATACCTCGCACCTGGGATCAGGACTGGGTCGTCGTCACTGTCGTCTGTGTCCTGGAGAGCAGAGTCCCTGGCTGATGTTTCCTCACGAGCCAACGGCCCAACGGCTCCTGTTTGTGACTGAGGCTCAGGACTGGTGGGGTTTCGACTGGTAGCACCTTCAGTGCTAGTCTGCTCTGAAGTTCCTGGTTCCTTGTCTTGTTCAGACAAAGTGGGTTCTTCTGGAACCCCACAAGAACTATCAAGATTGAAGTAATTTCTTTCTCCTGAGCTGGAATCCAAGGGCTCAGATGTGAGTGTATCTGACTGTGCTGTCGGAAAATAAAGTAGAAACTGCTGGTCATGTCGGCAACACTGTTTAATCAAACTGGACGCTCTCCCTATAGGAAGAGGAGAATTCCATAACACATCCATTTCTAAATGGCCTCTAACTTGGGAGAGAGTAACATAAATTACAGCTTCTTGTTTTCCAACATGGAGCAATTATCTAAAGAGAACAAGACAACTCACCTGTGTTTACACGGTTCTCAACTGTGCTTTCTGCAGAGGTACCTTCCTGACATGCTGTCACATCCTCTGATGGTTCTTTAAGAACTTGTGGGAAATAAATAAACCAAATTATCATTAAATCCAATTTTTTTAAAATAAAAATAAACACCGATTGAAAACCCTAGCTTTCCTCTGTATAAGCAGTTCCTAGTCCCTTTTGGATCACAGAATCTCCTGACCTTCAGATACAACCTCCCCTCAGGAAATGCAAGAATATATGTGTACAAACACTGTCAAGGACAGAAGGGCAATCCTGCCCCACCTCCCAAAGCCCACGCACGGACCTTCATGAAGTCTTCGGGTAGAATTTTTGCTTTAGATTACCCCCCACAACTGACATTACTTGGTTTGCCTTTCTGCTAAATTTCAAAAAATCTAAACCTAAAACTGAGTATTTTTCTATCTCTTTACCGTGCATTTGGTATAATCTCAACTATCACAAACAAATCGTAAAGCTGACCCTACTATAAATTGTTTTGGCCACTGAAAATATTTATTTCTGTGATTTAACTCCAAGACCATTAGGGACCAGTGTATTTTGCTCCCAACTGCATATCTGCTTGCCAGGCAGCTGTTTTACACATACCTAATTATCGTAAACTCTGTTACATTGACGTATCTCTTCATTTAATAAGAAGTAGAATTCATTTATTCCTTCACTCACCAAGTATTTATTGAAAATTTGTGTTCCAGGCTCTGTACTAGACACTAAATTTCATACAATGGTCATGGAAAACATTCTAGGACAGTGTTCCAAAAAAGTCCCCAAACAGCATTTCCTGTATGAAATTGGATTCACTCATACATAACCCATTCAAATTTTATCCTTTTTCTCCCCCTTCACAAGCTACCCATAGTCTTTGAAAAAAATCAAGGCAGATATTTTGGATTTTGCTGCTAAGTATAAAAATAGTAAAGATCACTCAAACTAATATTTACATCTCACATATTTTCAGTGCAATAACCACTGTTCAGACCACGGTGCCTGGAGAGACACCGTGCTTCCCTGTGACTCCCCATCTGAAATGTATAAGGCCCTGGCCATTTGCACTTGCTAACCGCTCATCAATAGTGATGTCTGGACTACTGAGGCACAGGGAACTTATTAAAAACAAGAAATAGAAGGGGTGCCTGGGTGGCTCAGTGGGTTAAAGCCTCTGCCTTCGGCTCAGGTCATGATCCCGGGATCCTGGGATCAAGTCCCGCATCGGGCTTTCTGCTCCGCGGGGAGCCTGCTTCCTCCTCTCTCTCTGACTACTTGTGATCTCTGTCAAATAAATAAATAAAATCTTAAATAAATAAATAAATAAATAAATAAATAAAAACAAGAAACAGAATTGCCGCACTGAAGGAGCAGAAAAGTGGGTGGACATCCAGCCCCAGGGGCTCGTAGTAACAAAAGCACGGCACTATCTTACTTGTGTCGCTGTCTCCCGGTGGCTGCACAGAGCTCTCTGGGGCCAAGGGTCCCTCTTGACCCTCAGATTTGCAGTGGCTCCCATTCCCTCTAGAACTTGAGGCAGTACTGCTCCTACCATCAAAACAAAACAAGTGGTTCCACCAAGAAGTTAATAAATATGAACTTTTAGGATGATCTGTATACTTTACAACTAGGAAACAATAAAAAAATTCATACCACAAATAAAATACAGGATTTATTATTTTAATAAGCACTCATAAAACACCACCTTCACAGATCAAGGTGGTTATTCTAATACTCTTTTACCGTAAAAAAGAGATTTAAAAATACGAAAGGACCACCACTTCTTCACAGTTCTGATGCTTCTATCGTCAGGTATAATATTTCTATACATTTCTATTGAATTTTAATTACATAGACCCCCTTCTCGTCCTCAACACGGATGGTTCGCTACATCCCAATTCCTCCTCTTCTACAGACTTCGACCATACGTCCTTTAAGACTTTGCTGTTCTAGGCTACTCTTAAACTAATACTTGAAAAGAGACCCGGACAGTTCTTTGGCCCTTGAGCTGCCCTCTATGGGTCACTTCCACTTCTGGGCAGTTGTTCAAACATGCCAGCTGACTGAGGAGCACTGTTCTGTTTCATGTTTTGCTGTTAAAACTTACCTGATAATGACTTAATCCTGCCAGCAATTTTAGCAAGACGAGAATACTAGATGGATTTAAATAATTTTCAAAGAATGTCCTGTGACAAACATGGCATATGTGTAAGGTGGGGATTGAATGGGAAAGAAAACAGAAGGAAATGTACAACAATCTGACTAAGGTCAAAATTAAATTCATAGAAATGCAGTAAGAGCAAGAAAAAAAGGTTAAGAGTTACAGTGTTTACAAACTGTTAATTATAGACATGTAGCAGTGACTCAAGAAACAATACAAATTATCATGGACTTTTGGCCAAGATTTTACAAAAACTCTTTTAGGCTAACTGTAGAAGTCAATCTGATTTTTTTTAAAGGGCATCCATGTGTAATAGGGCATGTTTTTAAAAGAGTGCACATCTACACGGGCTTCCATGCAGAGAGTAACGTCAGAAAAGATGTACACCAGTGTTAGGTGTCGTCCCAGTACGACTACTGCACCTGAGTTTCTCTACACTTTTCTCTAGATTCTGATTTTGTTTTTCAACAAATCATGTTGTTTCTTTTTAACCATAAAGAAATATATAGCAATTTTGGTAAAGAGAAGTCAATGTGATATATAAATCTTTTTTTTTTTCATTGAGAAAGCTCTAATACAGGCATAAATAAAATGCTCAGTGTATAAAAGATATGATAATTGAAACATGGTACTGATGTAGGAAAGTAGGAGCCATTAGTGGAAAAGACAATGTAACCAAGTAAATGTACTTAGCATATGTTAATATGGCATTTTAAATCACAGAAAAAAGAATAAATTGTTCATTAAACACTACTAGGACAAAGGAACGGTCATGTGGAAAAATCAAGCTATAGCTCTACATCATATTTTATGGCAGAATAAAGTGCAGAAGGATTGAACACATATTTTTGATATAAAATCACAGAAATCTAAGAGGAAAAAAGAAGAAGCTTTCCCCCAATCCTGGGAAGGATAGGCTTTTCTAAGCACGAGCTCACAGGCCGAAACCATGAAGCAAAACTACCGTAAGTGAACGGAAAGACAAACAACAAACTGGGGAAAAAATATCTGCAACAAATGAAAGACAAATGGTGTCGCCCTCACTCAATTCTATAATAAGCAGTTCTTATAAATCAATAAGAAAAAGATAAAACACCGCAGTAGAAAAATGGGCAAAGGATATGAAAAGCAATTTACAGAAGATGATAACGTAAAGCTGCCCCCCGGGGCCCACGTGCCCATCAATGTGCTAAGCGCTGGGTACTTTTTCTGCGTGATCTCATTAAATCTTCCCACCAAAACTCTGAAGTAGGTTCTCTTAAATATGTCCGTTTTCAGAGGAAAACGCTGGGATTCAGAGAGGTTCAACGGCTTGTCAAGTTTAACATCTAAGCTCTTCGTGTGCTCTACTGCCTCATCTGTCATCAAAGAAACTCAAATAAAAGCAAGACCCCAAACTGGCGAGATGAAAAAGACTGCCTTCCTGAATTCTCCTTTTACTGGTTTCTTTTCCTTTTTCTTTCATAATCAGAAAAAAAGGTTCATTACTCTGCGATGAAGAAATAAGAAACTAATAAGCGAGAGAGTGTCACTTGCTGCTGGTTCTCAGAGAAGGAAAAGCAGCACTCGAAAGAGCGGCACGAAAGACCTTTGCCAAAAAAATGCTCCGGTGACTCTTTATAAAAAATCAGCCTTTTCTACGCAGAAACAAGAGAGGGGAATTGGAAAGACATAAAGAATAACAATCTTCGATGACCTTAAATTGCATATTAAGGAAAAGGGCCACAGACAGGCACGGTTACAGGAGTTGAGCTCCGACACTAGGGCTTGTAAAGAAATCAGAAATTCTACTCACTGTTCCGCCTTCAAACATTTATATAGAATCCAATTTCGTCGTACCGCCCCACCGCCCTCACCGCCTCTCACCTTTCTCACTGCCAAAGTCTTTCCGCTGGTCGCCCGACCATGGCCTGGTCTCTACACTGGCCTCAGACAGCCCCTGCCCTCACTCACCGAGCAGACCTTCTTTGCCACTACTTTCTCCTTTGCTCACTCCACTCGGGCTGCACTGGTTTTCTTCAAGCCCCTCGAGTGTCCTCTGTCTGTTCCTGTTTCAGAGCCTTTGAACTAGCTTTCTCTCTGCGTGTAATGTTCTTCCTCCAGATTTACGCATGGCTCACTCCTTCATACCCTTCAAGATTTTGTCCAAATGCCATCTTCTCAGTGATGCCTGCCCTTGTCCTAGGTCTCCCAATCGCCCCTTACTTGCTCTATTTCCTTCCACAGCACTTAGTACCTCCCACCATACTATACAATCCCTGTACTTACTGTTTATTGTCTGTCTTCCCCTAGAGTGTAAGTTCTAATAGGACAGAGGGTTTTTGCCAGTTTTTTTCACTAATCTATTCCCTGTATCTAGAATAGTCTCAGGAATATAGAAGGATTTCAATAATATTTTAAAATACTACTTAATCAAAGATTTTAATGTAAAATACACATATAAACACAAATGGAAACCAGTGCATTGAAATAAATAACATCACATATCAACATAGAATTATATATTAATAAATAATATATAACAACATATTATTTATATATTATACCAGCATATAATATATAATAATATACAACTGAATATATTAATATATTAATTACACAACATAATTAATATATTGGTTACAAGATGATTAATTATTACATATTAATCATATAATTATATTAATATGCAACTGTTTATATATTAAGAACAAATATATTATCTATATATTAAATATTAATATAGCAATAAACTTAAATACAAAATTTTGGATGCTGTCTCAGGCAAAAGGCCATGAGACAGTGTGAAAGAATGTAAGAAGGTCACATAACTTGATTTTTTAAAAATATAAAATTTAACTAGATTAATGAACCATAAGTATAATCAGAAATGTCACTAAAGAGAACCTAGACAAAATATAAAGTTCAACCTTACTAGTAATCAATTCACTAAAAATGACAATTATCTTAAGATCAAATACATAAGTTAAAAAATAAATGAATATACTGATATTGAACGCTGGCTTGGGGACCATAACATGTATGTGTTTTTCTGTGCTGCTGGAAGAAATGTAGTAACAGCAAAGCTCTTTGAAAATAATTCGGCAATAACCTTTGACCTAGATCGGATTCACTTCTAAAAGTACATCTCAAATCAATAATCTTAAAGGTAGGAAAAAGCCTGTAAACAAAGATATTCACCATTTTTAAAAAAGGTAAACAAATCCACCGCCCGATGAAAGGGAAATGGTTAAGTAAACTATGGTAAACCTAACTGATGGTATATCACACAGCTAGAAAATTCGTATTTATGAAAATTAAGTAGAAATGTGGAAATATTTATTACAGAGTTAGGCCAAATAAATGCAGGAGAGAACAGGATATATTCAGTATGATTAAAATTACATTTTAAAACCCCAAATCACATACACATACATATATGTGTATATGCATGTACACACACACACACACACACACACACACACACACACGTACACACACACACCTGTACATAGGACCAAGACTGAAAAAAAGCTCCAAAATGTTAGGTTTATTTTTTGGCACTAACGGTCTATTGGTGATTAACTTTTTTTTTTTTTTTAATCTTTTGCATTTTTCTATGAGAAGAAATATTCCAGGACCAACAACATCAGAGTCTCCTGGGAAGTTTTTAGAAATCCAAATTCTCTGATCCCACCTCAAATTAACCAAGAGTGGGGCCCAGTAATATGCGTTTTAACAACCTCTTCGAGCCATTCTGAAGCACACCAAATTTGAGAACCAATGCATTACAGCAAACAAAACACAAAGATGAAGTGCTAAAAATAGTATCTAGTACAATCCTACAAAATGGCTAAGAACAGCTTTACAAAAATATTAACTTACCATTCATCTGTAAAGTTCAGTTTTATTGTGCTTGTAGTTGTTCCTTCTGTGCTGTAGTGCAAACTTAAAACTGGTTCACCTGTCCCTGGTTTGGGGCTCAGCTTTTCATTATTGTTATCTGAAAATTGTGTTTAAAACATTTGAAAAAGTCTCTGAAACCAATAAAAAGATGACATTTCCTAAAATTCACAAAACTTAAATTAGGTTGTCCCTGTCATAATTCTTTCTCACGTCTGTTACGGTTCTCACTTAAAGTTCAAAAGCAAGTGTTGTAGAAACACTATTTCAAAGTGGCATTGCATCAAATTCTAGCTTTGTGTACATAATTCCCTTTGATTCAGATGGAAATTACACACATTTGAGAACCGTATCTAGTCATCAGGAAATCAAAGACTATTAGGAGGCTATGAGGCATGTTACCAAGCGGTACTCGCACTTAACGGAGCTCGCAGTTGCTCACAGTCTTGCTCCCCACCTGCTCGGGCATCCAGGGCAACTGACAGGAGTTAAGAGGCTGGGGCTCTGAAAAGTGGCTGAGTCAAAATTCTGCGACAACTGAAGGCTATCGAATTCTTTCTGTTCCTGCAAATTCACAGATTTATAATATAGAAAGGGAGTAGAGCCCACACTCTATTGGGAGGGGAGGAAAAGAAAACAATGTGCTTTTGATATTTATAAAACTCTCTCTGCTACAAGACTGTAGGTTTTGGTATATTTCCTCTTCCTCTCCTGACTAATCTTGCAAGGAATTTGTTTTCTAAATTATGGAAATGGTAGTTTCACTTTGGGAGCCTACAGTTGATCTATCTCAACATAGTAAATCTTTGTAAAATGTCAAATAGAAATCAAGACATTCTACAGAAACTGATACAGACCACTCCAAAACCATCCTTTCCCACGCGTCCCCACCTCCCCCCCGCAAAAGTACATGGATATTCAAAAACAAAATAAAATAGAGCTTTGAAATTTTCTCTTTTTCCGTGATTAACAGCTCGGGGGAAGCATTAACATATATAGAAAACACAAACTGCTACATAATCAAACCTGTAACACTTCTGCCAGTTGCTTACAGAAAGAATATTCGTCTGTGGGACAACTGTTTTCTTGACACCAGATAGAACAGCACTAAAAATAAGCCTTCTGCCTTGGAAAATAACAACAAAGGCAGTAACAACTTCGTAAAACCAAAATTACTTAGGTTTTTGGTTTTGAGGTTCACTTTATACCGCAATGAAGGACTTTTATCTTTCTCATCCCTCTTGAGGCCACGGGAGCACGTAATAAAAGAGAATCTCACAGAACCTCGGCTCTAACTTCTATCCGTAAGAGGGCAACTAACAAGACTTCAAATACAGAGCTGTAGCACACAGGGAAAGGGATTCTGTCTAAGAGAGGAGAAATCAAGCTGATAACAGAACTCTGGACTATCAGTTCTCAGGCCTTTACTTGTAACTCACATGAAATCCTCTCCTATGATATTAGTTGGTGTTTGCAAATAAAGCATCAGTGAATTACAAAGCTGGCCTCACAAATGGTAAAAACACTTTGGTTCTTACACTGCCTTTGTTACGACTATGTCATTGATATAAAAAATTAAGCCATCGCACAACTTTCAAAGATTCAGTATTACATTCCGTGTTTTACATGAGGTTATTTTATCAAAGCGGCATTCTGATAAAATAACTGAATTAACAGAC
The DNA here is from genome assembly GCF_002288905.1 of Enhydra lutris kenyoni. Classification (NCBI taxonomy): domain Eukaryota; kingdom Metazoa; phylum Chordata; class Mammalia; order Carnivora; family Mustelidae; genus Enhydra; species Enhydra lutris. Next base: position 404,396 of record NW_019154108.1, on the reverse strand, counting down.
ATTTAGCTTTCATAAAATTATCAAGAGTGGGACTTTTAAAACATCTGTCCTACCCTCGACCATCTTTAAAAAATTTCCTGTTGGTCCTACGTCCACATAGAGTTCTCCCTTATTCTTAATTATGTTGCTGACATTTCTGTCCCACGCTGCCCAAATCACAGTCATCTTCAGGCACCTAGAACTGATAACGACCGACAGCCGGAAGACTTGAAGATGATCCAAGAAACCAAGAGGCAGAGCTGGGGCTGGTTCTTTCATTATCACTCACAACACTTTATAAAGTGCTTTGCTATTTATTTTTCTTTTATGAGACTGACGCGCTACCTACTGCGCTGAGGCACCTTATTTATTTTTCTTTTAAAGAAAAGAAGGGATAGAAAACAAAAGCAGGTGTGAGAGAATAGGAATGAATTTCCTACGTCCACTTCAGTTACAGAAGCAGATGTTTTAAAAAGCCATTTAAATGCTATATCAAATATTCTTTTGAGTAAAATTAAAGAGACAGAGATTTGAATGCTGTAATTATAGGAATATAGTAAACAAAGAGCTGTTTGGAGGTCAAAATGGTGTAGAAAGTATCTTATTTAAATGTATGTGACACCCTCCACCTGGAAAGCAAGAAGCTTCCTGCGATGATCAATGTTACTTAAAACCTTCTTCCTTACGGTATCTATTACAAAGTTATTATTTAATCTCTCATGAATATAACCTACATATTGTCAATCATGTAAAACACAGTGGTACTCATTTAATTTATAAAATGACCATAGTTGACAGAATTTGTATATTTAGGCTGTTAACGAATTTACCAGCCCTAGGTAAAACTGGCCCATTGCTGTATTAACAGAATGTAGTCTTCTGTGAGCCACACAAGCTTCAGACCCCCAAGCCTAGTTCACTCCTTGAAGACTGAACATGCGTAACAAGTGTCTCTGGCACAAACACCACACAGTGCAGAACTGAGGCATTAACGAGAATATCTACCCGAGGTTTAGGGTTCATTTCCCGGTTTGTTCCAGACTACTCTTCCTAATTTAATACTCCTTTTCATGATCATATATATCCTGTCATGTTGCGTTTTCTCAGAAATGTAGATTCTTGGCTTACTAGTGAATTAATTCATTTTTCTGATAAAAATACATATTTCAAGCCAGAAATGTCTAAATGTCTAAGAAATATCTACTTTAAAAAACTAAAAAACTGGGGCACCTGGGTGGCTCACTGGGTTAAGCCTCTGCCTTGGGCCCAGGTCATGATCTTAGGGTCCCAAGATCGAGCCCCATGTTGGGCTCTCCACTCGGTGGTGGGGGGCCTGCTTCCTTCCTCTCTCTCTGCCTGCCTCTCTGCCTACTTGTGATCTCTCTATCAAATAAATAAATAAAATCTTAAAAAAAACCTAAAAAATTAAATGTTTCATTTTTACTATAGTTGAAAAAAATAGTTGTAACCATTTAAATTTTCCTTAACTTGCTCTATTTGTTAGAAGCTGGATCAGCAAACACAACCTAAAAACTGTATTATTCAAAGCCTTACTTACACAACGCACAGAAATATATAAGATATTTCTTGCTTAAGAGCAGAAGTTTTAATTTAAGACCCTTTGGGGTTAGAACTTCACCTAAACAAATGACTCTACATAAAAAAGCACCATCATAATAATAACTAATTTGTATTAGGCATTACTATGTCCTAGGAGATACAAGTATCCTTTTTTAAAATTTATTTATTTATTTGACAGACAGAGATCACAAGTAGGCAGAGAGAGAGAGAGGAAGCAGGCTCCCCGTGGAGCAGAGAGCCCGATGCGGGGCTCGATCCCAGGACCCTGGGATCATGACCTGAGCCGAAGGCAGAGGCTTTAACCCACTGAGCCACCCAGGCACCCCAGATACAAGTATCCTTGTTTAAACCTTTGTAGCATATATCCCCATGTCCATTTTATGGATGATGAAACTGGTGATTTTGAGCTAGATTTTTTTACTCTAGTCATCTAGAGTTCCTTCTATCCCAAGTTCCTACTTGCTATAGTGTCTTGGAAATAACTTGAATACAAAGTAGAAATAAGATTGCTTAAATATTTCAGTTAAGAAATATCAATTGTTGGTGGTGTTATTTCTCAGAAATGATGTCTAATTCATATCAGCAACATTAATATAACTGATACACGTTCTGGTAGCCCCAACTGTCCCTTAGGCCCCAGAGTACTGGGAGTCCACACCGGATCTTCTTGCGGGGCCCTCAGAGATCGAACTACTTTTCCATCCTCTAAAAACACTGTAAGAGAATAAAATCAAATTGTGGTGCTCTGAACACAAGGGCAGTGTCGTGGGGGGGGGGGGGATCACTTTTAATTTAGCAGTTCAACACTGCTTAAGTTTTAAGATTAAGACCAAATTTAAAAGATCTTCTCTAAATACGGTATAAGACCCCTTTCAGTTTAGCGTACTGACTCAGAAAGAAACTTCAAAATGGCCTGGAATATAATCTGAAAGGAACTTCTCTGAACTTTAATTAGATACTTTCTAAGCCTTTCACATATGAACCACAAATGCATTTTTGTTTTTGGTAATGCCTATGTATTCAAACTATTTAATCTGTGCATTGACATTATGAAATTATAATCATTTGTGGTTCTTAAAAAATGCTCAAAGACATAGAAAAATCAAGTGTGCTAATAGTAGTACAAAATACACTTTATCTTGGTAACTAGGTTTGCATATTATCTAAATATTGATGTGAATTTTTTTTTTTTTTTTGACTTCTAGCTAGGAATACCTCTGGAGACCTATCCAATATATAAATTTAAAGAATATTCAAAATGAAGATAATGAATGAAGATATGCCACAGTAATCTGTTTAGAATTACTCCACCCAACAACTTTTCAGCCACTGGGACACTATCATAACTATATAATCATACACTAATCACCTATAATAGCTTAGGTTAACTGGAGATAACACAGAAATACTGTATTCTGTACTGAAAGTATTTTCTATTATGCAACGACCTTATTGACACTTCTCATTCCATTCCAACAAAAGTAAAAAAAAAAAATCTAGGGGCGCCTGGGTGGCTCGGTGGGTTAAGCCTCTGCCTTTGGCTCAGGTCATGATCTCAGGGTCCTGGGATCGAGCCCTTCATCGGGCTCTCTGCTCAACAGGGAGCCTGCTTCCCCCTCCCCCCGCCTGCCTCTCTGCCTGCCTGTGATCTGTCTGCCTGTCAAATCTTTAAAAAAAAAAAAAAAATCTAAAAAGAAACTTTCTCTGAAAAAATGTATGGTATCAAAAATAAAGTTCAACTCTATCTTCCCAAATTTTGCTCCCCAACTTAGTTGGATTACACAGGAGAAAAGGCAAATTTCTCAAATATAGTTTCTAGAACAATGAAAACCTTCCATTTTTATAGGTCAGGAATCTGTAACTTTCCTGCACACCTCAGACTCCTGAATACCGAATACCCAGTTCTTCCAATCATTTGTATACGGAGGCGATGCTGATTCAAAGTGGAGAAACTATTTTTCACAGAAAACCACTCTCTACCAAACACACGACTGCAAGACACAGCATTTAATTCTAAAAATTAGTGTTCTTACTAGAGCAATCTGACTTTATAAACTATGTTATGAAAGCTAAAACCAAAGCACAACTTTAATACTGGTATTTCTTAGGAAATTCCTCCTATAAAATCTTATCGAAATAATATTCTGTTCAAATTTTCTTCCTGGCAACTAAAACTCAACCTTTATGACAATTAGACTAATTTTAATCCAAGAACTTCTTTAATCACATAACATAGACAGGTAAATTGAACTTGAGCATGGGTTGGGGATATATACAGGTTCAGATTCTGCCTGGTTTTATATTCCCGGTGACGTTTAGAATTTATGGGCTGAAATGCACCTGTCACTTCACCGAACACCATGGAGGCTCTCTTTCACCTGCTGCAGACCGGTGAGTGTGACAGCTCTCTGTGCTTTTACAAAAGTCTCTATTCCTAGTTCCCATTCAGTCTTGAGGGAGAACAAACAGGAAGAAAACAGGTAAAGATGCCCACCCCACGTGGCTAATCAGCTCTGCCAAGATTCTTACCCAGAATCTCTCTCTTCGTAATGGTTTCCCCAGGTATATTATCTTCTAAAGAAAACCAAACCTGTCGTCATATACTAAACAGATAAATATATTAAAATGTGCTTCCAAATGAAAATGAACGAATGAGGCAGACGGCTTTGGAGAACACTCTCTTTAACCACTCTCCCCTCCAGCAACTGTGCTCCCTGCTCATTGTTTTGAAATGCTTTTCTTACTTCTCATCTCCCGTTTCTTCACTTCCATCTCTACTGTGGCCTCTGTCTCTCAGCCTGTGAAACCGCTCTCACTAATTGGATCCATCTCCTCCACGTTAATTTAGTGGAGAATTCTGGGGACTCTTTATTTGACTTGTCAGCAACACTCACATACACAGTTCTCCTTCGATTTCCTCTTCTCTTCATCTCATGGCACTGCACGGGTCTACTCTACCTCTGACCTCTGTGGCTGCTCCTTCATCTCCTTCACCAGCTCTCCTCCAGCAAAATCTTCAGTTTGGGAATTTTTCTAATTTTCTTTGGGATGTCTTAGATATTGTACTTCCTGCTCTCACTTTTTATATTCATCCTTGTCAACTTCATCTACTTTTATGGCCTCAACTACCATTAATGTGCGGAAAATTTCCAATTTATTTCTCTAGCTCTGACATCTTTCTTTTATTTTAAAGGATTTCTTTCCTCTCCCCGCCCCCTTTTTAAGTAGGCGCCAGGCCCAACAAAGGGCTTGAACTCATGATCTTGAGAGCACCCCGACATCTTTTCTACGCTTCCTATCTATACAATCAACGGCCCAACAGACTTTTCCACATGGATGTCTCACATACATAAATCAAAATCAACATATTCAGAACCAAGCCTGGGGTTGCGCCCTCCTTCTATGCATCCCCTCTCATACTTTGCTCCTTTTCTGGGGTTACCTATTTAAGAATGTATCTGCCCACTTGACTGTGCTCAGTGAAAACTTGGGAGTCATCCCTGCAGCAGCTGGAAATGGCATCTATGAATCTGCACCAGGAACTCCCGGAACCACCACAAATGCACGAAGACACGTGCTCCGGCCCCGCTCCCTCCAACTAGTGTGCTGTTACTAAAGTGCGCCCATGCAGAAATTATGGAGTTCTTACTGCAGTTTATCCTCTGGACGCCGCCTCAATCCCTTGCCTCATCCAACGATTACCAAACCCTATTGTATTTATTCTCTATCTTAGTTCTTGAATCTCTTCATTCTCTCACCATACTTCCATCATCAGGTCAAAATCCTTATTACCAGGAGACTTATCTAAGTGACTTGGTCTCTAGTCGGCTCACTGTCATCTCTTCGGAACAAAGCAGATCAGCCATACTCTCTCTTTTAAATACTTCCTTAGCTTCCTACTGCTCTTAAGCTGTCCCAAAGGTCCTTCTCTGTCTGGGCTCCCCCCATCTCCTGAAGCTTAGCGCACACTCCAGCCACACTGGGGTCTTTCTGGTCTTGCTAATAGCATGACTGCCTCAGAGCCTCCCCACATGCTATGCATGCTTCCCCGGACTCACACCCGTTTCTCCTGATTCACTCATCGCGCTCGTCTTTCAGACCTCAGCTCAAATGTCTCATCCTCACGCACGCCTCACTTGGCCCCCTGCCAGAAGAGATGAAGACTTAGTTACATGTTTCCAAAGAAACCTTCCTATTTCCTCTTTCCTAACACGCATCACACTTACATTTACTGTTCTACCATCTGTCTTTCCGGTTAGACGAGGCAAACAGAGCATAGCAGTTACGATCACAGATGGCAGATGCACCACACTTACAGTATGCGATCGCAGGCAAGTTTCTTAACCTCTCTTTGCCTCAGTTTCCTCATCTGGAAAATGAGAGTAACAGTACCTACTGTATAAGGTTGTGGTGTGGATTAAGTAAATTAACATATAAAAATTGCTCAAAATAATGTTCAGCACAAAGAATATGCAACATAAGTGTCTCCACTATTATTGTTATGGTTAATCAACTCGACCGTTCTTATTAGCACTGGTAGTGGCAATCAACGCTATGTTCCAAGCACAGGGAGCACTAGCCACGCTCACTCAAGCACCCTAGTGCGGAGCCCAGCCAGTACTCGCCACAGGTAACAACAGAGTGAGCTGAATTAGTATGAGTTGAATTAGTGACAGACAAACACGGCTGCATCACTTATTTCTCTTATCCTTACGTATTTCTTGGAGCCTTGGTTTCTTCATCAGTAAAATGAGGATATTACTACTCATTACATTCGAACAAATGAGCTAATGCATGTAAAATTTTTAACACAATGCCAGCTACACACCAAAAACTCAGTCAAAGCCAGTTATTTGTATCACACACAATTCAGAATTAGAAAACAATTTAACTGGATATATACACAGATACTGATTTGGCTAGAATGAAAGTGAACAAGTGAACATAAGCAATAGAAATGAAATAGGGTTTAACCTCCAAAAGATCGAATATATCACTAATGGGAAGAATGTAGACTTGGTAGCTGGGGAAAGGAGGACTAGCTGCTCCATTCTAAGCAATGAAGTGATAATTAGTTCTAAATAATATAAAAAAAATCAAGAATGAAGTCTAACTTCACTAACTAATTTTTTTCTCTAGAACTTAAAATACAGTATTTACAGATATATTCCAGTGTGAGGAATAGTGAATTTATACTTCCCGTTAATAGAACAGGCTTCAATAGTTAGATATTTATTTAATAAAAATTAAAATTGTCAAAGTACACTTAATGGTGATCTAAAATATTACGCGAGGTAGTACTGTCAAGGTATTACTAAAATGAAATTTTAATTTGGTGACCTTAGAGGGATGCATACTTAGTATCTGACAGGTTCAAGGTCCCATTTCCGATCGACCCTAGAGGAGCTAGTTAGAGCTGATTCACTGGATCCTGGTAATCCACAAGCTTCATTCTCTAACTTAACATTGTATCAATATCAAAAGAAGCCTGTTTTGTACAATATATGCAATGGAGAGGTAACAGTTCTATTTCTAAGGCTACAAATTTATAGAGCTCTGACAGAAACACAACTGCCTGCAGGTGTAAGTTTCAAATATGACAGCTTTATCAACTTCCACTTAGTGATTATCCCTGTAATGAACAGAGAGCAACTTGCTTTAGTCATGGCCAAAATTTAAAACTCAGGCAAAAATAAATAAAATAAAAAATAAAACTCAGGCAAAACGATTTTCTTATATGCTGTCAAAAATTTAAAGTTAAGGGCATAGGTTTTTTTTTTTTGGCTGTTGTTTTAATAGGGGAAAATTGCTGACCTAACTATTTTTAACTGAAAAAAATGTATTTGTTTTCATAATATAAGTGGGCACGAGAAATATATGCCAGAAGAGGATTATTTCTCTTATAATGCAGTAGGCACAACACAGAGATCTGAATAAAAAGAAACACCAGAATCACTCATTGAAACACTGTTCAAGCTAAACAAAACGCGGGACACAGATCGTTGTGCTCACTCACAAGGAGCTTCTAATCAGCACAGAAAGGCTGACAATGTACGTGCGCAAAGCCCTGTGTTGGCAGAATATTGTAAAGTATTTTACAACAGAATAAAAACCATGTGCATGTTTTGCACTTATTTCCTTGACAGTTAGTTTCTTTCTTTAAAAAGTATTTTGATAAAAGAAATGAACCAGGCAGCTTTCACTATGACTCTGAAGGGTCAGACTCAATGTACGTCTATTTATCAAATGTAGTGCTTTTGTCAAAAATAAAAGACAGGGGCGCCTGGGTGGCTCAGTGGGTTGAAGCCTCTGCCTTTGGCTCAGATCATGACCCCTGGGTCCTGGGATCAAGCCCCGCTTCGGGCTCTCTGCTCAGCGGGAAGCCTGCTTCCCCCCTCTCTCTGCCTGCCTCTCTGCCTGCTTGTGATCTCTGTCTGTCAAATAAATAAATAAAATCTATAAAAAAAAAGAAAAGGAAAACAAACTAAACAGTCACTGCAATCAACCAATTCAATAACATGTATGTAAACAGTGAAAGAAAGCAAATTTTTCAGTGAGGAAGTCAAGTACAATTAAAAAGAAAAACAAAACAAAAAAACACCTCTTTTTTTAAAAGATTTTATTTTTAAGCAATTTCTACACCCAATTTGGGACTCTAACTTACAACCCTGAGATCAAGAGTCATGTGTTCTACTGACTGAGCCAGCCAGGTGCCCCAATTTTTAAATTTTGATCAGTAACATTTTTATCCCCAATAAAGAAACCCATGAACTACTACGGGAAATGGAACAACATGTCCAAGTACTGGAGACCTTGTGAGACGAACATGGTCCAATGATCAAATTTGACGAAATGGTAAAAAAAAAAAAAAAAAAAAAAAAAAAAGACCTGAATTGTTAATTAAAGAAATCTAAGTTTTTCTTAAAAATATGGATAAGAAATTTAAAATATGGTTAAACAATCCTTAGAAATATATTCAGAAGGAAAACTTAATAAATGTACTTTTCCCATTCTACAGGATAAAATGGAGAACAAGAGTCTTGACAAAATCAAAACTTGAAGTAAGAGCATTATCTGAGGATAACAACTATCCCCCAAACCTTTAGCTCCTTCGATGGGGAGTCTTTCTTATTTGGTAAACATTCTCAGTTTTGTGCACACCCTTGCTTCTGGGGATATGGCTTAGCAGAGCGATTACTGGCTCTAACAGATGTGAGTGTGAATCCCAACTCCTTCACTCACTCGGCAAGCAGTTGGTTATCTTTCTGTCTCTTACTCTTCTTATACAACCTCTAATTCAGAGGAATGTTATAATAATTAAATAACACAATGCACAAAAACTGTAGGTTCAGTCATTCCTGTATTTAAAAAGTCTTTTTAAAATAATGTATACAAATCAATGACGAAAAGAACGTAAATTAAAAAAAAAAAAAAAAAAAAAAGGCTCAGTTTTGAAACTGTACCCCCCACCCCCAGACATTACCTGTCCTCTAACTTTTTTCTTAATTGAGCTTACTGGAAGATATCTACATACCAGTATTTCCACCTCTTAAACAAAAACCTCTCTTCTCTTAACCACTGCTCTCTGGCTTCTGCCTCCACCGTACCAATGAAATTGCAAGGCCTCAACAATGGATAATCCACACATTTCCAAAGTCCAAAAACATTTCTCAGTCCTTTCCATATCTGACATCATTGCTTCACATGTCGCTGCTGACCAGCTCCTCCTTGAACTTTTCTCTTCCCTGACTTGGCATTCTTTCAGCCCTGCCAATGTCTCTGCTCGTTCCTTTTCTGCCTCCTTAGCAAGATCCGTTTCTCTGCTTGCTCCTGTAGTGCAGACGCCCCTCTTTCACTGTATCCTCTTTTCCTAGACAGTCTCCTCTGCTCCCCTGGTTTCAACCATCTGTAAACTCATTATTCTTTTTATTTTTTAATACTTTATTTATTTGAGAGGGAGAGAGAGACAATGAAAGAGAGAGAGCATGAGAGGAGAGAGGTCAGCGGGAGAAGCAAACTTCCTGCTGAGCAGGGAGCCTGATGTGGGACTCGATTCCGGGACTCCAGGATCATGACCTGAGCCAAAGGCAGTCACTTAACCAACTGAGCCACCCAGATGTCCTAAATTCATTATTCTTAATGTTTTTCTCCACCTCAGGCCTCTCTGGTGACCCCCCAGAAACATATATCCCCCCCAACTGTCTATAACATTTCTCCATTTGGATATCTCAAGGTACTCCAAACTCAACATACCAAGAAAATCTCATGTATCTTTCCCCTCCCCCATACCCAGCTGTTTCTCCTGAAATTCCTATCTTGGTTGATGGTATCACCACTATTACCCATCAAGACACCTGGATATGGTACCCTCGTTCATTTTTAACTACTCAGTCTCAAGGTGCCATCAATTCTGTCTCTTAAGTATTTAAAAACTCTGTCCTCTCTTCTCATTTCCCACCACTGCTGCCTTATTTGGGACCCCATACCACCTCTCATCCGGACTGCTCCAACGGCCCCTTACGTGGTCTTGCAGTTTTCAGTCTTACCGCCTCCAACCAACTGTCAATAATCCTGCCAAAATCATCTTTCCGATACGTAAATCCGTGTCTGCTTCTCTCAAGCTGAAATAATGTTTATGGCATCCCACTGCTTAAAGAATTCAGTTACTCCCTCATTTAACAGATATTTATTATTTTAACAATAAATAACAGATCTGGTGTTAGTTAGGCACTAAGTGTAATAGTGAATAAGAGCAATATTCAGAGAAGATAGGCATCAAACAAACCCTTAAATATATGATCACACATTTTGACAAATGCAATGAAGGAAAATAGCAGGTCACAAAGAGAAAAAGAGCAGAGAATTACTTCAAACTAAAATGTCATGTTACTTTTGAGAAAGAGATTTCTAACTGGGATCTGATGAGTAGAAGCTGCTGTAGAGAAAAGGATTTGGGGAGAGGGAATAGCAGATATACGGCTTCTGAGAGGGAGAGAAGCACAGAGTATCAAAGGGACTACAAGCAAACCTGTTTGTTAAGAGCTGAGTCAGTGAGGGAGGGTGGCCTGAAATAAGGCCGGGGAGACAAGGGCCAGGAGGTCATGCAGGGCTCTGTAAACCAAGGTATGGGTTTAGGTTGCTTTGAAGGGCAAGGGGATACAATTAGAAAGTTTTAGGTAGATGAAGGACAGGTTTAGATTTATGTTTTTAAAAGTTCACTCTGGCTATTGCTGGGGAACAGGCTGTATGGCCTCAGTGGATACAAGGAGCCCAGGTAAGAGGTGGCTCCCTTAGTCCAGGTGAGAAAGACAGTGGTGGGCAGTTTCTCTAATTTTTATAAAAGTTATTTTTAGGTAATATAGGCCTGGGATGTAGAAGTCCCCAGTAATTTAAAAGATGTCATCCTGTTAAGCAAAAATGCATGTTAAAACAAAATAAAACAAAACAAACAAAAAAAAACCCTCAGGATTTCATTCTTTAAAATATTTCTAACTCAGAGGACTTATCACACAGTTCATTGATGATTATGATGCAGCTTCTGGCAGTCCCGCTCAAGATTTGCCCTTTTATATAACATTTCTACTGATATGACTAAAAGACGTATCATAGTTTATGCCAGAAAAACAGAGAACTACTTGATTTCTGCCTCCAAACAAGTCTACCCTAGTTAAGTGGCATCATCATTCACCCAGGCCTTGATCCAAAAATCTGAGTGTTATCCTTTAGTCATCTCTTTCTGCCATATCCCATATCATAAGTAAATTAAGTACCAAGTTAAACTGAATAAAAGATTCAATGTAATCTAAGGAAATTATTCTATGTGATGAACAGAGTATGAACTACAAACTCTACTACAAACTACAAACTACTACAAACTCTCTGGTAGTGATATACTATTTACATTCATATATCCTTACAAAAATAATTATTTAACTAGAGAGCAGTTTTTAACAATAGTACAATATATTACAATATGATATAATTGTACTTTACCTCAAGGGAATTATTCATCACTGTTAATACCTCTACAATAAATATATATAGATAAAACATGCTGAATTTCTTAGTTCTCAAACTCATTTACCAACTCATTCATCATTCATTCGTTCTCAAGAACAGAAAAACCTCCAGCAACACTTGTCATCTCAGGGCTATAGAGAATAATTTAAGACCAGAAGGAATTTATTTTAAAATTAGTTTCTGAGTATGTCTAAGAAGGCAGCTAAAATCAGATCTACTTCCCACTACTTCAGCAATATTTAATTCCCCAAATACTATCAGCAAATGAGTCATCCTACAGGTGTAAACTTTCAGCCAACTAAAGCTTATGGCCTTAGGGCTGAGTTTTTTTTTTTTAATTTTTTGAAAAATATTTATAAAGTCTATTAAACAATCATTTGTCATTTTAAGTAGAGAAAAGTGAAATTATTTAAATTATTCTTGATAACTTAACATCAACTTTTTCTACCCACTGCATCACAACACATTTAGAATCATCCAGGGAATTCTGAGGGGCAATGATAAAGCTGTTGCCCTAATTCTAAAAGCCCATTTGTTTAGTTTGTCCTCCTCTACCAATCCATTTCTGTGCTCTATTTGCTCTTCTAGTAATAAAGCCTGATAAATAACCTGTCTATCCTATGAGGCTATGTTCACAGCTTTCAGGTTGATCTCATTCCTCTCCTACTACAAAAAGTGCGAGTGTGAGTGGAAGCTATTTTCCCTTCTGATTGATGGCTCCAAAGCTTATCTCTGAGTTCACAGCAGTGTTCCTTACAGTTAAAGCTATCAGGAGTTTGACCACGGGATAAGTGAGACATAAAACCAAGTATCATTACGACAGCGATCTGGTAATAGAGAATATTACTGCATTATATAACCTTTTCTAAATCAGCCACTAGGTAATATGGTAGCCTCATATTCACAATTCTACACAGTTTCATGATACCTAGAATTTTTAAAAATGGATATAGCTTAAATCCATTACAATATTATTATAAAAAGATAATTTAAAGTTGGCATAAGGGGCCAAAGGTAGAAATTAACTTAGTTTACGTAGAAGATAATTTGTAGAGGCCAAGGAGGACCTTTGTACCCAAAACTACCTAGGGTAATTTAGCCCACAAAATACCCACTCCCAGACCATAATCAAAATGAAGTGCTATGAAAAAGTGAGAGAGAGCTTGGTTTATGCATTGCGATAAAGCTACGGCTGGATGGGCATAGCGCATCTCCTGTTGCACGCACCCTGTTGCTCGTCAAGTGACATGGATCCGAGCTGTTTGTTAACCACAGAAGAAGGAGAATCTGAAACAAAAATGAGATTTCAACTTAAAAGTAAGCAGCAGAAAACTGCACAGCAACGTCATGATCAACTCTAAGCTTAAGACAAAGGTCTAAGGGTGGGGAACAGAAGCCAGTACGGTGTGTATTTCCCAAGCAGTGAGTCAGCGGCCGTGGGCTTCAGACAGGTTATTCCACACAAGCATTTAGCAACGCTGAGAATGAGTTAAGAAAATAGTCTTCTACTTCCGTGCATATACCCTTTATCAAATTCAAGTTTAGCATAGGTCAAGGCAGATACAATAAAACTAGAGTATCTCCTTCACTAATCAGAAGACTCCTTCCCCTTCTCAAACCCCTTCCCAGCTCCTTAAGGATGGCTTTCATTCTGGACTGAGCATTCAAAGCATGAAATGAGATGCTTGCTACGCTTTGCTAGGTATTGGTCATTGCACCTTGAGCTGAAAATAGGAGCTCAAGTGAAGATGTCACACAAAGAAAATGGCTTATAAGAGAAAAATTCAATGAAGTAATTGCCATTACAGAAATATAGACAATGTCTGAAATTCTAAGATATGTTATGCATATTAAAACTATACTCTGTTGAAGGCTTAGGTTTCTTTAGGTACCTGGTGGGAAAAGAAAAAGAGAAAAGGAGTAGGTTTAATGGTCTGAGCTTTGTGCTTTCCACCCTGGCTTTAAATAGAACATTTAGTTTTTTATCCTTTTGATACACTGAGTTTCTGTGTAAGAATTTGTCCTATAAATGTGTTCTATTGTTTGGAAAACACTGATATAAAGAAAGGCAGCATGGTAAAATGAAAAGAGCACTCGTCTGGGGTTAGTGAGTTTTGATTCTAAACCTGGTTCTGACAATAATTAGCTATGTGACATTTTTCGATCTAAGCTTCACCTTTCTTCCTGGTCATCCTGGGGACCTAGTAACTTAAGCAAGGCATCAGGGAACAGAAGGAGGTGGCTACCAAGTCCTGGCTCGAGTTTCAGTGTCCCAACAGGGCGATATGAAAAGGGAATATATAGATAATAAGCACAGCTCTCTCCTAAATGTAAGAATAATTCCCGTCTCTGATATCCTGTGCTCCAGTTCTTAGCAAATATTAGTAAGACAAAAAGTCTGCACTTCTGGATAATCACAAGTTTCTATTCATCATGCCTTTATTTCCCCAAAAGTAGACAAAGTACTTTGAATTGAGAGTGTTCTTAACCTGATGGCTAAGAAAAGTTTCTCAGCATACCCTGGAGTCTCTGCAATTTCACTTCACCTGGTTGATTCAATCTCTACACTTAGAAGTCTGCACCTGGGGTCACTCCTGTCAACTCTAAATCGTCTACCTTCCGATACACCCTGTCGGCTCAGAGACTGTATTACTAGATTCTGATAAAGCGTGTGCGTCATCTGGTAACAGCTCCGGCTTACGCTTACTTATCTCTTCATCAGAACATTCAGTTTAACCAACCTGGACAACACACGAGAAAGGAAGAATGACAGTGTATCGATCAGTTCCTGAATCTATCCAGGCTTTACTTTCCCTTATAAAACTTCTCGTTTATCCATTTTAGAGCTAGATTCGACATTCCTACCATGTTGTTTTTTCAAGAACAGGTAAGTTGGTCTTTACAGAAAACCAAAATTATATTTCCTACAGTAAAGAAAAACATAACAAAAACTTGAGTCACAGTGAAATATTGGAAAATCCTCCTAGAAAGTGTCTTAGGAATATTTTTTGTCTTTGTATTTGTTATACATTTCACTGTGTTCTCATTTATAAGAGCCCTCAGAAAACTATCAACCTACCAGGGACTCATTTAACGAACACTGAATTTTCAGTAAGTATTATGTAATGTACAAATCTTATAAAATGAAGTGCATCCTATCTAACTTCTTAGAGTTTAGAAAAGAATATGTCTTTAAAAAACGCATTGATGGAGGATTTAGAATGCTGTCACTGCCTCAAAATTATGTATTTTCAATCTCTTTAATGATTCAAACTATTAACAAAGTTTATGTTAAAATAGAAAGATAGTATTAAACAAGAAGGGTTTCCTTATTGGTTTTCAGCCTCTCACGACTGTATGTATCTGGCCAATCATTTGTTGTTCCTCCCATCCTGAAAAACCAATCTTTAAGAAGAAATCCTATCATTGCTTCTATTCTATTTTTAATCTTGGGTACAATGCAACTGTTTTCGGAAGGATTATTTTCCTGTCACATAAACATCTGAAGTAACATGTTTTTATACCACCAGATATTCATAAATACAATACCTGTAAGTTCTAACTTATAGAAACATTTCCGAATATTAACACAGTAAAATTAGCTCAACGCTGACCGCTTCAGCTGTCTGCGTGCTCTACTCCATCTCCCTGTAAAAGATCTTTCAGAAAGCTCCATTACAAAGTAAAAATCAGACCATATGGTCTACTGATAACTTACTGCAAAATGCAACATGGTTGGTCTAGTTATTGGAAGTGTTTAGAATTATTAACATAATTTTTAAGGTAGAGATAAACTTTAGGCAAAAACTCAGTGCTGAGCTCAAGGTGTCTCAGGGTCAATTTCCGAATGTTTAAAAAAAAATTATATTTTGGTTTTGAAAAAACTCTTTAGAATTTTCTGAATTTTCTCATCACAATTTTTCAATTGTAAACAAAATAAGGAATTATAGTCTTAAAGGTAAATAACAAGTACTTGTCAGCCAGACTTCTGGGTTCAATTTTGGCTTTTCTACTCAGTTATACTATAATCCTGGACAAGCCATTTAAGGTCTGTATGTCTCAGTTTCTCCATCTGTAAAATGGGGATAATCATAGTATCTACCACATACTGTTCTGGTGAAGACTTAATGAGATGATCCAATGTAAACTACTTAGCACTGAGGAAAGGGTCAATTAATGTTATTATTACTTGCCTGTTCTTCAGAAACATGATACTGAATGAGAAGTAATGACAGGAAGCTTCCCACGTTTCAAGCGCTCATTAAAGGTCGGGAAGGACTAAAGAACTAGACCAACATCACACCTGACTTACCAACTACTAATGCTGTAAACACTAAAAACAGGATCGAATGCATCCACTTGAGACGTGCTATGCGGGACTGTCGTCAGGGGACAGTGGGGAGTTGGGTGTTGTACAGAGCCTGCTTGCGCAGAATCGGGTAAGTGCTGATTTTTTCCAATATGGCTCAGTTTTGAAAAGCCCTTTTTCAGAAATAATCACCAATGTTTTATACCCTTTTGGGGTATAAAAATTACTTCTTTCTTTTCCAATCAGCAAAACCGTGCCATAAAGTGAAAAAACAGTTCCTACCTGACCCTCTCTAGGCTGGCTCCATGCTCCAGTGTGGCTCTGTGGTGGTCGGGCCAGTAGAGCAGACTCCACAGGGGCTGTCACTCTGAGCAGGAGCCAGCAACCCAGGACTTCTGGGGGACCTGAAATGGAAAAAAAGAGTTGGGTTTAAAATCAGCACTACGCCGACCGCCTCTGCCATGGCTGTTTCTGGCGTGTCTTTACAGCTCACTCAAAACTCCGTATGCTGTCAACTGTATATGGCTGGGATACGAGGTAATTTTGAGGTAGCAAGTGAAAGATACCATAATTAAGACAGTACATTATTATGTGTGCTGCTCTACTTAGGAGTATAAAAATTTTATACAGTATTGTCTACCCCAACCTTATGCTCTCTGTAAATCATGGCAGGCCAGACTATCTAAATAAAACAATAATTGGGAAACTGAGACATAAAGCAGCCAAATGACCTGTCCAAGCTCATCTAGTCATAGGAATAGGCCAGGAACTCAACCAGTCTAGTACGTGAGCAGTAATCTGATGAAGGCAAATTCATCTCTTCATCATTTAAAAAAAAAAAAAAAAAAAAAAATCACTGAAAGCCTAGAAACAAGTCATGATGTATTTTCTAAAAGCCTAGGAAAAATTTTTAGTTTTTTAGCTTAAAAAAGTAAAAATATTTTATTTATTTACTTATTTTTTAGTAAAAGTATTTTAACATGATATATTCTAACTTCGAAAAATGAAATTTTTAGAAGTTAGCTATGGTCGATCAATTAATGTCCATAATACAAAGACAATACTGTACTTATTCATTAAGTTTAAGAACATGTTTTGTTATTCAAATAAAACCTATCTCCCTGTTGAATTTCATAAATTTAATTCCTATTCTGTGTTTTTATAATTTGTGTGTTCTGAAAAGATAAATTTTGCATTAAGCCTAATCATTTTTCCTCATATCCATAAATGGACAAATTAGGTAGATTATATTGCTTGTTCTTTGTAACAAACTATGTATGATTTAACTTTTTCTGATTTAATTACTAAATAGTGTTCCTGTCACAATTGAGGACAGAGTAAAAGTAGCATTATGAAATGAACCCAGGACGCGTCACAGATCAGACGTACTAGGGTCTCGTAGGAATGCTATGTTAAAAAGCACAGGATATACAGGAAGCACTTCACCTTGTAGGTGAAGGGAACAACACACAATGACTCCGACACTAGAAGTCTCTACTACTGGCCATGGAGACAGGCTCAGGGGCCCCAAGATGTTGTTTAAAAACAAAGTAAAGGTTAACACATTTCTCAACCTCAAAACGGGGCAAAGTGTCTACAGAACTTTGGCTTTTTAAAGATTGCCACAAAAAGGCTGATTACCAAATTAGATACTATTTAATGAGAAGGATACTCAGAGTTGGTAAAATAGCATTTCACTTCACAGAGACCACATAATCACTCTAAAGCTTTCTGGCTATAAAAAAAGAACCTGGGGGGCACCTGGGTGGCTCAGTGGGTTAAACCTCTGCCTTCGGCTCAGGTCATGATCTCGGGGTGCCGGGATCGAGCCCCGCATCGGGCTCTCTGCTCAGCAGGGAGACTGCTTCCCCCTCTCTCTGTCTGCCTGCTACTCTGCCTGCTTGTGATCTCTCTCTCCCTCTGTCAAATGAATTAAAAAAAAATCTTAAAAAAAAAATCAGAATGACCTGATAAGGAATTCAAGAATTCTTAGCTCAGTTATTAAAAAAAAAAAAAAAGAACCTGGTTCAATTCAAATTGGTAAGCTAGATATGAAAGGCTGAGTTTAAAAATATTTTTCTAATGTCTACAATGTACAAATGTAGACAGTTTTATATTTTGCACTCAAGCTCACTCTAATACTTGGGTTTGTTACCTGTTAATGTCAGTATTTTAAAAATATGTATATATGTAGGTGCATTTTAACTTCCTACTTATTTGGTTTTTACGTTGCATATTTTTTCCTTTGAAACACATAAGCTACGGTTTTGTATATAGCACAAAATCATAGCAAAATGTCTTATTCTTAAATGTCATGACTGTAATTTAACCGAACTCTCCAGTTAGTTTCAAGTATAGGAAAAAAAAAATGGTCAGAGACCTGGGCTGATATTCCTTCCATTAATGTAACACTGAATTAAAAATCAAGTCCAGAATTTATTCCAAACATCCTATCTATATTATTTAAATCTGTTTCATTCACCATGATATTATATAATGTGCTTCTGTTGTCAACACTTAGGGGAACAGATATTTATAAAGTGGGGACTGTTCAGTTCTACCAATATACAGATTCCAAGTAGTTAAATCGGAGTTCTCAAAGTAATTAAATAAATACTCTAACTCATCCCTCCTTAGGGTGGCGAAACAAAGTAGTACATCAAATTATCATAATCTCATTAGTATGAGAACCCAGCTATACTCTAGTTCCTAAATAAAGATTTGTAGCATTTATGATGTAGTACCTATACAATAGGACGTATAGTACCTAACATCCATCTTGAAAGAATTAAATTGACAAATTATCTTGTGCTGTGTCTTTCATTGATTACGTCAACAAATGTTTGTTGAGCATCAGGAGCTTGCTGGCATGAACGAACTAGGCCATTAAAATGCTCAAAGAGAGAGAGAGGCGCTGACCATCCCTGTCTATCAGAGTTCTACAGCACAGGAACAGGAACATGAGACTCGGGAACATGAGACTTCTGCTGCCCTACAGATCAGAAAGTTGACTGTGTATACAAGGAGTAAGTAAGCAAATATTGAAGATTTTCAAATAATTACAGAAGGGGATAACCGAGTCAGCATGCTGGTTTGGCCAAACAACACTATAATTCTAAAATCTAGTATCACACTCCATTCCCAGGAATACTGGTTAATTCCCACAGGAACAACAAAAGAAGAACAACAACAACCACCAGGGGCCATAAGCACAGACATCAATTCAGCATATAAGAAATTCCAATAAAAATAACAAAGCAGGCTCTGAATTCAGTAGATTACTCGAAAGTAGCTCATTCGCTATAAAAGTAATAATAAACATCAGCCCCTCCCAGAAGTATTACGAGTAAAATAATGGCTTATAATTTTAGATTCATCTCTCTGGCAAATACTGCTACCAAAACCTGTCCCTCCAGCCGTGGGATGGTGAACACCTACCCAGGACAGGGAGGGAGGGACAAGCTGCCAGCGCCACCAGCCCTTGCGGAAGGGGAGGAGGGAAGCACCTCGTTACACAGTAGCAGTGTTAAAACACCAGCTCCACCAGCTGCTTGAGGATACTTGACATTAATAACCTGAAGCCTGCGGGTCCTGTGAAGAGCCCTCGGGAGAGGACTGCTCGGAAGTGGAAGGCCGCTGGGCGCGCGCAGCCACTTCTTGCTGCCTCTGCTGCTCAGCCCTCCTAAGCCTCAGCTGTCGCAGGCGCTTGCGGAGCAGAGCTATCTCAGGCCCCCGCAAGAATTCTGACGCAGGCAGGAAAAGAAAGGTGAAAAGACAGCAGTGAAATAGAAAATAGGAAGAATCTGCTTATACGTTAAAGAGAGAAGAATATCAACAAAATACATGTCTCAGGGAGGAAACAAATTACTTACAAAAAATGAGTGACCTTTAGTTAGGAGATGAACTACACACACTGACATATTCTAATGCTTGATTAACTATAACGAACCACACACACATAGTTCTCTAAGAGAAGTGAAGTAACTAAATAGAGTGAAAATAAAGTCTTCCATAAACGAAACGTTTTAAAATGAATATTCCTTTCTTCACTAATTTCATCTTTTTGTAACAAAATGATACCAAGAAAAATTGAAAAATATCAGTTATCTAATCTATATACAAATTATTAACTTCAACCATATAATTAAAATTCAATTAAAATCATGAAAAAGTTATGTATTTGTAAACAATTCTTGGAATTCATTAATGAAGAATTCTTTAAAAGTCAAAATTACACATTTTTTTCAGCTAAAATATTTCTCTTTATATTGGAAATGTCATTTACTTTTTTTAAGCTAAAATTATTTACATAATCCTTAACATCTTCTTAGCGCAACGGTCATAGATAAAAGTGGGAATGTCACGCAGAATTCTGCAGGTACACTGGAGTACCTACTATCTCTGAGGCACTGTTTTTGGCTCTGGGGAGAAATAAAACATTGAACAAACCAGTCCCTACTCATGTGGAGATTACGTTGAGAAAGGAAGAAAGACAGCAGTGAACACACACACACACACACACACACACACACACACACGTAATATACATTTATGTGTTGGTGTCAAACAAGGACAATTGGTGTGAAGCAAACTGAACAGGATAAGGGGAAAGGGACAGAGGTAGTGGAGGATGGGTTACTGTTTTCTGTGTGGTCAGTAAAGAAGGCTTCTCTCCCAGGGGATTTTTGGACAAAGACCTTAAGGAATGAGGGAGTCGACCACACGGGTATCTGGAGGGAGTGCTCCAGGTGGAAAGAAGAGCGCGTGCAAATGCTCGGAGGAGGAAGCGTGTCTGGGGGTTGGCTAGACCTTAGAGGTGATGGCAGAAGAGTTTGCTGAGAGGTGAGATGTAGCATGGTCCCAGAGTTTTTGGCGACATAACAAGAAACTAAGAGCTGCCACTTACTGTGACAGGGAAAAGAGGGGGAACAAGCAGTAGCAGAGGAAAGAGGAGAAGCAACAGATGTCCCAGTGGAGACCCTGAACAGGGACTGAATGTAACAGTGTAGACTGGGGGTCGCTGGTGATGTTATCTGAGGCCACCTAGAGCGTAAGCGATAACGCAGACGTCTAAAACCTGGACTCTGGAGTGCTCGTGTTTATCAGGAAGAGAAATCTCAGTGAGGAGGAGAAGCCAAGAGAAGGCTGGAGGACTGAGCAAGCACAACCTGTGGGCTGGGACGGAAGCAGGTCAGGAAGGGTGGGGGGAGCAGCTGCGTTGAACCCGTGGACACAGCGAACAAGACACTGACAACTAATCACTGGCTGTTGCACCTTCAAAGTCCCTGATGACCTTGGCAAGAGCTGTTTCCGCAGAAATCGCAGGGGCCAAACCCAGACTGGAATAGGTTCCAGAGAAAGAGAAGGTAAAAAAGTAGACACACAGAGTATATATGCTCTCTCCAGAAGACCTGCTGCTAATGGAACAGAGAAACTGATGATTGTTGGTGGGGAAGTAAAGAGTTACAGGAGGTTTATCTGTTTGTCTCTAGTGGACGATGTTTAATTGAGGGAAGGAAAAAAGATGATGCATGAAAAGAAGTGAACAAATGCAGGAATGATGTCCTTGGGGAGACCAAAAGAGACAAGCTGCAGTGGGTAAGAGGAGGGATTGGTTTTATTTATTTATAAGATTTTTTTTTTTTTTGTACAGAAAGTGATACAGTGAGAGAGGGAACACAAGCAGGGGGAGTGGGAGAGGGAGAACAGGCTTCCCGTAGAGCAGGGAGCCCGATGCGGGACACGATCCTAGGACCCTGGGATCATGACCTGAGCCGAAGGCAGCCACTTAATGACTGAGCCACCCAGGTGTCCCAAGAGACTGGTTTTAAACAAAAACTTGATCCATTCTAACCAAAGGCAAGGCAGAGATTCAACAGTTGCTGATTTGATGGTGAAGGTACTAGGAATTTTGTGTCTCTCGGTGACACCAGAAGGAAATGGACACCAACTGTCAAACAACGTTGAGCCTCGTTTACGTAGGTCATAAGGTGCAAATCTGTTTTATTGTTTCACGAATCAATTACGTTAGAGATAGTAACATCTTGTTACCATGACCTCTACTTATAAAGAATTTTATTCTGTCTGTCAACTGGCAGTTAAGATTTAGCAAACAGTTCAAGTGCTATCATAGTCTCTCAATGCCAGCTCCTCCTAGAAAGCTCTCCCGTGCCAAGCAGAACAGTACTCACTAAATACATCCCAATCCTCCGTGGCACGGCGCCTTCTTTTCAGGGAAATACATACACCTTATTTCCTGACAGCATGCATAATAGCAATGCTTCTAGCAACAGAAAATAAATAATTATTATGCACCCACAAAGTTTATTTTACACATATCATGTTTTGCTAAGAAAACAGAAAAATTATAGAAAAATCACTTGACTTTATTGCTGTTTCAAACCCTCTCTCTTATGTTGCCAAATGCTTTAAGGGAATAGAAGACTCTCCACCCAGAACCACTAGGTGCTGTAGCAGGCTCTAAGAGTAAGCAGCATGCTCTTTAACTTGGAAAACCAAGATTCAATGACGATAATGTCATGAATTATTTATTTAGCACTTCCAGCATTTTTTTTTTTTAAAGATTTTATTTATTTATTTGACAGAGATCACAAGTAGACAGAGAGGCAGGCAGAGAGAGAGAGAGAGAGAGGGAAGCAGGCTCCCTGCTGAGCAGAGAGCCCAATGCGGGACTCGATCCCAGGACCCTGAGATCATGACCTGAGCCGAAGGCAGCGGCTTAACCCACTGAGCCACCCAGGCGCCCCACTTCCAGCATTTTTAAAGAACAATTTGTTTGTTTACTTTTAAGCCTGGTTGCATGTGGCTTTTTCTCCCCTGGGTTAGAACAAAAAAATGAGGCTATGGAAAGAAGTCACCACACAGCTAACCAGGAAGGCCAACACTGCAAGTTCCAACCAGAATAAGCAAACTCAACAATCGGACTGAACAACAGTATTGCTAGCAGTCAGAAACATTACAGGCAGGTAAGATACACACACATTACATCCTTTAAAAAATGTACAATTTATAATGTGAATAAATGCATTGAGGACTAGTGTTTGTTAATATTAACATGAACCAAGAGAATCTATGCATACTTTTGGTTAAATTTTAAAAACAAACAAAAAAACCCTCAACAATGTTGAGGAATATCAGGAATTCCTAAAAGG
The DNA here is from genome assembly GCF_002288905.1 of Enhydra lutris kenyoni. Taxonomy (NCBI): domain Eukaryota; kingdom Metazoa; phylum Chordata; class Mammalia; order Carnivora; family Mustelidae; genus Enhydra; species Enhydra lutris. The sequence continues at coordinate 381,335 of NW_019154108.1, read as the reverse complement.
AAATTTGTACTTCCGTCTCCTGAAACAACCTACACGATTCTTGTTTACTTCTCAAAGACTCCAGGCTAATGTCCCTAAGGAGTCAACTCCCACTGAAAGAGAACAAGAAACTCTAGTTGACCTGACAAAGGTCCACTTGGCTCTAACCTCATGCCCTCCCTCTCCAAAACAGGTGTTATGTCCTGGAGACTGGATTATTTCTGTATCTAAATTGGTGGTCTTTATCTGCCTGCCGTGGATATGTCCTCCAGTCCCAATTTGCTTCTTGCCCAGGTGATCCTTATGCATTTTTCTCTTAGAACTGTCACTCCTTTACTGACTTCCAACTTCCTCTGGTCTCTTCTTTGGTCTCCCCAAAGTTACCATTAACCCAGTATTTCCACTTGTTTCTAATCTATGCATTGCCTCTACCTAGACTGAATAGACCCTGGCACCCTTTAAGGAACCTATAATCTGGATATTTGGGCTTTGAAAGTTTTGCTTTGCTATGCTGTACAACAGAGTTCTTAGTTCCCAACAATTTTTCTACAGAACTCGATTTAGCTATAAAGATTCTGAATAGACCTATATAATTGTAAATCTGGACAATTATTTGTAAACAGGCAGGAATGCACAGATAAGCCATATCAGATACTATGTTAAAGAAACTAAATTCACATGGTCTGAGTGGTCTATTTAATTAAAAACACATGGATCCCTTAGGTGACTCATTTCTCAAGGTGAGACTCCAAAGTGAATTTTGTATGTGCTGATAACCGCATTCAAGCCAAAGAAACCACGTTCTCTAATCATATTCTTTTATCTAGATTAAAATAAGACCATTCTAAAAAGAGGAAGTCCTAAATCAATGCAAAATGAACAAAATAATTAAAATTTTCTTCCTTTTTATCTTTTTAGTAATTTCTGTGCCCAACACAGGGCTCAAACTCACAACCCCAAGATCAACAGTTGCATGCCCCACCAACTACCTAGCTAGGCACCCCAAAATAATTACGCATTTTAGTAAGTGCTTTTCAGGAAGTAAACAGGGCTAATAAAAGAGAGTAATATTGTAGTAAAGGAGTCTGGCTAGGGTAGTGAGGACACCTGACCTGAGACACAAGGAAAAAGGAGTCGGCTGTGATAAGCCAGGGGAAGAGCTTCTCAGGTACGGAGAACAGTACGTGCAAAGGCTCAGAATCAGACACAAAGAGGCAGAAGAGAACTTGGCACATTCAAGGAAGTAAAGGAAAACTACTGCAGGTACATCATTAACGCTCACTGGGAACTAAGAAAGTGCTACGAAGTGAGGTTAGAGAGGTGGGCAAAAACCAGGCCACATAGGTTCTTGGAGATCCACAGTAAAAAATTTCAATTTTTTTTGCAGTTCTGCTCCTAAATGCAATTAGAAGTCTTTGAGGGGTTTTAAACAGCAAAGTTACGTAATCTGATCTAACAGCGTACACTACTCACCTGGCTGTGACGTGGAGAATGAAAGACTAGGGAGCGAGAAGAGTAAACGCAAGGAGGTCAATTAGCAGACAAGATGAGGGTGGGATTGGAAGAAGAAGAATTTGTTTCCGATGCAGAACCAACAGGACTTGCTGATGGACTGAGGACCGGACATGAAGGAAGGCAAGGAATCAAAAATGACACACAGGCTGTTAAAATAAGCAAATGCGGCAGGTGGTTTTAAATTTACCAAAATATAAAGCAGCCAAGATGGAAGAATTTACCAGATGGGAAGGATCTGAGGCTAAATAAGTTTTAGTTTGGACATGTTAAGCTCAAGATCTCCAAAGGCAACCAAAGAGAAGAGTCGGACGAGCAGCTGGACACGGAGGTCTGCAAGTCAAAGTGGAAGAGGGGACTGCTGACGTCCATCTGGAAATCTTCACCTTAGAGGGGCTAGTAACAGCTACGGGAACTGATGCAGCCCCCCAGGGAGACAGAACAGAGGAGAGAGGGCAGACTAAGGGATTCTGCTACAACATTCAGAAGTAAATAGAACAAGAACTGTCAACAGTGGTTACTGAAAACCAGCTAGAGCTGGTAATAAGAATAAAAGGAAATGTGGTGCCACAGATGCCAAGAAGGGAAAGTGTTTCAAGAAAGCAATGTCAGACTATGCTAAATGCAGAAGGACGAAAAAGATACTAACAGAAGTCACTGGTGACTTTGACCAAAAGCTTCAGTGGAAACGGAGCTGAAAGGCAGAACAGAAGTCGGCGGACGAACAGATGGAAGGTGGTAAGAAAATGGAGACAGTATGTGAGCACCTCTTGTGAAGACTGATTATGAAAGGAGCAAAGACACAGGCCGGGGAAGAGTGTGGGTACAGTACTTAAGGGAAGTTTTTGGGTTTTGTTTTTTTTTTTTTTTTTAAGATTTCATTTATTTGTCAGAGGGAGAGAAGGAGGGAGGGAGAGGGGAGGGTGAGCACAAGCAGGAGCAGCAGCAGAGGGAGGAGAAGCAGGCTCCCCACTGAGCAGGGAGCCCAATGCAGGACTCAATGCCAAGACCCTGGGATCATGATCTGAGCTGTAGGCAAACACTTAACTGACTGAGCCATCCAAGCATCCCAAGGGAAGAATTTTTTTTAAGAAAACAGGTAATAACAGAGCATGTTTAAGGTGGGAAAGGACCAATACTGTAGAAAAGGCAATGCTAATGACGCAGAGAAGAAGCAACGCTGAGAATCTGGAAAGGGATGGCTCGCCTTTGACAAGAGCAGACATAACTTCTCCCCAAATGTGTCTGTTTCTATCACGGATATGAGAATGTCAGGGGATTCAAAAGTAGGAAAGTGAGCGTTTTCCCCCCAACAAACTGCATATGTGAAGGTTATCAGCCGAGGGTAGGATGAGGGAAAGGAGAGTGACAGAATCTGAGAGACAAGAGGGTGTTGAACGCTTCGTCTAGTTGTCGGGCAACAAGGTTGAAAGGCTGCTCTGACACGGCGTTGAACAACCAGCGAGCTATGTGCTTGTGACTTTCTTCACGACGCGGTTGTGGGCTAAGAGAAGGCAAATAACTTGGTTCACAGAGGGGATTTTGCCAGGCAAGTTTTCACATTCCCATCATCCTTTTCCTTCACCCCAGCAAAAGTGACAGAGGAAATACAAGGAACATAAAGGAAACATTTACATAAAGAGGAATCCACAGCAAGGCAAGAAGTATACTTTTTCATTCTATCTCTGTGCAAGGCAACAGAGGCACACCTCCAAGATTCTGCGGGTTTGGTCCCACAGCACCACAGTAAAGCGAATATCCAATAAGGCAAGTCAGATGAATTTTTTGGTTTCCTTGTGCATATAAAAGTTATACCTACACTATTCTGTAGTCTATTAAGTGCAATTGTCTGCTATCTAAAATGCTAACATACATGCCTTAATTTAAAAATACTTTGCTGCTAAAAAAATAAAGGTAACCATCATTGGGCTTTCAGTGAGTCACAACCTTTTCTGCTGGTGGAGAGTCTTGCCTTGAAGTTTCTGGCTGCTGAAAGGTGGGATGGCTGTGGCTTCAACGGACTCTTTCACTAACAATTTCTCCGTGGCATGTGACATTATTTTATACCATTTTATTCATAGCAGAACTTTCAAAATTGGAGTCTATCCTCTCAAAACCCTGCCGCTGCTTCATCAACCATGTAACATCCTACATCCTCTGTTGTCATTTCGACGCTGTTTACAGCATCTTCACCAGAAGCAGACTCATCCGTACGAGATGACTCATCTTGTTCAAGTCTGACCCTGAGATGGTCCCATCTTCAGGCTCCACCTCCCCTGCTGGTTCTCCTGCTATGTCCATCCCATCCGCCGTTACTTCCTCCGCTGAAGTCTTGCATCCCTCAAAGTCATCCATGTGGGTTGGAACTGACTTCTTCCAAAGTTCTATTCATGTTGATATTTTGACCTCTGCCCATGAATCATGAAATATTCTTTTTTTTAAGTCGGCTCCATGCCCAGTGTGGGGCCCAAGGTAGGGCTTGCACTCACAACCCTGAGATCAAGACCTGATCTGAGATCAAGAGTCAGACACTTAACCGACTGAGTCACCCAGGTGTCCTGACTCATGAATATTCTTAATGACATCTAGAATGGGGAATCCTTTCCAGAAGGTTTTCAATTCACTCTCCCAGATCCATCAAAGGAATCACTATCTATGACAGCTGTGGCCTTACAAAAGGTATATCTAAAATAAGAAGGTTTGAAAGTCAAATGACTCTTTGACCCGAGGGCTGCAAAATGGATGTTATGTTAGCAGGCATAAAAACATTAATCTTGGACATCTCCATCAGAGCTCTAGGGTAACCAGATACACTATGAATGAGCAGGAATATTTTGAAAGGAGTCTTTTTTCCTGAGCAGTAGGTCTTAACAGAGGACTTAATATCCAGCGAACCATGTTGTAAGCAGACGTGTTGTCATCCAGGCTTTGTGGTTCCATTTCTAGAGCCCAGGCAGAGTAGATTTAGCATAAATCTTAAGACACCTAGGATTTTCAGAATGGGGAATGCTGGCTTCAAACTTTTCTCCTGAAGCTTCCAAATCTCTCTGAGCCTTCGCAGAGTTGAAGAGAGCGCGGGGCCTTGCTCTGGATTAGGCTTTGGCTTAAGGGAACGTTGTGGCTGCCTGATCTTCTATTCAGATCACTAAAACTCTCTCCATGTCACTTATCATTCACATGTTCACTAGAGCAGCACTTTTGATTTCTTGCAAGAACTCTTCCTTTGCATTCACACTTGACTAGCTGTTTGGCACAAGAGGCCTAGCTTTCTGCCGGTCCAGGCTTTCAGCATGCCTTCCTAACGCGCTCGGTCACTTTTAGTTTTTTATTTAAAGAGAAGTGAGACTTTTCCTTTCACGTGAACACTAGGAGGCCATTTCAGAGTTACTAACTGGCCTAACTTCAATATTGCTGTATCTCAGGGAACAGGGATGCCCACGGAGAGGGACAGAGAGAGCAAAAGCTGTTCAGCAGAGCGTCAGAACATACACACGTTAACAGAACAAGTTCACTGTCTTACACAGGTGGTGTCTGTGGGGCCCCAAATCAACGACAGTAGTAACATCAAAGATCACTGATCACAGATCACCATAACAAATACGATAGTAACGAAAAGGCCTGAAATAGTGTTAGAATTACCAAAATGTGACACAGACGTGAAGCGAGCAAATACTGTTGGAAAAATAGTGCCAACAGACTAGCTCGACGCAGGGTTGTCACAAAGCTTCAAAGTGTAAAAAACAAAATATATGCAAAACACAACAAACTAAAAGCACAGTAAAATGAGTTATGTTTATAGTAAAAATCATGGCTCTAAGATGACACTCCCCCTTACCACATGGATAATTCCTAGTACCCATCAACCTATCTGAACCCAGAAGTGCAGAAGAGATTGGGAAAACAAAAAACAGAAAAAACTCATTAAGTCCTTATTGTTAAAATGCTGTACTCTGGGATAATGAAAGCTTGTTGTCAAAACAATTCCAGGCATAATCTTTAGATATTACATCTAACATCAAATTATTTTCTTCGGGGCGCCTGGGTGGCTTAGTGGGTTAAAGCCTCTGCCTTTGGCTCATGTCATGATCTCAGGGTCCTGGGATTGAGCCCCACATCAGGCTCTCTGCTCAGCAGGGAGCCTACTTCCTCTTCTCTCTCTGCCTGACTCTGCCTACTTGTGATCTCTGTCTGTCAAATAGATAAATAAAATCTTAAAAAAAAAAAAAATTTCTTTAATACTGACCCTATATTCCTAATATGGAAGTATTCTGATTTTCCATAGTGCAGTCAACCAAAATTCTTTCAACTGGTAGAGACCAGTTAAAAATGTTTCCTTACTTCTTTAAAAAAATTACAGGCAAAGGTTGCCAAGTAATGATCAACACAATGATTACATGATCATCATCATTTTTCTCCATTTTGATGATTCAAAGGACTACTAATACTTACATTAAATACTGAAAGGGATTTAGCAATCTGAAATGCAGTATTTATTTTGTGAAATATATGCACCAAAAAATTAAAATGAAACTCCAAACTAAGTACTTTACTCAGAAACATGTTTAGAAACAACAAGAACTAGTTAGGGTTCAGTGGAACGTGAACATAAGCCAGGGAATCTTCTTGCCAAGTTTTCCTATAACTTATAACTGAACAGAATCTTTAAGAATATTTCTAAGAATGCTATTACTTTAAAAAATTTTTTTTTTTTTTTACCAATTTTACCCACTTTGACAAGCAAACTTTTGACTGATTCTGTCATTATTTCCCAAACACTCCAAAATATCTTACTTTCTCATAACCTGAAACACTAACTATGTCAACTAGACAGTGGAAAACCTGACTTTAAAGCTCAGATTTAGCTATTACAGATAAATTGTGCACAAGTCTTAATAGTTACATAATTGACTCTGGCTTCTATTCCCATAGAAACTGAAACTAATTACCAAAAATGGGATATACGATGAAAGAATGCCTAATATACAGCACCCTGTATTTGGTGATCTGGTATCAGATTTCCGAGAAGAATGAAGTGACAGCTCGGCAGTCACACTGTTAGGAATTTTTATAGGTTCTAACTTAGGCCAGCTGCATTTCGAGTTGCTAATATTTTTTATTATATGTCAAGTAAAATGCCTCTTTAGAAGAACTCAAAGAAAAGTATGAAAAAACTCTTAGTGGTTATTATAATTACATGTACACAGTTAAAATGCCAAGTAAATTATAGTCATATCGCTGAAAATTACTGTTACAAATACTAGTACATTCCATAGTTGGGGAAGGGGGGAGTTGGAACATGAGGAGTTTTAATATTGAGAGGACAATAGTATTTTAACAAAATTTAGGAGTTGATTTTTTTTTCACTAATAACAAGTTCCAAGAAGACAAGGACTTGTTAAAATAATTTTTCATGTAAATATAGGAGAAATAAATCTTTTGGTAAATTGTATACGTTATCGACAAGACATATTATCAAATGTACCACAAGGAATGGATTTAACGTATTTTATGATGTGAAGAAAAATAATAAAAACTATAAAGAGAGGAACTGATAACAGAGATACAGCCGAGTAAGTCTAGAAAAACATCTTCATCTATAATGACTTATAAAAGTAATCTTTAAGTCAAATGCATGAAGCTATGTCAAAACACTATCTGCTGGTACCTATATTTTTTAAAGATTTGTCTTAGGTAAACTGAAGATTCTGGTATTTGTTAAATTCATGCAAGTTAGGCACACCTGAAGTTTGTCTTTAAGTTACATGTTCACGGCATTGTACGCGTCATTCTGATTTATTCCGGCAAGAACAAGTTCGTGTGATTTAGTATCTTTCAAACCAACCCACAAAGAGGTATTCACTGTCAGAAATCATCAGGCGAAGCCCACGGAAAGAGCGCGTCCTCACCAGACTGATGATGTGTACGGCGTCCAGACGCCTCCGCAGGCTGCCTGTGCTCACGGTCTGGGGAAGACAGCGAGGAAGCAGGAGGAGGGCTTTCTGTAGAGGAGGGCGTCGGGTGAGCCTGCGAGGACGCTGCAGGGGACGTGGAAGGCTCAAGAGACTGTCCAGCTGAAGGGTCTACTTCCATCGCACTTTCCCCCACTTCCAAACCAGCGCTTGACGGGGCCGTAGGAAGAGCAGACACATCTGACTGGCTTGTTACACCTTCAAAACACACACGTTAGTGCAAATTCAAATACTAACTGCTTTCCAAAGCCAGTTACTCGCAGGAGACATATTCAAGAAGTTCATGAGCAGCTGTACATGCATGTACACACGCAGAAACACGTAATTCCAGGGTATCAAAAGCACCCAGGGATGGTTTGATCCTTTGACCAAACAGGCTAATCAAGAGAGATAAAATCTATGTACAGAACATTTTTGTTAAAATAATCAGTCTTTCAAGATAAATATGGTACCTTTATTTAGACAAAGCTAAATAACCGGTTGTGAAATGCCTACAAATAACATCTAGTCCCTTTAATTTGAAGATGATGTTTCTAATTTAATGACTGGCTAATAGGAGAATGGATTTTATTTGTTTGTTTATTTACTTATTCCAGAAGAAGAGAGCGTGCACAACACTGGAGGCGGGAGGGCCGACAAAGAATCTCCAGCAGGCTCCACGCCAAGCACAGAGCCCTACACAGGGCTCAGTCTCATGACCCTGAGCCGATATCAAGAGTCAGACGCTAAACCAACCGAGCCACCCTGGGGCCCAGGAGAATGAACTTTATTGATATGTTTCCATTCTACAACATAATGTCTTCTTTGGTAAATATTTAAGAAAAATTTTATTGGGAAGAGTAAAGTTACAAATGGGTCAGAATAGGATTAAGTTCCTGATTCCTGCTTCATTAGCAATAATGTGTTAGCCACTAAACTAACATGATGCAGCCATGATTTAAAAAGGCTTGAGTGTCTATGCCTTATGCTAGGCTTCGTGCTATCTGCAAAGGAATAATTAGGAATAGCCCGTAAACAATTACCATTTCCCCTCAAGACTAGATGTTACTAAAAGAAAGATGGAACGGACTAACCCAACTCATGTCTCACAAGATGCAACTACCAGAGAATATGAAGTTTTCTCTTTTAATTACCATGACTTAATTGTTTCTTGTTTTAAATTTAACCAGAAATTCAGTAACTCTTAGGCAAATCCACAGTCAAGGAATTTTTTATAAAGTTAACTGAAATGAGGAGTTAATAAGAATCATTTATGGAAAAATTCTATTTAATTTTAAAATTTTGGGTTTTTAAGACAATAGGAAGTTAACTTTTACACTCCTCATTTTTGACAGAGATAAGTAACATGCCCAAGACCCCAAAGCTACAAAGTAGTGAACCAAGATATGAAAATAGGTCAGCTAACAACTAGAAACAGCAACGAATAACCAATGCCTAAGTAAGATAAGGAAGAAACTATTCCATTATATAAAACTTCTCATCTACAGAGTTTTATGTATTTCCACTCTCAGAATGCATACAAAAATGCAATACAGAAAGGAAATATCAGAATTTCTTACTTTGCTTGAGAAAAGCAAAGAATAAGGGCCAGGTCTCCTGGTATGTGAAGGACATTACACCCAACACCCTCGGTCCTCCACAGCTTGGCTCAATATAGCTAAGAACCTACGACTACTACAGACAGAAGCGTACAAACTGAACGACATCAACGAAGCCGCCTCCGCCGGCTTCCAGCCGTCGCGGGAAAGACTACCTCGTGGCCGAGGCCGTCCCCGTCCTCCGCTGCTCTGCGCGACTTCACTTGCTTCTTCAAACCACCTCGACAGCATGTCAGACATTCTCTGCATCAGTGACACGTTGGGACTTTGCTCACCTAGCGCAATACAGGTCTTATCGGTGAATTCAGTAGGAAATCAGCATCTTTCACTAACGCAAAAACCCAGATTTTAAGGTCTTTAAAATGAGAACATTTTTATAAAAAGAATCAAACTGCCTAAATAAATTCTGTGAGTGTATACAAACCTGTTAGCGCTATCGTCACACTTCACAGTACATGTTTGTGGAAGTGACGCTCCATCTGAATTCTGAGCTCCTCAAGGACAGGGTTTTACATCTCCTGCATCTTTGTCTACTCTCAGAACCGCCACACCGCCCACCCCAACCCCAGCCCACATCTTTAGCTCCACCAACACGCAGCTAGGAGGGGCTCATGAATTGTAAACTGAACCGATTAAAACAAAGGTTTGCCCTCACACTTGCACTTCCTTAAACTCCATTTATTTTCACCACACTGGAAGCGTATTCCAGTGTGGTGAACATAGTAATAGATAGAACCATTTATATAGAACCATTTGGGTTCTGAAATTAATAGAACCCAAAAGTATTGTATTTATCTCTTCCCTGTACTCCTTTCCTCCTTCAAATATATGAACTTTCTCTTAAGGGAATTACCAAATTAAGTATGACACCGAAACTAACAATTCTAAGCTACAATCCTATAATTTAAAATGCAAATCATCTGTTCTTGGATTTTCTGTGAAAATTTAATTTTATACTTTACTGCCTTTATATAATGTTTCTTTATGTAGATGATACCAAGTATAATATATTGGAGAATATGCTTTTGATCTTAAAAGAATTCAGAAGTCATTAAAGTAAGATTTTGGCTACAGACCAATTATTAAAATATATACAGATTAATTCTATTTTAAAAGTGTACCATCTTAAAGCTCCCAAAGTAATTTCTTATGCTTGTCAAAGGCACCTGATGAAAGGAAAAATAAATTTTTATCTATTATAAAACTCTTGAGTTGAAAATTAAAGAGTTTTCATTTTTCTTTTTGTCTAATAGGCAAAATTTCAGAAGTTTGATGATATCCAATGTTTTATATGGCAATGGGCATTCTTATACTTCCAGTAGGAACGTAAAATAGTGCATTTATTTTGGAGGGTAATTTGATAGCTATCAAAATTAAAATGCACTATCCTGTGACCCAGTCACTCATTCACTTTTAGGAATTTATCCTCAGATACACTTGCACAAGTATGTTAAGATATACGTACAAGGATGTTTGTTTTAGCATTACTTATAATAGCCAAAAAGAAAAAAAGAAGTTGTTGAAAGATTAATTTTTTAAAATTTCGTATTAGAAAAGGCTGAGCAAAGTACATGTACCATCTCGTTCTCGTTCACTCTCAGGCCTCGCTCGAGGTCCAGTATCTGACCAATCCCCACGAAGTCTCAAACGCTTCACTGGAGGCTGTCGTAGCTAAAAGGTGAAGAGAAAATGCGTTTGCTCAAGTCTTAAAGCAGGCTTTAAGTCTAACAGATTCCTTCCATGTCCTTGCTGTCTCTACTGAGTATGCAGAACAGATCCCAGGTCAAAATACGATAGACAGTTCTTACAGCGATGGCATCTACTGATGGTGCAGCCTAACCTGAACATCTTCATCCTCAGGAGTCTGAACAGAAGTTTGAAATCAGCCATGTGTGACTTCTAATCCCACCCGTATCTCTTTACAATTGACAAGAGGAAAGTTATTTAACCAAAAGGAGCTTGAGTTTTCTATTACAATGACATACACAGTCTAGGTAAAGTGCCTACACACATGACAATAGGAATTGTCACTATTCTATTATTATTAACTACTTACTCTCCGGGTCCCCCTATCTACTGCAATCCTTCACTACTCACCTCGGGGTCTCTACATTTTTCCCTCATTCTTGGCTAATAACTCTTCCTCTTAGTTCAGAGAAAATAAAGTCAGTCCTGTAGAAATGACACTAATTTCTTCAGCTGCATTCTACAAACATATTGCCAGTCTACAACTTCCTAATTCCTTCGAACCTTTCTCAGAAGATGAATCATTTATTTGTTTACGCTTAATCTCTCCACTGTGCTTTTTATTTTATTCCTTCAACCACTCAAGCACCTTGCTCGACAATGACTCTCCCACAACTACGTCCGTTTCCTCTCTTTTCTTCCCTAGGACATGTTGACGGTTTCGTACCGTTTTGAACAAACTGAACATCTCCATTTTATACTACTACCGAGCTCTACTTTTCCCACATCTTCTGAAGCTTTCTTGTCAAGCTGCGTGAAAAGAAGTCTGCTATTCAGTCCGCCTTTATCTACCCGCCTCCCTCAGCTCTCTCAGTTGCCCCATGTTCCCATCCTTCCAGCGCATTCATTCTCGCCAACCTCACCAACGAGGGACGGCAAAGCTCACCAATCAGGGAAACAACGATCAACGGTCAATCGCCAATTCAAAGACCACCCTTCACAGCCTACTTCGTTTGATGTCTATGGCACTTGACACTCTTGATTATTCTCTGTAACTTTTACATTTTTAACATTTTTTATTGAGATAACACACACACCAGAGCAGTCACCCTTCAAAAGTATGTAAGTCACTGACGCATATGCACAAAGCTGTGCGACCACTTGCACCGCCTCTAACTCCAGAACATCTGCATCACCCCAAAGAGAAATCCAACAGCTGAAAGCAGCTGCTCTCCTTCTCCCACCACTCGGCTCCTGGCAACCACTCATCTACTTTCTGTCTCTAGGGATATGCCTATTCTGGACATCTCATCTAATTACATGGCCCCTTCTATCTGGCTTCTGGCACATGCTGTAATATTTTCAAAGTTCATCCATGTCGCAGCATGTATCAGTATTTTGTTTCTTTTAATGGCTCAATAATATTCTATATTTTGATGTACCATTTTTTGTTTATTCATTCAACACGCTATGAGTACTGAGTTGTTTCCACTTTTTGGCTGTTGTTCATAATGCTGCTATGAACGTATGTGCAAGTTTTTATGGGGACATATGTTTCCAGTTCTCTTCAGTATGTATCTAGAAATGGAACTGCTGGATCTTGTGATAACTCTATGCTTAACTTTTGAGGAATTGCCAAACTGTTTTTCAAAGCAGCTGCACCATTTTACACTCCTACCAGCAATGTGTGAAAGCACCAGTTTTTCCATGTCCTTATCAACACTGTTACTGACTTTTTTTAAATTTTAGCCAACCTAGTAAGTGCAAAGTGGTACCTCACTGTGGTTTTGATATATTTTGGTTACTAGATTCTAAATCGTAAATCAAATATATGATGCAAAAACACTTTCTCTCATTTTGTGGATCACTCCCTTTATTTTTATTTTTTAACATAACATTCATTGATTTTCTTTTTCCTCACAATTAAGCAGATTTTGATAGAAACTTAGTGACAGCTTAGCTGTGAATTTTCTGTTTTCTCCTGGAAACCATACTAAGCAGCAAGATGGGGGAAAAAAAAAGTCTACACCCTCAGCAAAGAAGAGAGAGGGTAAAAATCCCTCACAAATTCCCCAAGTATGTAAGTATGGCTAGAAGCAACAGAGAATAGCAAATGTGCACAGGAAGCCACAAGTGTGACTGGGAGCAATCAGAAGACTAGAGGAAGCTTCGTGTGGCAACTGGCCAAAATCTTACATAGATAATCATCTCCAGAACCAGAGGGCCTCACTCTGTATGCGAACTATATTTAGAAAAGAGCTCTGCTCCGTAGTTATCAGAGAGGAACTGTATATTATACAAGCAAATAGCTAGTGTCATAACCTCAACAATTATTTCTGGAATGAGATCTTCAAGTTAAAAACAGTTACAACTTTGAGTTTTTGAGACAGGGAAAATAACCGACACAAGAATAATGAAAATGGGGGTGCCTGGGTGGCTCAGTGGGTTAAAGCCTCTGCCTTCGGCTCAGGTCATGATCCCAGGGTCCTGGGATCAAGCCCCGCATCGGGCTCTCTGCTTAGCAGGGCGCCTGCTTCCTCCTCTCTCTCTCTCTCTCTCTCTCTCTGACTGCCTCTCTGCCCACTTGTGATCTCTGTCCATCAAATAAATAAATAAAATCTTAAAAAAAAAAAAAAGAATACTGAAAATGCTACAAGCATTAATTCAGTCATTCAAGAAAGACTCTTCTGAGCACCTTCCATGTGTCAGGCACTACTCCAGGTATTGGGAGAAGATCAATGGGTAAATCATACAAAAACCCCAATGTCACAGTTTATTAACTAGTGAACAATACATGATAAAAAAGTAAAATATACAAAGAATGTGTTAAGTGTTATGGGGAAAAATTTAAGTAGACAAAGGAGATGGGCATTACCAGGCAGTTAAAGGCTGTGACTTTAAACATGGTGGTGAAGTAGGGCCTCGCTGAGAACGTGACGAGGGCAAATATCTAAAAATAGCTAAGAGAAAATGAAATCCAGATACGCAGGAAGACCATTTCAAGTGCAGTAAACACAGATGCTATAAGGAAGACACACGCTTCAGCTGCCTGAATAAGTCAGCAGAGGCAGCCGCAGCGAGTAGAGTACTGAGAGAACAGCAGAAGTCACCGAACCACGTGACATAAGCACTTGAAGCCACTGACAGGACCTTCATTTTGCTTTGAGGAGATGGAGAGCCACCTGGGAGTGCTGATCGGAAGAGTAGCATAACTGGACTTGGTTTTAAAGGATCAATGGGCCACTACATAGCTAAAGGACAAGTAGGGGAGCTGGTTAAAAGCGACCACAGTAATTGGGATAGGTAGTGAGGCCTTGGATCAGGGTAGTAATGACAGTCGGAATGGGAGTTAGTACTACAGATCTGGGATATGTATTTTTGGCACAAACCATGGGGTCAGGAGAAAATGAGAAACAATCAACAAAGTAGTCCATGATTGGAGTGGGGCAGGTACAGAAAATGTGAAATAGATTAATTAGAGGAAAAGACAGCAAAGACAACAAAAAGAAAAAAGGAATACAAAAATAAAGGAAATGAGAAATTTAAAAAATTGAGTACAAAAAAATACTAAAGAAGGGGAAAAAATGAAAGAGAAATTATTACAGGATTAAGAATTAAGAAAATAGGTTTTGCGGCAAGATGTCGGAAGAGTAGGAGACCAAGATATCATCAGGTGCCAGAAGATCAGCTAGATAGTTATCAAACCATTCCGAACACATACAAACTCAACAAGAGATAGAAGAGAAGAAGAGCAAAAATTCAAGGAACAGAAAATCAACCACCTTCCAGAAGGCAGGACATGTGGGGAAGAGAATCCGAAGCCACAGGAACATAAATCGCAGGGGGAAGGGCTGGCTCCCGGTGAGGGTGGAGCAGCTGGGAACAAAATTGGGACCTTTAGAAGTCCGCTCCACTGACGGACGTCGCTCCAGAGCCTAAGCAGGGGGTGGAGCCCACGTGAGTACAGTGGTCGTCTCAGGACCCACAGGGTCACAAAAAGACAGGGGGTGTGCGAGTGCAGCAGAGCTCCTGGGTATCAGAGCGGGGAAAATGGCTGCAGAGATGGAGTCAAGGCATTGGTCTTCAGCTCAGGGTGACCTTAAGTCATGATCTGAGGCACATTCGGACCACTGCTCTTTCAGCAGGGACCCCATAAGTGGCACACCTGGGGAGACCAGCTCCTTCCTCCTCTGGAAGGAGCGGTCCAGGAGCACACAGCAGGAATCTGCTGGGTTTGGAGACTGCAAACGGGGCCGTGCACCAGAGACAGAAATGCTCTGTCACAGGCTGGGGGAACTCAGAGCACGGCCAGAGACCAAGGAGATAGGAGGCACGGACTGATTTTTCTCTGAGAGAGCACTGAGGATCCGGGCCCTGAGCTCCTGGCTCCTCCAAGCCAGAGACTGGGTGGCCACCATACCGGAAGTGTTCGGGGAACAAAAGCTCCGAGCGCGAACCCAGGCAGATTGCTTAGCCCAGCCCCTGGCAGGGGCAATACAATTCCGCCACGAGCAAAAACATTTGAGAATCACAGCAACAGGCCCCTCCACAAGAAGATCAGCAAGAACATCCAGCCAAAACAAGTTCACCAAGGGGCGCCTGGGTGGCTCAGTGGGTTAAGCCGCTGCCTTCGGCTCAGGTCATGGTCTCAGAGTCCTGGGATCGAGCCCCGCATCGGGCTCTCTGCTCATCAGGAAGCCTGCTTCCTCCTCTCTCTCTGCCTGCCTCTCTACCTACTTGTGATCTCTCTGTCAAATAAATAAATAAAATCTTTACAAAAAAAAAAAAAAAAACAAGTTCATCAATCAATGAGAACTGCGGAACTCCAGAGGTAGGGGAAAGCAACATGTGGAATTCATGGCTTTTTTTTCCCATGATCCTATATTCTTTCAAAGTTATTTTTAAGTTTTATTTTTTTCTTATTCTACCTTGTAAAATTATTCCTCTTTCCTATTTTAATGTTTTAAACTATTTTATCTTATCAATACCTTTTCTTAAAAATCTTATGTAATTTTTGTTGTAATAGTCATAAAGTCTCCCTTCATTGTATTACCTTATTTTTTGTATACATCTAGTCTTTTTTTTCTTTAAAATTTTGGGATACAGTTTCTTCTAAATGATCAAAACATACCTTAAATCAAGTGCATGGCTTAGTTCTAATCTCCAGCCTGATCACATTCTTTCTTTTTTTCTTTTTCAAACAACTTATCAATTCCTTTTTTAGTATCTTTTTTAATATTCATCTTTACAGTCATATTGTATCCCTTTATCATGTTTACCCTTATTTTGTATATATATAAGTTTTTCTTTCTTTAAAATTTTGGGAGGTAGTTTATTCTAACAGACCAAAATACATCCAAAATCAAGTGTGTGGCGCTGTTCTATTTATCAGTCATATATATATATTCCCCCCCCGCCCCGGCCGGTTTTGGGTCTCTTCTGATTTGCTTCGTGTATATTTTTCTGGGGTCATTCCTACCCTTTTAGTATTTTGTTCTCTCATTCATATATCCTTTTTTTTTTTTTTTAAAGATTTTATTTATTTGACAGACAGAGATCACAAGTAGGCAGAAGGCCAGTCAGAGAGAGAGGGGGGAAATAGGCTCCCTGCTGACCAGAGAGCCTGATGCGGAGCTCGATCCCAGGACCTGAGATCATGACCTGATTTGAAGGCAGAGGCTTAACCCACTGAGCCACCCAGGTGCCCCTCTCATTCACCTATTCTTATCTGGATAAAATGACAAGGTGGAAAACTCGCCACAAAAAAAAAAAACAAAACGAAGAGGCAGTACTGACAGGTAGGGACCTAATCAATACAGACATTAGTAATATGTCAGAACTAGAGTTCAGAATGATAATTATCGAGGTGCTAGCTGGGCTCAAAAAAAGCATGGAAGATATTAGAGAATCCCTTTCTGGAGAAATAAAACCCCTTTCTGGAGATGAAAAGGACTAAAATCTAACCAAGTTGAAATTAAAAAAGCTCTTAATGAGGTACAATAAAAAAGGGAGGCTCTTACTGCTAGGATGAATGAGGCAGAAGAGAGAATTAGTGATATAGAAGACCAAATGATGGAGAATAAAGATGCTGAGCAAAAGAGATGCAAACAACTGCTAGACCACGAGGGGAGAATGCGAGAGAGAAGTGATACCATAAGACAAAACAATATTAGAATAATTGGGATCCCAGAAAGAGAAGAAAGAGAGATGGGCAGAAGGTGTACCACTGTAAATTATAGCAGAGAATTTCCCTAATTTGGTGAAGGGAACAAGCATCAAAATCCAGGAGGCACAAAAAATCCCCCTCAAAATCAATAAAAATAGGTCCACAACCCGTCATCTAATAATAAAACTTAGAAGTCTCAGTGACAAAGAGAAAATCCTGAAAGCAGCTCAGGGCAAGAGGTCTGTAACTTACAGTGACAGAAATATTAGATTGGCAGCAGACCTACCCACAGAGACCTGTCAGGCCAGAAAGGAATGGCATAATATATTCAGAGCACTAGGTGAGAAAAATATGCAGCCAAGAATACTATTTCCAGCTAGGTTGTCACTGAAAATAGAAATAGACAAACAAAAACTAAAACAATTTGTAAACACCAAACCAACTCTACAGGAAATATTGAATTAATACCTATTCTTCTAAGCAGAGAGCCTAAACGTAACAGACTAGAAAGGAATAGAGAGATTATACAATAACAGTCACCTTACAGGCAATACAATGGGACTAAATTCATATCTTTGAATAGTTACCCTGAATGTAAATGGACTAATCCGCCAATCAAAAGACACAGGGTACCAGAATGGATAAAAAAACAAGACTCATCGATATGCTGTCTACAAGAAACTCATTTTAGATGCAAAGACACCTCCAGATGTAAAGTGAGGGGGTGAAAAACAATTTCTCATGCTAATGGACATCAAAAGAAAGCTGGGGTGGCAATCCTTGTATCAGATAAATTAGATTTTAAGCCAAAGACTATAATGAGAGATGAGGAAGGACACTGTGTCATACTTAAAGGGTTTGTCCAACAAAAAGATCTAACAATTTTAAATATCTATGCCACTAATATGGGAGCAGCCAACTATATAAACCAACTAATAACAAAATCAAGGAAACACATCAACAATAATACAATAACAGTAGGGGACTTTAACACACCCCTCACAGAAATGGACAGATCATCTCAGCAAAAGATCAACAAGGAAATAAAGGCTTTAAATGACACACTGGACCAGATGGACATCACAGATATATTCAAAACATTCCATCCAAAGCAACAGTATACACATTCTTCTCTAGTGCACATGGAACATTCTCCTGGAAGAGATCAGATCCTGGGTCAAAAATCAGACCTTAGCTGGTACCAAAAGACTGGGATCATTCCCTGCATATTTTCTGACATCGATGCTTTCAAACTCAAACTCAACGACAAGAGAAAAGTTGGAAAGAACTCAAATACATGGAGGCTAAAGAGCATCCTCCTAAAGAATGAATGAGTCAACCAAGAAATTAAAGAAGAACTAAAAAAAAAATTTCATGGAAACAAATGAAAATGAAAACACAACTTTTCAAAATCTTTGGGATGCAGCAAAGGCAGTCCTGAGGGCAAAGTAAATAGCAATACAACCCTTTCTCAAGAAACAAGAAAGGTCTCAAATATACAACCTAACCCTACACCTAAAGGAGCTGGAGAAAGAACAGCAAAGAAAGCCTAAACCCTGCAGGAGAAGAGAAATAATAAATATCAGAGCAGAAATAAAGAAAATAGAAACCAAAAGAACAGTAAAACGGATCAAGGAAAGTAGGAGCTGGTTCTTTGAGAGAATTAATAAGATTGATAAATCCCCTGGCCACACTTATCAAAAAGAAAAGAGAACGGACCCAAATTAATAAAACCATGAATGAAAGAGGAGAGATCACAACCAACACCAAAGAAATACAAACAACTGTAAGAACATATTATGACCAAATATGGGCCAGCAAATTTGACAATCTGGAAGAAAGGGATGCATTCTAAGAGACTATATAAACTACCTAAAGTGAACCAGGAAGAAACAGAAAACCTGAACAGACCCATAACCAGTAAGGAGATTGAAGAAGTCATCAAAAATCTCCCAACAAACAAGAGCCCAGGGCCAGACAGCTTCCCAGGGGAATTCTACCAAACATAAAGAAGAATTAATACCTATTCTCCTGAAACTGTTAAAAAAAAAAAAGAAATGGGAAGAAAACTGCCAAACTCCTTTTATGAGTCATTACCTTGATCCCCAAACCAGACAAAGACCCCATTAAAAAGGAGAATTAGAAACAATATCCCTGATGAACATGGATGCAAAATTCTCACCAAAATACTAGCCAATAGGATCCAACAGGACATTAAAAGGATTATTCACCACGACCAAGTGGGATTTATTCCAGGGCTGCAAGGTTGTTCAACATCTGCAAATCAATCAATGTGATACAATACATTAATAAAAGAACAAGAATCATATGATACTCTCAATAGATGCTGAAAAAGCATTTGACAAATACAGCATCCTTTCTTGATCAAAACTCTTCACAGTGTAGGATGGAGGGTACATACCTCAATATCATCAAACCCATCTATGAAAAACCCATAGCGAATATCATTCTCAATGGGGAAAAACTGAGAGCTTTCCCTCTAAGGTCAGGAACACGGCAGGGATGTCCACTATCACCACTGCCATTCAACATAGTACTAGAAGTCCTAGCCTCAGCAATCAGACGACAAAAAGAAATGAAAGGCATCTGAATCGGCAAAGAAGTCGTCAACCTCTCACTCTTGGCAGATGATATGATACTTTATGTGGAAAACACAAAAGACCACTCCAAAACTGCTAGAACTCATACAGGAATTCAGTAAGGTGGCAGGATATAAAATCAACAAACAGAATTCAGTTGCATTTCTATACACCAATAGCAAGACAGAACAAAGAGAAATTAAGGAGTCAATGCCATCTACAATTCCACCCAAAACCATAAGATACCTAGGAATAAACCTAACCAAAGAGGCAAAGAATCTGTACTCAGTAAACTATAAAGTACTCATAAAAGAAATCCAGGAAGACACAAAGAAATAGAAAAACCTTGAATGCTCATGGATTGGAAGAACAAATATTGTGAAAATGTCTATGCTACCTAAAGCACATTGAATGCAATCTCTATCAAAACACCATCACTTTTTTTCAAAGAAATGGAACAAATAATTCTAAAATTTATATGGAACCAGGAAAAAACCCCAAATAGCCAGAGGAGTTGAAAAATAAAACCAAAGCTGGTGGCATCACAATTCCAGACTTCAGGCTCTACTGCAAGGCTGTCATCATCAAGACAGTATGGTACTGGCACAAAAACAGACATGTAGATCAGTGAAACAGAATAGAGAGCCCAGAAATGGACCCTCAACTTTATGGTCAACTAATTTTTGACAAAGCAGGAAAGAATGTCCAATGGGAAAAAGATGGTCTCTTCAACAAATGGTGTTGGGAAAATTGGACAGCCACATGCAGAAGAATGAAACTGGACCATTTCCTTACACCACACAAAAAAATAGTCTCAAAATAGATGAAAGACCTCAATGTGAGACAGGAATCCATCAAAATCCTTGATGAGAGGCAGCAACCTCTTTGACCTCGGCCGCAGCAACTTCTTCCTAGAAATATCACCAAAGGCAAGGGAAGCAAGGGCAAAAATGAACTACTGGGACATCATCAAGATCAAGAGCTCCTGCGCAGCAAAGGAAACAGTCAATAAAACCAAAAGACAACTGACAGAATGGGAGAAGATATTTGCAAATGACTTACCAGATAAAGGGCTAATATCCAAAATCTATAAGGAACTTATCAAACTCAATACCCAAAGAACAAATAATCCAATCAAGAAATGGGCAGAAGACAGGAACAGACATTTCTCCAAAGACATCCAAATGGCCAAGAGACACATGAAAAAGTGCTCAACATCACCACTTGGCATCAGAGAAATACAAATCAAAACCACAATGAGATACCACCTCACACCAGTCAGAATGGCTAAAATTAACCAGTCAGGAAACGACAGGTGTTGGCAAGGATGCAGAGAAAGGGGAACCCTCCCACACTGTTGGTGGGAATGCAAGATGGTGCAGCCACTATGGAAAACAGCATGGAAGTTCCTCAAAAAATTGAAAAGAGCTACCCTACAACCCAGCAATCGCACTACTGGGTATTTACCCTAAAGATATAAATACAGTGATCCGAAGGGGCATGTGCACCCAAATGTTTACAGCAGCAATGTCCACAATAGCCAAACTATGGAAAGAGCCTAGATGTCCATCAACAGACGAGTGGATAAAGATGTAGTGTATATATACAAGGGAATACTATGCAGCCATCAAAAGAAACGAAATCTTGCCATTTGTAATAATGTGGATGGAACTAGAGGGTATTATGCTGAGCAAAATAAGTCAATCAGAGAAAGACAATTATCATATGATCTCTCTGATATGAAGAATTTGAGAGGAAGGGTGGGGGGTTGCAGGGGGTAGGGAGGGAAAAAATGAAACAAGATGGTATCGGGAGGGAGACAAACCATAAGAGACTCTTAATCTCAGAAAACAAACTGACGGTTGCTTGGTGGTAGGGGATAGGGTTAGGGTGGTTGAGTGATGGATATTGGGGAGGGTATGTGCTATGCTAAGTGCTCTGAAATGTGTAAGCCTGATGATTCACAGATCTGTACCCATGGGGCAAATAATACATTATATGTTAATATTTTTAAAATCCATTAAAAAAAAGAATTAAGAAAATATAAAAATATTTATTAAGAATTAAGAAAATAAAAAGTAGGGGCGCCTGGGTGGCTTAGAGGGTTAAAGCCTCTGCCTACGGCTCACGTCATGATCCCAGGGTCCTGGGATCGAGCCCCACATTGGGCTCTTTCCTTGGTGGGGAGCCTGCTTCCTCCTTTCTCTCTCTGCCTGCCTCTCTGCCTACTTGTGATCTCTCTCTGTCCAATAAACAAAATCTTTAAAAAAAAAAAAAAAAAGAAAAAATATCATTAAAACATAAGAAAAAATCATTGTGTGAAAGTTTGATTCAAATTTTAAAATCCTTTTCAATCATTACTTACATCTCCAATCAAAATACATTATTCCTTCCTTTGCTCTACTTATATGGAAGATAACTCTTACATATAATTCAATTAAGTTTTACATATTCATGTTTTTATATCTTTATTTCCACTAAACTGTAAATTCCTGAGTGAGAGGTGATGTCTTTGTCAATGTCACCCTTGAGTTTCTTAAATTTCTACAGGACCTAGTCAAGTAGATATTCAATAAATATTTGGTGAGTTGAGTGTGTCTGAACACTACTGTCAAGGATTTAGCATAAAACACTGAAGAAAAGGTGGTAAGCTTAAGAAGGAGACTGACAACTAATTTCTTCTTCTATATATACCTGTGAATTGCTTAGTTTATTATACTAAGCATGATTTATTTTTATGATTGTAATACTTTTTCAGAATTATTTTTCTTAATTTAGTTGATTCAACAAAGAATATCAAGAAAACCATGTCCAGAAAACCAAGTGTTCATGACTCAGCCTCATTCACTCTGAGTATGCAAACATATTTTGGCTCAGTATTCTATGGTACAAAAGCTGGCTGGCCCACTTAAAACGTTTCTGCACTTCCAGCTCTCATTATGTAAGAGTCAGAAAGCTGGACTGTAAGTTCACTGGAGCACAGGTCGCAAGAGGAATTACACAGCAGCAACAAAATGCAACAGCAGTCTCGTTTTCAATAAGACCAATAAACTCAAAAATAGCCTTCATTAGCCAGCATCCCATTTTCTTTGTCAATTTTCTAATTCACATAAATACACTGGAAAATTTAAAATCCCAAGAATATTTATAAAGATGTGCTGATTTTTCCCTAATATTACAGACTAATCTGCAATCATAACAACTGGATAGAGTTTTGCGTATCACAAGAATGAGAAAATTGTTCTTCTTTACTACCTTTAAAATAAGTTCACTAATAGGAGTTGGTCCAGTACCAAAAAGTCACTAATAATAGTAAAGCAACAGTTAATTTCAAAAACATTTACAAGCCAAACAGTAGTGATTAAACACAGGACATTAAAAAAAAAAAAACAAAAAACCAAAGTGAAAAATATATTGGAGAAAGAAGCTAAATGGGTTAACACAAACATTTTTCTATTGCTGCATACTTCAAGGATATATTATTTCTGGTTTTTGCCTTTTATAAATAAGAGGATGGTTTGCTATTTCATTCTTTTAAAGATTTTATTTTTAAGTAATCTCTATACCCAGTGTGGGACTTGAACCCACAACTTCAAAATCAAGAGTCACATGCTCCCCTGACTGAACCTGCAAGGTGCCCCAATGGTTCACTATTTCAGAGTTGCCTAGTTTTCAATATATAGTATGTATATAGATCTATATATAATAATTAGAAAATGCAATATATAAACTTCAGTAAGACTAAATGTTTATGCTCACCCACAGGATTTTACCTATTACCATTTACTATTCATATATGGACAACAATCCCCTCCTCTCACCATTGTGTGTGTATATGTATGTGTGCGTGTGTGTACTTTAACTTAACTTTTTCTCACTTATTATATGTATTTTGTAAAATGCACCAGGGGGGTCTGTTACTAGTTCTAACTGAGACAAAGAAACACGATCAGAAGAGAAGGGGATCGCTGTCCACATCTGAATAGTAAATGGTAACAGACAAAACGCCTGTTGGTGCATAAACATAAACATTTAGTCTCTTTTGAGCTTAAACATCCAGCTTCCTATGGTTTCGACTGTTGTGCGCTACAGCTACTGAGATTTCTTGCTTTTGCTG
This sequence comes from Enhydra lutris kenyoni, assembly GCF_002288905.1. NCBI lineage: Eukaryota > Metazoa > Chordata > Mammalia > Carnivora > Mustelidae > Enhydra > Enhydra lutris. The sequence continues at coordinate 357,708 of NW_019154108.1, read as the reverse complement.
CTGTGCCTCCACAAAGTCAGAAGAACATTTTGCTATTAAATATTTTCTCTTTAAAAATATTCCACAAGACTTTCTTCTAGAGCTTTATCCTTAATGATTAGCCCCTTTCATGTATACTCGTGCCCTTCTACAAAACCTAGACTATAAATACCTTGAAAATCACTTATATTTTTTGAAGCCCCTCAAGTCCCAGGAGTCACTGAATTCATGTTTCTGAACGGAATGAAGAACATGGCTTTGAGCAATCTTACCTCTTCTCTTCTTTCTTCTGCAGAAGGAGTCTTAAGTTCTCGTGCTGTATCATCTTTCGGGTCAAAAAGATATATATAATCTGAAGAGTAACTAACAAGAATCTCTCGGCCATCTTCACTGTAACACAGCGATGTCACCCTGCAGGACTTATTATTAAGATGGGAAGGGATAAAACGGGCAACCATTCCAGTAGTTCCTCGACCTGCATAATTCCCTAAATAAAAAACAGGAAGTTGTATACATTTTTTAAGAAAAACGCTTTAAAAACTCTTAATCCGAATTATGAGATATGTGATTTAATGTAGCAATATAAAATCCAAACTATCATATTCTATTTCTAGGAAAGGCTCTTTTCTTAATAGCCTAAATTTATAACAAAATAATAAAGAATATAGTATGAAGGTTACGTAGCTTCAAAAAAAATTTCCCGAGTGGCTGGAATTACATAGATTATATAAATGTTTTATAGATTACATAAATGTTTTACTTGAAATATAAGTTATTTAATCAATTAAAATGATTTGTGATTATAGTTACACTAAATCACCTTCCAAAAATTTTCCTCCAATGAAGATAATATAATTTTTACAATATAAATAGGTGAGCTTATATTTATTACTAGCATACTAGATAAAATTGTGCATTTTCCCTTTAAAATTATTTACCTTTTGCTTTAGGTTAGAAAAAGTTCTTTTTATTAATTTATTTATTTATTTTTCTTAGTAACCTCTATAGTCAATGTGGGGCTCAAATTCATGACCCTGAGATCAAGAGGTACATGCTCTTCCGACTGAGCCAGCCAGGCACCCCTATGTTTTTTTAATTTTTTTTTTTTTTTTTTTTTTAGATTTTATTTATTTATTTGACAGAAAGAGAGGTCACAAGTAAGCAGAGAGGCAGACGGAGGCAGGGGGTGGGGGCAGCAGGCTCCCTGCTGAGCAGAGAGCCCGATGCGGGGCTCGATCCCAGGACCCCGAGACCATGACCTGAGCCAAAGGCAGAGGCTTAACCCACTGAGCCACCCGGGCGCCCCTCACCCCTATGTTTTTAAAAGATTTTTGATTGTCATGAAATTTTCCTCTTAAAATGACAGAGTAGGGGCAGTATTCCAGCTTTAATTTTGGCAGTCATCAATATAATATAATATGATACGATAGGGAGGGGTCCAACTGGCATTTTGTGCCATGGGGGTCTGGGAATGCTAAATTCTAAGAGTCCCACAAGACTGTATAAGGAGACCTACTGCACAAGGTCTTGTCCTGCCCAAAATGTCAATAGTGTCCCATTGTTGAAAAATACTAAGTTAGCCTAGAATTTCATCTTATATTACTACTGTTTCCCCTAAAAGTGCATATCCAAATAGGTAAGATTTCTCAACCACAGTTCCAAAAACAAACTAATCCCACCCCCCAAAAACCACCTACTCATCCTTTTTAATCTCTCTCTCTCTTTTTTTTTTTTTAAGAGAGTGTGCACACGATTGGGGGCAGGGTAGAAGGGAGAGGGAGAGAGAGAATCTCCATGCCCAGCACGGAGCCCAACTCAGGGCTCAATCTCATGACCCTGAGATCATGACATGAACTGAAACCAAGAGTCGATGACCAACTGAGCCACCCAGGCGCCCCCAACCTAGTCTTCTCATTTCAGTACTCTGTGTCCATTTTTACTGGATATAAACTGACACTGAGATTGAGACTGTTAGTTTCTGGCCAACACCACTTTTATTTTTAGCAATATAAAGTATGTGAAAATATACAGATGTAGGTGTATTTGCTGGGTGTGTGGGTATATATTCCTGGCCTTCCCTTACGAGAAAATGCTAATAAGCTGGCTTTAAATGGAATATTCCAGAGGCAGTTTCATTCCACAATGGAATGAGAAGCAAATGAGGAGTTTAAGAAAGATTCAACTTCAGGGCTATAGCAGCATCAGTAACAGTACTTAACAGGGCTTAAACTGGGCTTATGCTGTGTGTGAACACGTACCACGTACCCACTGTTCTTCCCTAACTTTCCTCTCTACAACAAAGAGAAATGAGGAGAGCCAAGTGTTCTGGGCTGATAGGGTCCCCCCACAAATTCATGTCCATCTAGAACTCAGAATGATTCTGGAATATTTGGAAATAAGGTCTTTGCAGATGTCATGAGGTCATATTGCATTAGGGTGGGCCCTAGATCCAATATGACAGGTGTCCTGATAAGAGGAAAATACGGATTCAGATACACACAGGAGGGGACAACATGTACATGTGGAAGCAGAGAGTGAAAGGAAACATTTAAAAGTTAAAATTGGGGGTACCTGGATGGCTCAAGTTGGTTGGGTGTCTGCCTTTGGCTTGGGTCCTGATCTCAAGGTCCTGGGATCGAGTCTTATGTTGGGCTCTCTGATCAGTGGGGAGGGAGTTGACGTCTCCCTCACACTCTCCCTCTGTGCTCTCTCTCACCAATCAATCAATCAATCGATCAATCAATCAATCTTTTTAGGGATGCCTGGGTGGTTCAGTGGGTTAAGCCTCTGCCTTCAGCTCAGGTCATGATCTCAGGGTCCTGGGATCAAGCCCCACTTCAGGCTCTCTGCTCAGCAGGGACCCTGCTTCCTCCTTCTCTCTGCCTGCCTCTCTGTCTACTTGTGATCTCTCTCTGTCAAATAAATAAAATCTTAAAAAAAAAAATCAACCTTTTAAAAAATAATAATAAATAAATAAAAGCCAAAGTTGTCAGCAACCACCACAAGCTAGGAGAGAAGCATGCAAGAGTCTTCCTGAGCACCGTCGACAGAAAACCTTTAACACCTTGATTTTAGACATCTAACCCCCAGAAATGTGTGGTAATTTGTTATGACAGCTCTAGGAAATTAATACATCAACTTTTTAAAGTGATAAACTGCAAAAGTATCACCTGGATAGGGTCATAAAAACTTCATAAAATGCTATTTTTATGTACGCATATATGTATGCATGTATGCTCCATGCCCAGTATGGAGTCCATTGTGGGGCTTGAACTCATGACCCTGAGATCAAGACCTGAGCTGAAATGGAGTCAGATGCTTGGGACACCTGGGTGGCTCTGCTGGTTAAGCGTCTGCCTTCGGATCAGGTCATGATCCCAGGGTCCTGGGATCAAGTCCCACTTCAGGCTCCATGGTCATCGGGGAGTCTGTTTCTCCCTTTCTCTGCTGCTCGCCCTGCCTATACTGTCTCTCTCTCTCTCTCTGTCCTGATAAATAAATAAAGTCTTTAAAAAAAAAAAAAAAAAAAAGAGTCAGATGCTCGATTGGCTGAGCCACCCAGGCGCTCTAGTAAAATGTCGTTTTTTATAATAATCCATATTGCTTAAAGTATTTATTGAATTTTATGAAACTAATGAAACCTTAAAATTGCAAATATGTCGTCATAAAGATTTATTCTTTGAGCTCACAGAATCTTATATTTTCTCTAATATACTGCTTTTTACCTGTGGCTCTTGTGCCCAGCATTCGCCGATCATATATTCGTACTGAGCTATCTGAACAGCCAACAGCAAGGTAATATGGTATCGGTGGGCAAATAGCGACAGATGTGGCAGCACGTCGGCAGTTAATTAAAATATCCTATAAAAGATTATACAACACCAGTTACACACAGCACTGCCGTAGAGAGGCTACTCTAAAGATTTAAAACTTTGAAATATTTTAACATGTAAAACATTTCCCTTTTAACTAGAAGAAAATAACCATTCTCAGAAATCCTAACTCGGTTTGATAATGAGAAGGATAAACAACACGGTTCTCTTTATTTTTCAGATTTCTATCAGTTTTCCAACAAAATCGGCTTCTGTGAAGCCAAAATAAATATACTCAGTCAATATTCATTCTCAGGAGTTTATTACTCTAAGGGAAATTCTTTTTTTCTTTGCAATTTCCTACGCAACTCTAATACTGACTTCTAATACAATATTGTACATTTACCTTATAAAACAGCCAAAATATGAAATATATATATTTAATTAGTGGTTGAAAAAACAAACAATACGTGAGTAATGCAAATTGCATTCTGAAGAGACAAAATAAAAATTATTCCCAAATATAAGACTAAAACACGGAGTAATTACACTAGATCAACAAAATTTAATACAATCAAATTCACCCATAATCTTACAACCCAGAAATACTTACTGTCCAATTTTAATTATCTTAATTTTTTTGGTCATTTATATAAAAATTTGATTCTTACATCTTTGCAATCTTCTTTTGTGCAGCTAGTTTTGATACGTGTATCAAACCACCGAACAGTTCCATCTTCACCACAAGAGAGGAAAGTATATGGGTCATTGGGTACAGTCATAATCTGTAGATGAAAATCAAAGTACAGGTAATGTTATTAAACATTTAAACAAATATCTTTGAAAGATATTACTATTATTTAAAAAATTAAAGAATAAAGAAGTAAAATTGTTTTCATATTTATAGACGATTTCATCATCTAAGTAGAAAATCCTATGTAATTAATTTTTAAAAAAATAAGTATTAGAATAACTAAATTTAGAAAAGCTGCAGGATACAAGGTCCATATATGAAAATCAATTGTATGTCTACACTACGGCAACAAAACCATTAGAAACTGAAAATTTAAAAATAGTAACATTTATAATAACATGAAAAAATAAAATGCTTAAGGACATAAAAGACACATAACAATGAAAATTATAAAACATTACTGAATAAAATTAAAGTCCTAAATAACACGAGATAAACTGTGTTCACGGACTGAGAAATTTAATATCATCACTTCTCCCTAAACTGATATATAGATTTGAAATAAATTCCAGCAGGATTTTCGGCACAAATTACAATTTGATTATCAGATTCATGTGGAAACACAAAAGACCTAAAATACCTTAAGTAATGTTGCAAAAGAAGAACAAAGGACTTATACTACTGGCTTTAAGAGTTACTAAAACTACAGAAATTAACATAGTGTGATGGAGGCTTAATAATAAATCACTGGACTTCTAATACTATGTTGAACAAGAGTGGTGAGAGTGGGCATCCTTGCTGTGTTCCTGATCTCAGCGGGAAGGCTGCGAGCTTTTTCCCATTGAGTATGATATTTGCTGTGGGTCTTTCATAGATAGATTTTATGAGGTTCAGGAATGTTCCCTCTATCCCTATACTTTGAAGCGTTTTAATCAGGAACGGATGCTGGATTTTGTCAAATGCTTTTTCTGCATCAATTGAGAGGACCATGTGGGTCTTCTCTCTTTTCTTATTAATTTGTTCTATCACATTGATTGATTTGCGAATGTTGAACCATCCTTGTAGCCCAGGAATGAATCCCACCTGGTCATGGCGGATAATCTTTTTAATATGCTCTTGGATCCTGTTTGCTAGGATCTTGTTGAGAATCTTAGCATCCATATTCATCAGTGATATTGGTCTGAAATTCTCCTTTTTGGTCTCTCTTCGCAGATGACGTGATTCTTTATATGGAAAACCCAAAAGACTCCACCCCCAAACTACTAGAACTCATATAGCAATTCAGTAATGTGGCAGGATACAAAGTCAATGTACAGAAATCAGTGGCTTTCTTATACACTAACAATGAAAATACAGAAAGGGAAATTTGAGAATTGATTCCATTTACTATAGCACCAAGAACCATAAGATACCTGGGAATAAACCTAACCAAAGAGGTAAAGGATCTGTACTCAAGGAACTACAGAACACTCATGAAAAAAATTGAAGAAGACACAAAAAGATGGAAGACCATTCCATGCTCTTGGATTGGAAGAATAAACATTGTTAAAATGTCTATATTGCCTAGAGCCATCTATACTTTTAATGCCATTCCGATCAAAATTCCACCGGTATTTTTCAAAGAGCTGGAGCAAATAATCCAGAAATTTGTATGGAACCAGAGGAGACCCCAAATCGCTAAGGGAATGTTGAAAAACAAAAATAAAACTGGGGGCATCACATTACCTGATTTCAAGCTTTACTACAAAGCTGTGATCACCAAGACAGCATGGTACTGGCATAAAAACAGACACATAGACCAGTGGAACAGAGTAGAGAGCCCAGATATGGACCCTCAACTCTATGGTCAAATAATCTTCGACAAAACAGGAAAAAAATATACAGTGGAAAAAAGACAGTCTCTTCAATAAATGGTGCTGGGAAAACTGGACAGCTATATGTAGAAGAATGAAACTCGACCATTCTCTTACACCGTACACAAAGATCAACTCAAAATGGATAAAAGACCTCAACGTGAGACAAGAATCCATCAGAATCCTAGAGAACATAGGCAGTAACCTCTTCGATATCAGCCACAGCAACTTCTTTCAAGATATGTCTCCAAAGGCAAAGGAAACAAAAGTGAAAATAAACTTTTGGGACTTCATCAAGATCAAAAGCTTCTGCACAGCAAAGGAAACAGTCAACAAAACAAAGAGGCAACCCACGGAATGGGAGAAGATATTTGCAAATGACAGTACAGACAAAAGGTTGATATCCAGGATATATAAAGAACTCCTCAAACTCAACACACACAAAACAGACAATCATATCAAAAAATGGGCAGAAGATATGAACAGGCACTTCTCCAATGAAGACATACAAATGGCTATCAGACACATGAAAAAAATGTTCATCATCACTAGCCATCAGGGAGATTCAAATTAAAACCACATTGAGAGATCACCTTACACCAGTTAGAATGGCCAAAAATAGCAAGACAGGAAACAACATGTGTTGGAGGGGATGTGGAGAAAGGGGAACCCTCTTACACTGCTGGTGGGAATGCAAGTTGGTGCAGCCACTTTGGAGAACAGTGTGGAGATTCCTCAAGAAATTAAAAATAGAGCTTCCCTATGACCCTGTCATTGCACTACTGGGTATTTACCCCAAAGATATAGATGTAGTGAAAAGAAGGGCCATCTGTACCCCAATGTTTATAGCAGCAATGGCCACGGTTGCCAAACCGTGGAAAGAACCAAGATGCCCTTCAGCGGACGAATGGATAAGGAAGATGTGGTCCATGTACACTATGGAGTATTATGCCTCCATCAGAAAGGATGAATACCCAACTTTTGTAGCAACATGGACAGGACTGGAAGAGATGATGCTGAGTGAAATAAGTCAAGCAGAGAGAGTCAATTATCATATGGTTTCACTTATTTGTGGAGCATAACAAATAGCATGGAGGACAAGGGGAATTAGAGAGGAGAAGGGAGTTGAGGGAAATTGGAAGGGGAGGTGAACCATGAGAGACTATGGACTCTGAAAAACAATCTGAGGGGTTTGAAGCAGCGGGGGGTGGGAGGTTGGGGGAACCAGGTGGTGGGTATTGGAGAGGGCACGGATTGCATGGAGCACTGGGTGTGGTGCAAAAACAAGGAATACTGTTACGCTGAAAAAAAATTTAAAAATAATAATAATAATAATAAATCACTGGAAGAGAACAGGTACTGATCAAAAATAGATGAAAATAATATGGCCAAATGATTTATGATAATGGTGCAAAGAAAACTCAGTGAAGAAAGAACAGTGTCAGAAAACTAGATATCCACAGGCAAAATAATGAACCTCAAGCAATATTTCATACTTTCTTAAAAACTAAAAAACAACAGGGATCATTGATCTAAGTGTAAAACATAAATATAAAACTTCTAGGAAAAAATCTTTGTGACTCTTGGTTAAAAAAAGATTTTTAGATATCACATTGGCCCATAAAAACAAAGAGCTTTGGTAAAATGGGCTTCCTGAAAATTGAGAGCTTCTTTTGGAAGGACAATGCTAAGAAAATGAGAAGACAAAACTGCTGACCTGGAGGAAAAAAAATTATAAATCACATACCTGAAAAATATCCAAAACATATCTTGAAAATCCCTCAAAACTCAATAATGAGAAATGACTATACCACTAAAACAATGGGGAGAAGATATAAACAGACATTCACCAAATACATAAAGATGATAAGCACATGAAAGTATGCTCAACATCATTAGATAATTGGGAAATAAAAGTTAATAACACGAGAAATTCCACTCTGTATCTATTAGGATGTCTAAAATACAAGACTGACCACAGCAAGTGTTAAAAGGATGCAGAACAACTGGAACAGCCGGGCACTGCTCACAGAAATGTAAAATGATACAACCACTCTGGAACAGTTTGGCAGTTTCTTAAAAAGTTAAACTTATACTTCTAATATAACTCAGTCATTCCATTCCTAGGTGATTACCAAAGACAAATGAAAGTACAAGTCCATACAAAGACATTTATACAAATATACAAAATGGCTTTATTTGAACAGCCCAAAACTAGAACCCAAATGCCCATCCAAAAACAAAATATAAAAAAACTGTGATATATCTTTATAAAGGAATATAACTCAGAAATAAGAAGTTAGTTACTGATACTCTTAACAACATGAATGAATCTCAAACATGAGTATTATCCTAAGTGAAAAAAATCAGACCAAAGGAAGAATACATATGGTTTGATTATATAATCTCATTCATATATAATTCTCCAAAAAATATAAATGAATCCACAGTAGTTGAAAGATCAGTCATTCCCAAGGATGTGGAGGTAAGTAGGGATAAGAGAGAGGGAATAAAAATGGGAATACGGAAATTCTTGGATATAATTGATATATCCATTACCTTGAATATGCAAATGATTTCAAGGGACAATAAACTGTCAAAACTTACCAAATTATATTCTTTAAATCAATGCTATCAACAGTTCATTTAAAGATAACTGAGGTACTAACCAGTGTAATAAGTCAAGAAAAAGAAGCAAAAGGTATATGGTTTGAAAATAATGAAAAATGTCATAATGTAAAAAAGATGTCACTGTGTAGACAGAAAATCCAAAAGAATCTATAGCTGAATTACGATCATTAATAAGTGAATAAAAAGACTGCTAGTTTTAAAATATTATAAACTCAATTGTATTTTTTATACCAGTAACATTTAAAAACTAAAATACTTAAAAAGATAACATTTACAACAGTACCAAAATATCAAATACTTTAAAATTTTAAGGAAAGTTGTACAGTAATGCCACACTAAAAATTATAAAATATTTTAGTGAGAGAAATTAAAATCTTAATAATTACAAAAATATATCATCCCCATTGATTGGAATATACAATAATTCTAAGATATTAGTTTGCCCTAAATTTATCTTTAAATTCAGTATAATCACAATCCAACCTTCAGCAAACTTTTTGTTGGAAACTAATATGCTGCTTTAAAAAGTTATATTGAAACACAAAAAATCAAGAATAGTCAAAATGTTCTTGTAGTAGGAACAAGAAAATGTACTCTATTAGATACCAAGAGTCATTTCAAAGCTATGGCAATTAAAACAATTTGGTACTTAAAAAGGTACAAATATACCAATATTTGGTCTATACCAATAGACCAATGGTGCAAAATAGAGTACAGAAATGATCTATGCACATATGAACTCTTAATTTACAGTTAATGGCATGCTGAATAGCAATGGGGGAATAAAACCAGTATTTTAAGATGGTGGGTAAAATCCATATGGAAAGAGTGATATGAGCAAGATTGCAGAACAGAAAACCTCAACTCACTCTCCTACAAAAACACTGACTTTTAATAACAATATAAATTCAAAGAGCTTTGGGGCACCTGCATAGCTCAGCTGGTTAAATGTTGGACTCTTGATTTTGGATCAGGTCATGACTCCAAGGTTGTGAGATGGAGCCCCAAGGCAGGTTCCACGCTAAGCATGGAAGCCTGCTTGGGATTCTCTCTCCTCCCTATGCCCCTCCGTCGCCCTCCCCAACCCTACTCGTGCACACTCTCTCCCTCAAAAAAATAAATAAATAAACTGAAGTAAAAAAGCATTTATGAAAATGCCAAAAACCAGTTAAGAAGGCAGTACATCAGTCAAGTTCAAAGCCAAGTACAGCCATACTGAATGGAAAAAGAAAACTTATTTCATTTTAATCATATCAGTGCCTCCCCCAAGGCAACACAGCTCAATACTGGGGGAAAAAAGCCCAACTGCAGCTTCTCCATTGGAAAGGAAAAAGAAGAGTAGAATGTCTGTCCAGCTTATGGGTGGAGGAAGCTGCCAGGGGACTAGTTTCTGTCTTGCTTGGCTCAGCATTCATAAAACTGGCATATCTTGAGAACAAAAGAGAGCTCAGTGGCTTCAGTGAAAGACCAAAAAACCTGCAGTATCATTGACAGAAAAGGGAGCAAGGTCACTCTAACTGGAAAATTAGATACACCAGACCAGAGAAGATACATCATCATAAAAAGTCTAAGGGATCTCCAGAATCTCTAGCTGGGATGACTGGTGAAGACCTTCCCTTATACAAAACAAGTCTATAAAGACGGGAGAGATGGCTGTTTTTATGAAAGCAAAAATCACAACAACAAAATACCAAGACACACAAAGATACAGTGTAACAGCCCTATCGAAGGAACAAAATAGCTTCAGAAACTGACTCTAATAAGATACATGAATTACCTAAGAATTTACAAATTAATTATCCTAAAGAAGTTCAATGCACTTCAAGAGAACACAAATAAACAACTAAATGAAACTAGGAAAACGGCACATGAACAAAATGAGAGTATCACCAATGACCAAAAAAACCTGGAAAAAAGAACCAAATGGAAATGTGGGGCCTGAAGAATATAATAATTACTTTAAAAACTCACTAGAGGAAATCAACATCAGGCTTGATCAGGCAGGAAGAAAAATCAGCAAACTTGAAGACAACTCTTTTGGAATTACCATGTCAGAGGAACAAAGAGGAAGAATGCAGAAAAGTGAAGAAGACCTTAAGGGACCTACAGCAAGATATATGGAAGTTTCAGATGGAGAAAAAGGGGCAGAGCGCTTGTTTGAAAAAATAATGGCGGAAAACTTGCTAAATCTTCCCAAAGGAAACGGATATCCACACTCAGAAAGCTCAGAAGGACTCCAAATAGGCTGAACCCTAAGAGGTCCCCCCGACTCAGACACATTACAGACAACCTGTCAAAAGTCAAAGACGGGGCACCTGGGTGCTCAGTTCATTAAGCATCTGCCTTCGGCTCAGGTTATGATCCCAGGGTGCTGGGATGGAGAATGAAACATAAAAACAATAGTGCCAAAATCAGTATAAGATGTACTGAAAAAAAAAAATAAAGGTAAAATGGCAATAGTAAGTACTTCCCTATTAGTAACTGCTTTCAATGTAAACAGTACCCTACCAAGTGGGAAGTATACAGCAGTAAACACCTACATTAGGAAAAGAAAAGATCAGGGCACCTGGGTGGCTCAGTGGGTTAAGCCGCTGCCTTCGGCTCAGGTCATGATCTCAGAGTCCTGGGATCGAGCCCCGCATCGGGCTCTCTGCTCAGCAGGGAGCCTGCTTCCCCTCTCTCTCTGCCTGCTGCTCTGTCTACTTGTGATCTCTCTCTGTCAAATAAATAAATAAAATCTTAAAAAAAAAGAAAGAAAAAAGATCTTAAATCAACAATCTAACTTTATACTTCAAAGAACTAACAGAAGAGCAACAAAAGAAACCCCAAGTTAGAAGAGGAAAAGGAAACAACAGACTAAAGCAGAAATAAAGGGAATGGAAGACAGAAAACGCATCAATGAAACTAAGTTGGTTTTTAAAAAATATCTTCAATACTGTCAAACTCTTACCTAGACTAATAAGGAAAAAAAAAAAAAAGATTCAACAAAAGCCAGAAATGAAAGAGATAAGAAGAGATATTACTAATTATGACACAAATAAAAAGCACCTTAACAGACTCGTATGGGGGCGCCTGGGTGGCTCAGTGGGTTACTCTGCCTTCGGCTCAGGTCATGATCTCAGGGTCCTGGAATCGAGCCCTGCATTGGGCTCTCTGATCAGCAGGGAGCCTGCTTCCCCCTCTCTCTCTGCCTACTTGTGATCTTGGTCTGTCAAATAAATAAATAAATAAATAATCTTTAAAAAAAAGAGAGAGAGAGACTCGTACGAATAATTATACAACACATGGAAAAACCTAGAAGAAATGGATACATTTCTAGAAACATACAACCTACCAAAACTAAAACATGAAGAAATAAAACAAAATTTTTAAAGATTTTATCTATTTATTTGACAGAGAGAGAGCGAGCACAAGCAGGGGGAGCAGCAGGCAGAGGTAGAAGGAGAAGCAGGCTCCCCACTGAGCAAGGAGCCTAATACGGACCTTGATCCCAGTACCCCGGGATCATGACCTGAGCTGAAGGCAGATGCTTAACCAATCAATTGAGCCCCCAGGCTCCCAGAAATAAACAGTCTAAACAAACCTATAACTAATAAGTAATCAAACACATCCCAACCAAAAAAAGCCCAGAACCAGATGGCTTCACTAGGGAACTTCAGCTACATTTAAAAAATTAACACCAAACCTTCCCAAACCCTTCCAAAAAACTGAAGAAACAGGAACACTTCCAAATTCATTCTATGAGGACAACTTCATCCTGACGCCAAAACCAAAGATACTAAAAGAACACAAAACTATAGACTATGCCTCTGATGAATACTCAACAACATACCAAAAAAACCCCAAAACAACATGTCATAATGAAGAACAAAACCATATGATCATCAAAACCGATGCTGAAGGGGAACCTGGGTGGCTCAGGGGTTAAGCCTCTGCCTTCGGCTCAGGTCATGATCTCAGGGTCCTGGAATCGAGCCCCGCATCGGGCTCTCTGCTTGCTCAGCGGGGAGCCTGCTTCCCCTTCTCTGCCTGCCTCTCTGCCTACTTGTGATCTCTCTCTCTGTCAAATAAATAAATAAAATCTTTAAAAAAAACTGATGCTGAAAAAGCATCTGACACAATTCAACACTCCTAACCCTAAGAACTCTCAACAAACTAGGAATGGAAGGAAATTACCTCAAGCGAATAAAGACCATATATGGAATCTCACAGTTAACATCATATTCAATGGCGAAACACTGTAAGTTTATTCATTAATACCAGGAACAAGGCACGAATGCCCACTCTTATCATGTCTATTGAATACAGTACTGAAGTTCTAGCTAGAGGAATCAGGCAAGGAAAAAAAAGGCATTGAAATTAGAAAGGAAAAGGTAAAATCATTTGTTTGTAGATGATATGATCTTATATGTGGAAAACGCTAAAAATCCCAATACAAAATACTGTTAGAACTAATAAATGAATAGAGCAAAGCTGCAGGTTAAAAAATCAACACATAAAAATCACGTTTTTCTATACACAAACAACAAACAATCTGAAAAGAAAATTAAGAAAACAATCTCATTTGCAATAGCTATCTTCTACAAATCTATGGGATGGAGAACACACAAACTCTGTATCGATAAGGCATTCATACCCGAGATACATAAAGAACCCCTTCAATTCAACAAGAACAAAAAAGCAATCCAATTAAAAATGGGCAAAGGACTTCAACAGACATTTCTCCAAAGAAGATATACAAATGATCAACAAGCACAAAAAGAGGTATTTAACATCCCTAATCATTAAGGAAATATAAATCAAAACCACAATGTGATATCTCCTCACACTCATTAAAATGGTCACTCTTGGGGAAAAAAAAAGAAAATAACAAGTGTTGACAAGAATGTGGAAAAACTGGAACCCTTAATGCACTGTTGTCGGGAACGCAAAACGAACAGCCACTATGGGAAACAGTATGGAGGATCCTCAAAAAATAAAGAATAGGGGCACTTGGGTGGCTCAGTCAGTGGAATGTCCAACTCTTTACTGTGGCTTGGGCTGTGATCTCAGGGTCATGGGATCGAGCCCTGCATCAGGCTCCAAGCTTGGCAGAAAAGTCTGGTTGAAATTCTCTCCCTTCCCCTCTGCGTCTCCCCCCTCTGCTCGTGCTCTCCCCCTCTAAAACAAATAAATCTTTTTTAAAAATTAAAAACAGAATGATCACATGATCCAGCAAACCCACTTCTGGGAGTATACACCCAAAAAATTTAAAACAGGATTCCAAAGAGATATTTGCACCCCATGTTCATTGCAGCATTACTCACAATAACCAAGAGGTAGAAATAGCCCAAATGTCCACTGACAAGTAACGGACTGTACGGCGTATCTACATACAATGGAAGAGTATTAAGCTTTGGAAAAGCAGCAAATCCTGTCATAGATTGACATGGGTGAACCTTGAGGACATTATGCCAACTAAAATAAACCAGTCACAAAAATACAAATACTCCATGAGGTATCCAAAATAATCAAACTTAGAAACATGGTAAAATGGAGGTTGCAAGGGGTGGGGGGAAGAGGGAATAGCAGAACTGTTCAGAGGACATAGTTTCAGCTTTGAAAAAATATTCTGTTCCAACTATAGTGTGTATGTATTGAATAAAAAACACCTTTGACAAATGGGTATATACTGTTAAAATGTCCCTATAGGGGATGCCTCTGTACGCTATTTGGGATTTTGACTTAATCACAAAAATTCATATGGAGAAAAAAAAGTTTACTCCAACTTCATCCTATCACAAAAATCAAATGCAGGTGAATTATAAGATCTAAATGCAAAGACAAAACAATAAACTTTTGAAAAGAGAAAAAAGAGCATCTCCATAATCTCAAGATAGGAAAAAGTATTTTGACCAGGATACAGAAAGCCCTAAAAATAAAGAAAAAGACCAATATATTAGACAATATTATAACATTTGTTCACCCAAAGACACCATTAGGAAAGTGAAAGTATAGCCACAGAGTAGGAAAAGATAGGTTCACATGCAGAAGAGATTAAGAAATTCCTGTAAGTCAAAAATGAAACAAGATGACAAGACTAATGGGAAGCTTAGGAAAGACATCTGAATAGGCACCTGACAGAAGAATAAACCCAAATAACCAAGAAACACTGCTTTGAAGAGACGCACAACAGCAGCATCAACAGGGAAAGGCATTTGGAACTGTAAGATGACACTATGTAAGTTGCCAAAATTAAGAGACTAATAGTACCAATCGTTGGCAACGATGAGCGGTAACAGGAACTCTTACATACTACTGGCAGGAATATAAGCTGTTACAATTATTTTGGAAAATTATTTGGTAACATCTCTCTAAAATAAACAAGTACGTGTCCTGTGACCACGAAAGTTTACTTCTAGTATGTACCCAACGAAGTGAATGCATTTAGGTACTTAGACTCATGTAAAGGAATGTTCTCCAAATGGGAAATCAAATTTAAAATTTTCATCAACAGTAAAAGAGAGCAATCTGCCATGGTGCACTCACACAAGGGAATGCTATCCAGCAATGAAAAGGAACGAATTATAGTTGTACCCAGCATGGGTGAATTTCACAAATTATCAGAAGTCAGAATGAGGGAGCTTCTGGGATACTCAATGCTTTTGTACTTCTTGATCTAGACAGCTGCTACACGAAAGGATTTACTTTGTGATAATGTACTAAGCTACATGCTTACAATTTATGTACTTTTCCTATGTGTTTTGTACTTCAATTTAAAAAACCAAAGTTTAATAACAGATGGAATAAGGTCAAATTCTAATCAGAATTCCAGGAGAAAAAAAAACAGAGAAGCTAGAGAATAACCAAAGACCTAATGACTGCAAACTTCCCACATTTTTTCAAGATGCCAATTTCTCAGACCAAAAACATCAATAAATTCCAAGTATGACAAATAAAAAGGAAACTCAAACCTAACTACACTGTGGTGATATGAATAAAGGAAAAAAAACAGCAAAGAAAAATACAGTTAAAAGCAGCCAAGGAAGAGAGACAGATTAACTGTAAAGAAACCACAGTTAGACTGATGACCGAGTTCTCAACTTCAACAATAAAGTGAGAACACAGGAACATCACCCGAAATAAAGTGTCAAACTAGATACCCAGCAAATATCCAGCAAAACAACCTTTGACGAATTGGTCTAAAATTCTTCATTTTCTGGAAAGAGATGAGAGGGAAGAAAACAATGAAGAAAAGAAAAGAATAGGAGGGGCGCCTGGGTGGCTCAGTCTAAGCGTCTGCTTTCGGCTCAGGTCATGATCCCGGGGTCCTGGGATCAAGCCCCACATCGGGCTCCCTGCTCGGCAGGGAGACTGCTTCTCCTTCTCCCACTCCCCATTTCTGTTCCCTCTCTCGCTGTGTCTCTCTCTGTCAAATAAATAAATTAAATTAAAAGAAAGGAAAGGATAATAGGAAATGAAAATTGTTTCTATTACCAAACTCTCACTAAAGGAACCGGAAAGAACATACTTTAGGTACACAATGACCCTTTACAGGCAATCTGTGGTGGAAGAGCCAAAGGTACTGGCAAAAATGTAGGTAAGTCTAAAGAAATACTAACTGAGGCAATGATAACATTTCATTTATGAGAGAAAATATATAAACTCAGAACAATATAAGCATATACAATTGGACAAGGGATGAAGACATTATAATGTCCTAAGGTGCTTTATTCAGAAGGGCAAAGGTATTTACTGATTAGGCTTTGTTAATTATTCTTCTAAAACACAAATGTCTATCCTCCCTGCAAGTAGCAGAAATAAAACAGGCAAAAAGCAAAATCCTCAGGCAATTTTAAAGGAAGGCAAAAAGACAAGGGGAAATATATACAGGATATTAAAAAAAAAAAAAAACACAAACAGAAAATAGTAAGATAAACAAATAGACCCAAATATATTATTACTCACAATAAATATAAATTGACTAAAATCTCTAATTCAAAGCCAAAACTGTGAAAACATGAGAAAATAAAATGCAGCTATATGCTGTTACACACCAAAACACGAGGTTACCAGAGAAATGAAATTCAAACCATGGACAAAGATATACCAGGTTAAGAATGATTTGATGCAAAGAAATACCATGAGAAGATTCTGAAAGAGCATTCTGAAGGATAAGCAATTTTTCTGAACGAAGTTACATAGTATGATTGAGTCTTAAATTCATTACACCTCACTGAATTCAACTCAGGGCTTGAGCTTATTAATGTCCTTTAGGAATCGGATTCTTTGGCCTGGTGTACTAGTAGCGTTCTTTCTGCCACAGGAACATTTGATAAGGATACGATCACAATGGCTTCATATAAGACGGTGATAAAGTGTTTAAGAGGTTAAAGTCTAATACATAAGCTTGTAGCACAGCACCAGAAGTATTTTTCAAGGCCGACAACTGTTTGCAATTACGAATCCTGTTACTATTAGATTTTATTTAACTTTACTCACAAGCCTATCAAGGTACACTTTCTCAAGTACTTTACTGAAATCTAGTCTGTCAATAATTTCTCTGCCTACATACACGAGTGTTAGTTATACAAATCTACACATACGTCCTTACATAAAAACACACTTACATATATATACGCATATATATATACAAAACTGCAGTAATACTCTACCTCATAGGTAGTTCCATAATGGCACGTAAATTGGCATTGTCTGTTGGTTTCTGCATCTTGCTCGACATTAGTATAAAATATTACTCCATCCCCAGAGCAGGACACAATCTGCTTATCATTTGTGCATGGTAAGAACTTTGCACTAAATATATTTGCTCGGTGCCCTGAACGAATTGTTGTCAAAACCTAAAACACAGAGAAAAAGAGAAAAAAAGTTCTTGGTAATTTATTATTTCCTAGAAAGAAACATTCATAGCTAGGAATAAATTCTCATTAATATTCTTATTATCGCAATAAAAAATTATCATTTGATTCCAAACGAATATAATTTTTTTCAAGATTTTATTTATTTATTTATTTAACAGACAGAGATCACAAGTAGACTGAGAGGCAGGCAGGGACGGGGATGGGGTTGGGCGGGGGGTGGGGAAGCAGGCTCCCTGCTGAGCAGGCGCCCAGGGGGATGCTCGATCCCAGGACCCGGATATTATGACCTGAGCCGAAGGCAGCTGCTGAACCAGCTAAGCCACCCAGGCAACCCTCTGACGGACTTTTGAAACTGTTTACTAGATAATTTTTAGTTATTCCCTTCCAGGATAAAGAAAGAAAAATAAACTGAGTTTAAATGACTCATGAAACGGTAAGATGAAACTACAGCAGAAGTCCCAACATCTCCTTCCTGAATTGTACTTCTACACTGCAGGGCACCTGGATGGCTCAGTCACTTAAACGTCTGACTTCCGTTCAGGTCTTGATCTCAGGGTCCTGGGATAGAGCCCTCCATCGGGCTCCCTGCTCAGCCGGAGTCTGCTTCTCCCTCTCCCTCTGCCATTCCCCCTGCTTGTGCTCCCTTGCTCACGCTCTATCTCTCAAATAAATAACATCTTTAAAAATAAAGACTAGAATTCCCGTGATAGAAATAAAACTTTTAAAAAGTTTAAAATAAATATGTAAATATTTGCAACATATAGTGAAAATAAAGAACAAATCTCCCTAATAGTGCTAAAAATGAAGAGAAAGAAATTTAACAAAACCTGGGTGTTTTTGAGTGGGCAAAAGATTTGAATACACAGTTCACAAAAAGATACACAAAGGGCCTTTAAGAATGTGAGAAAACATCCAACTTTGTTCATAAGGGAAATGCAAATTGAAGTTACACTGAGAAACTAATTCTCACTTTTCACATTGGCAAAAATGCAAGTCTGACAACACATTATGTGAATAAGCCTACCAGGAAACAGGCTCTTGGTCATTTCTGCTGGGAGCACTAGATGGTACAAGACTAAAAGAGAGGAATTTAGCCATACTTCACAAAACCACATGTGCGTTTACCCTTTGACCAAACAAGTCTATTTCTAAGAATTTACCCTTAAGATACACTTCCAACAATACAAGAGAAAATGCACAAAGTTATTTAATGAGCTATTCATAACAGCAAAGCATGGGAGATTTATTGAATAAATCACGATATATCCCCCACATGTATGTCCAATGAAAATTTAATGTGGTGGGAATCTGATGTACTTTTAAAAATGTGCTCAAAGAAATAAGAGTATGTCAAATCATAAAGTTGGCTTTAAATGTCCCAACAAACAAATGGGGTAATTTAAGCACCAAAAAGTATTATCGGTAATAGATTATAATATATTAAATTTTTAAAAAAATCTAAAATCCCAAGTGATTTTTTTCAAAAAAGTTGTAGGGACAAAAGAAATACCCTTATTTACAAAATAATGTCAATAAATGTTGAAGGAATGACAAAAATCACTATTTTGGGGCGCCTGGGTGGCTCAGTGGGTTAAACCTCTGCCTTTGGCTCGGGTCGTGATCTCAGGGTCCTGGGATCGAGTCCCGCATCAGGCTCTCTGCTCAGCAGGGAGCCTATTTCTCCCTCTTTCTCTGCCTGCCTCTCTGCCTACCTGTAATCTCTCTCTATCAAATATTAATAAAATAAAATCTTTTAAAAAAATCACTATTTTGTAACTACATTTTAACAACTGGTTAAGGCAAGAATCAACACCAAAACCAATATAAGAAAGATTGTTATGAAAGGGGATATTCACAGGCTCAAAATACCGCTTCACAAACAGCTTATTAATTGCAAAGGGTAAACATACCAAACAATGGAGATATCAAAGCTAACATTATCAGTAAGGGGATAAATTAATATCATGTACTACAATGTCACCTGTGGAGAATTCTTAGCTAAAATGTTTTAAATTGGGGCGCCTGGGTGGCTAGTGGGTTAAAGCCTCTGCCTTCGGCTCAGGTCATGATCCCAGGGTCCTGGAATCGAGCCCCGCATCAGGCTCTCTGCTCAGCAGGAGCCTGCTTCCTCTTCTCTCTCTCTGCCTGCCTCTCTGCCTACTTGTGATCTCTGTCTGTCAAATAAATAATAAATAAAATCTTTAAAAATAAATAAATAAATAAATAAATAAAATGTTTTACATTTTAATCTACTCATGAAGAAACAATCAAATCCAAATTGGAAAACATTCGATATAACAACTGTTCTTCTATATTAATACAACAGTAAAACAAGTAACATATTAATATCATGCAAGACCAAAAATTTGAATGAACTATCTTAAAGAGACTAAGGAAATATGACAACATGTGAAATGATGGATGGAGCTGGGATCGAAAAGGCATGGCAGTGACAAAGAATAGCATAAACCAATGAGAAAATCTGCATATAGACCATCTACGTGTGTATGTGTGTTATGTGTGTACGTCATCAAATAGAAAATCTTATCTATAACAGCACAGAGTTGACTCTCGTCTTGCCTGATAAGTCACTGCCAATGCTGAATTAACAACTATTGAATCACTGCTCCTAGAGAAATGTGTGGTTAGGTTCCTTTCAGCCTCTTACCACAACACCTTCCTCAATCAATACACAGCACTGTTTTATATGTTTCTCTTTAAAGACCTTATTTAATATATACTGTTGATTCATGAACACTGAACTCATGGCCAACAGCATTATACCTAAAAGAAGCTTATCTAACGTTTTTTCTTCGTAGGAAACATCCCAGACTTCTGGTGCTTAGGAACACGAGATAGTACTTCAGCATGGTACCTGGGGACGTTTTAAACTGTGAAATCATCAACTGAAAGTTCAAAAATACAAAAATGCGACATGAAATATACCACAAGAGAGATACAGTGTGCACAAGTCAGAGTGTCGGCTTGTCTATCTCAGCTGACAATGTGAGTGTGACCTGTACTGAGTGACTCTGCTCCTGTGCATGGCCATGAAAGGACCAAGAAGGCAGGTACTGACTTAGGGGTTAAATGTAAATTTCCATGAGTAGACAAATTTGCAAATACGAAATCCACAAGTAATGAGGATCAACTCCATATTCAGTATTACATATTTTTAAAAATAGAATAATGCAGGGCGCCTGGGTGGCTCAGTGGGTTAGGCCTCTGCCTTTGGCTCAGGTCATGATCCCAGAGTCCTGGGATCGAGCCCCTACGTTGGGCTCTCTGCTCAGCGGGGAGCCTGCTTCCTCCTCTCTCTCTGCCAGCCCCTCTGCCTACTTGTGATCTCTGTCAAATAAATAAATTAAATCTTTTAAAAAAAATAGAATAATGTTCTTGTTTTTAGTAGATATACACCAAGGCATTCATGAATGAAGTGCATGATGCCTCCAACTTGTGCTCAATTGCTTTAAAAAAAAAAATCTATTTGTGGATGTTCATTGTATTATTTTTTAAGTTTTTCCAAAGTTTTAAAATTTTAAAACAAAGTTAAGAAAATATATTTCAAGTCTGTTTTGGGTTTGGCTTTAAGTATTTACTATATA
Source organism: Enhydra lutris kenyoni (assembly GCF_002288905.1). Lineage (NCBI taxonomy): Eukaryota > Metazoa > Chordata > Mammalia > Carnivora > Mustelidae > Enhydra > Enhydra lutris. The sequence continues at coordinate 336,273 of NW_019154108.1, read as the reverse complement.
ACCCTAACTGCCAAACTCTTGCCAGAGACTGCCGTAACGAATGATAGTGTAAGTCTGGAGTGAGTATTAGCAGCCATTTACCTTGGCCACCTTGAATATATAAGTCGCCTCATTTTAGTTAAGACCTAGATTACAGGATTATGGCCAAAATAACGATTGGCTGAATATCATAAATTACCCCACAGTAAATCTTATAATGCACATATAATTAGGGTCAAATAAAAAAGGGAGGGGTGTTTTTTGCACCTGCATTAACCAAAACCAATGGAGAATAAAACTGAAATATTTTAAAAATTTAAAAAATTAAAAATTCCTCTCTCCAAGTGTAAGACACTAAGATCTGGAAGACTAAGTATAAAAAATAACTAAGAATAATTAATGTAAAGCCTTTAAACAAGATAGATCTCATGACCTTTATTTAACTCTGTCAGGTATCTTAGCATGGCTTACCAAGTAGCTAAATATATAACAGTCACTGTGTACGGTGTACATATTAGTTTCTTCATCCGATAGGCTTTTGTCTCTGCTTTAATCATATTCAGCAGACATTATTCTTAACAGTTCATGATTTATCTCCATTTAACAGGTTTACGCATAGCTTCAGAAACAAAAGCACTCAATACACTAATACGTGTACTGACATATCACATATTATTCACAAATTGATATGGATTTCTTTATTAAAGTAATCAAGATTTAAAGAGTAAACAGTTGAACCTCCTTCCTTTTGGACACATCTCGATTTCAGATGTTGTCTTCCAAACTTACTGCCCTTCCAGCGTTCTCCAAATTCATCACAATGGCAGCAGTATCCACCCACACGGCTGATCAAGTCAAAAACTAAAAAAGCACCCCCTTCCCTCATCCACTATAAAATAGCAAAATATATAAGATATATTTATATAAAATATATAAAATCCATCAGCAAATCCAGGTCCAAGACACATTCCAAACTAATTCTCATCACCTCAATGCCATTATCTTTGTCCAAACCACCATCTCTTCTCAGTGGGATTACTCAATGGAGTCCTATCTCCTACTTCTAATCTTACTCAAACTCTACCCTCCAAACAGCAGCCAGAGCTCTCTTTTAAAAATGCAAATCACCTGTATGTTTAATACACTCCAGTGATTACTTCAGTCACACTAAAACGTAAATCCTTAATACTGCCTATCAAGCCTACTATCTGACCACTGCCTACCATATTAACTACATTCTGAACCACTCGCTTCCTAATTAATAGGTAATTGTTGGAAGAACAAGTACTCAGGTGCATACAATCAGTAATTCCAACAAAGGCTGGAATTTGTGTATAGTCGTCAATACTAAATCTATACAATCAATACAGCTATATATTCTACTGGAGGTAAACAGTGACAAGGTTGATCTTTTTAAAAATGATATGCACTTGGAAATGGTTATTTTTGGTAGCTGGATTTATTTTCTTATTTGTGCTTCCTTGAATCAATGTCTTAAAATACTTATGCAGAAAACATCTAAGTATAATGGCCTAGGGAGACAGAAGTTGGTAGAGTAACTTAACTGAAGATGTAACTGACATATTGTTAACTGGAATTAGTAATAAATGTGAATGTGAACTAGTTGTAACATCTATGACTTTACTGAGCATCAGATTAATCTAACTGGCCAACTAGGTATCTCTTTCTTCTTTCAATACGTCACACACAATGTTTCTAAAACCTTAAGCTTGGGGCACCTGGGTGGCTCAGTCAGTTGGGCATCTGCCTTGGGCTCAGATCATGACCCTGGGGTCCTGGGATCGATTCCCACATACGGCTCTTTGCTTGGTGGGGAGTCTGCTTCTCCCTCTGCCCACCCCACTCATGTTCTCATGCTCTCTCTCTCTCTCCCCCCTCACAAAAATAAATTTAAAATTTTAATTTAATTTTAAAAAGAAAACCTTAATCTTGGTCCAGGAATATCCAGATAGAAAATGTTGGTTCTTCAATCTCTTGGTAAAAATCACTCCTCTCTAAACCCAACCCATACCCCCACCTAAGGAATTAAATACAGAAATTCCTTGCCATTCCTTTACTAATATTTTTTGGGCACCTACTATGTGACAGGTGATTTACCAAGTGTTGAGGAAACAAAAAAGAAAAAACTGTCACTGCCCTAAAGAAATTACTGTCTAATGGTGAGCAACATGCAAACAAACATAATATAATAATCTAATTATCTACAAAGTACAATGAGAACATAGAGGAAGGAGTGCCTACATTTGCCTAGGGCAACAAGAAAGGTATACCACCATAGCTAAAAGCCAAGAACTGAAGAATGGATTTAAATTTGCCAAATAGGTGGGAGGTGCTCGCCAAAACAGGAGAACATGCCATGAAGAGAAAACAGTGCAAGCAAAAGCACAGAGTAAAGAAACAACATCTTATGCTCTGAGAACTTAAAGGTAGCTGGCTGAAGCCGAATCAAAAAAAATCTTGCACATGTGGTACACTCAGGCCTTCCTTTATATTAGATTTTACAAGGTAATTACCTTCCTTCAGTTTCATCTGTACCTTAAGGAGGTGGTCCTTTGCCGGGGGAAGGAGTGTCTCAGCATACTGTGGAGAGTCTGCTATAGGAATCAATACACTCCATACTTGATTTGGGTCCTGAGCTTTGTTTCTGTCTTACCTTGACCTTCAAGACCATCAAACCTAAAGTTTATACATGCTTGGATTGACAAACACCTTCAGGGAGAAAGTGGCTTTAATGCTCACTTCTCTGGACTTACCTTTTCCTTCAATTTTGGACCGATAATCCCTTACTATTAAGGCAAGTTACTTGTTACTTTTACAACAATTTTTAAAGACTTTAATCAAGAATATTTTAGTAGTTTTCAATGGGAGGATTGGTCCAAATAAACTAGACTATAATTATTGGAAAAAGAAACTTCTCTCTTATATTTGAGACATACTATATATAAAATTAGGGTATGTTACCATTAATAAGGAACACCTCAAATCTCTTAACTCTATAAAAAAAAAAAGTGTTTCAAAACTTTTATTTGCATTCAATTAATCTTTCCATGTATTCACAGAACCTAAAAATAAAGTCAAACTTTAAGAACAGGTCTTTTTGACTCAGGATCACTTTCTTTTCCTATGTAATTATCTGTGTTTTAAAATTTTTAAAAATATTCCTATGTGATAGCAAATTTGGATCTAATAAAACCAGTATGTGAAAAAGATAAAGTCTTGTTATATTTAAACTCTTTAGGAGTATTATTTAATTACTCACTTCTTAAAGTGGAAAAGAGAACAAGTAATCACTTTTCAAATATACATTCTATTGGGAACCATGCATCAAAATGAATGTCCACATTTTCCAAAAAATAAAGATGAAACAAGATTTTTAAAAAGTTATTCCATTGGGTATAGTCACAATATAACTGAAAGCAGGGATTTGGAGAGATATGTGTACATCTACGTTCCTAGCAGCATTATTCACAATATCAAAATGGTAGAAGTAGTAACTCAAGTGTCCATTGAAAAATGAACGCAAGGGGCACCTGGGTGGCTCTGTGGGTCAAGCCTCTGCCTTCAACTCAAGTCATGATCTCAGGGTCCTGGGATCGAGCCCTGCATCCGGCTCTCTGCTCAGCAGGGAGCCTGCTTCCCCCTCTCTCTCTGCCTGCCTCTCTGCCTACTTGTGATCTCTGTCAGATAAATAAATAAAATCTTTAAAAAAAGAAAAAAGAAGAAAAATGAATGGGAAAAAATGTGGTATTTACACACAACAGAATATTGTTTGGCCATAAGAAAAAGAAAATCTGATATATATTGCAACATGTCTGAATGTTAAGGGCATCATGATAAATGAAATAGTAAGAAAAAGACAAATATTGTGTAAAACTTTATATGAGGTATCTAGAGTAGTTAAATTCATGGAGGCAAAAAGAGGTGGTTGCCAAGGGATGGGAGGAGAGAAGAAAAAGGAGTTATTGTTTATTGGGTACAGAGTTTCAGTTTTCCAAGATGAAAATAATTCTATACCTGGATGTAGCCATAGTGTCAACAATGTATATATACTTAATGTCATTGAACATAGTTACTAAAAATTATTAAGATAGTTAATTTTATGGTAAGTGTTTTCTACTACAGCCTTTTTTTTGTTTTTTAAAGCGTGAAGCACTGCATCTTTTCAAAAACACCAAGATTATTCCTTTGGTGTCTACTCAACTACTATGAGTACTGTAAGCATTAAAATTCTGATAGTGATAGTCAAAAAGCATTCCACATATACATCCTTCCAGGAAATTTCCTCTACTGTAAGGAAAAAGTTGTCCTAGTACAATATAATGATTTATAAGAAATATATCTTTGGTCATCTGGATGACCAAAGATATATTTATGACTATATATATATATATATATATATATATATATATTGTGTTCATATATATAGTCTTCTCATATATATACATAACTGACCATATATAGAGATAGACCATATATATATATATATGGTCTTCACCAAGAATTTTTGAAAATGCTTCAGAGACAAGGTGAGACGGGTGTCTTGTTATTAATGAAGACGACTTCTGAACCCCACCAAAGGCTAGGGACTGGCTGCCAGAAGAAGCTATCCTGAGACTGGAGAGATGGAACACAGGAGGGGAAAGGGGCTGGAGGTCGAATCAGTTAGTGACCAAAGACTTTTAGTCAATCAGGACTATGTAATGAAGCCCCCATAAAAACCCAAGGGGAGGAGCGCCTGGGTGGCTCGGTGGGTTGGAGCCTCTGCCTTCGGCTCCGGTCATGATCCCAGGGTCCTGGGATCGAGCCCCACATCGGGCTCTCTGCTCAGCCGGGAGCCTGCTTCCTCCTTCTCTCTGCCTGCCTCTCTGCCTACTTGTGATCTCTGTCTGTCCAATAAATGAATTTAAAAACAAAAAACAAAAAACAAAAAAAAAAAAACCAAGGGGACAGTTTTTTTGGCCTTTTGCAGTGCTTCCAAACTTGGGGAATCAGAAGGCTTTCATGTGCCACTGATCTAGGCCCTAAGCTCCAGGCTGGAATCGGGTAGAGGCTCCTTAAAAGACCTAGTAATTGCAGACCTAACACAAGTAGGATTTGAAAATATCAAGTTTCTCTCTGCTAAGTCAGGACAATTAAGTAACGCTATCTCTGAAATAAAATTATGACCTGTCTTTTAATCAAGGATATCTTCAATATGAATCTCATTCAGGATAAAGGACTACAACATTTATTTAAAAATCTTAACTGTTTAAATGTGGAAAAATAAGAAATATGTGAATAATTTATTCTGTAAGATTGCTACTATTAAATAACAGTTTGGTCTGCCAATCAAGTTCTCACTGATACAAAAATAGGTGTATAGTGTCTCTATATACAGAGAAGAAGAGCCAATAAAAATCAGAACATAATTCTAATTACATAATCCTAAAACTCAAATGATTATGCCAGCTTAAGGTATTAGGTATCATGAATCATTTCACTAGAACCTAGATACTGTTTTTGCAAACTGAATAAATAATGTTTCTTAAACCACTTAGCTGAAGAGTAGATTTTGTGAGCATGAAAGAAAAAAATAATCACATTGACTTTTTTCCCCTTAAGAATTGGTTTACTGAGATAATGATACTTTTGGCAATTTTACCTACATGAATAAAATGAAGCATATTTAAATTTGCTAGAGTCAAATGCTAGGTGAAATCCACTGTTTTCCTAAGAAGATTAAGGGGTAGGCATGATTTAACTTCCAAATTACATAACTACTTTGAGCAAAATAAGGATATTCTATTACAAATGTCCATCCCATAATTATTTACAATTTCTTAATTTCTAGCTTCTTAATTTTTCTCATTAAATTACAAATCTTTTTAAGCCACTTTACCTTTCTGCTGTAAGGATTACTAATTACTAACTTGGTGTCATCTGAGCCAGATAAAATATATTCTCCAGTCTCATTCCAACAGATTGTATTAACCTAAAAAGAAAGCAAAAATAAATTTAAGTAAACTGGACATATAAACAAGTATGCTATCTTTCAATTAACTGATGATTCAAAATTTATATCACTAATAAAATCGTGACTCTCGTAAGGAGTATTTACCAGTTAATCTATAGAAAATATATACTGTCATTTAGCAAACACAGTATTCTATAAACTCACAATGAAACGTCTGAATTGTTAAAGTTTCATTGTTTAAATTTACTTTAATTCATTTTATACCCAGAGACACAAACAACAAGGCCATCTTAAAAAAAAATTTTTTTTTTTAAAAAGAACTCACTACAAAGCTATAGTAATCACGGCTGTATGGTGCTGTCATGATCACAGACATATAAATCAATGGAACAGAACTGAGAGTCCAGAAGTAAACAGTTATGTTCAAGTCATTTTTGACAAGGGGTCCAAGACCTTTCAATGGAGAAAGAGTATTTTTTCAACAAATCATGCTGGGACAACTGGATATACTCAAGAAAGGGAGACTATATACAAATATGAACTGAAAATGATCAAAAATCTAAACGTAAGTGCCCAAACTGTAAGACTATTAGAAGGAAACATAGGTATCAATCTTTAGGTTTACAATAAAAAAAAAGAAGAAGAAAATAGCAAGAGTTGGCTAGGGTATCAAAAAATCGGAACGCTAACACAGTGCTGATAGGAATGCAGAACTGTATCCCTATTTAGACAGTTTGGCCCTTCCTCAAAAAATGAAAGTTAGCCCATGACCCAGCATTTTCACAATAAGGGATACATCCAAGAGAACTAAACACATGTATCAAACAAAAACCTGTACACAAAAACCCACAGCTGCATTATTCCTAAGAGCTAGAAGTGAAAGCAATCCCAACATTTATCAGCTAAAGTACGGATAAACAAAATGTGACTATGCATTTGCTCATAACAAAATACCCATAAAATGAAATATTATTCAGCCACAAAATGAAATCATGATACATCCTGCAACATGTAAATACTTTGAAAACATTATGCTGAGTCAATGAAGCCAGTCTGAGAGGCCATATATTCTATGAGTCCATGTATTTTGAAAGTCTAGATTAGGCGTATCTGTAGAACAGAAAGTAGATTAGTGACTGCCAACAGCTTGGTAGAGGGGGAATGGGAGTGAATGATAACTGGTATGGACTTTTTTTTCAGATGGTGAAAATATACTGGAACTAGACAATGGTGATGACTGTACAACTTTATGAATACACTAAAAAAAACCACGTTCATGAACCGCATACTCAAAATGGGTACATTTTATGATAAAGGAACTGTATCTCAACAAAAAAAGACTTCCACTTTTAGTGAAGGCAGATTTACTATTCCATCTGAAACAACTAAAAAACAGAATACAGTCTTTTTTTCCCTTAAGATTGTATCTGTTTATTTTTTTAGCGAACACAAGTATGCATGCACAAGAGCAGATGTGGCAGAGGGAAAGGGAGAAGATATTATCTCAAGCAGATTCTGTGCCTGACATGCAGCTCAATCTTACAACCCCAAGATCATGACCTGAGCCGAAATCAAGAGTTGGATGGTTAACCTACTGAACCCTAAATATTTTTAAGTACATAAAAAATATCTACAAATATAGAAAATATTTATGGGCCATAAAACAAATCTCAATATTTTTAAAAGATTTCAAATACAGAGTATATTCTCTGACCAAAATGGAATTAAGTGAAAATCATTAACAGAAAGATTTGGAAACTACAAAATAACAAGATATCCAAAAAAGAAATTACCCAATAAATTAGGAAGTATTTTGAAATGAATGAAAATGAAAGCACAACATAACCCAATTGATGGGTTGCAGCTAACTCTGAACTTGGAGGGAAACTTACAGCACTAAAATACCTATATTAGAAAAGATAAAAGTCTCATATCAATGACCTCAGTTTCCAATCAAAAAACAAATGAAACCCAAAGTCAGAAGAAGATTGGAAATAATGAGTATCAGATCAGAAACCAAGAAACAACAGAAAACAGAAAAAGAGGAGAAAAAAATACACACACAAGAACACTAGAAGCTGGTTCTCTGACAAGACAAACACAACTAATGAACATGTAGCTTAACTAATCAAGAAAAATAAAGGGGGCAGGGGAAATATACCACCAACATGAGGAATGAGAAGGATAACATTAATCACTAATTACATGTTCTATAATACCTGAACAGTAACGGGCAACCTTATGCCAATAATTCAACAATGTAGATAAAACTGACAAAATCCCTGAAACACACACGCTAAACAAAATTTACTCAATACTTAGTCTATTTTTATTAAGGGATTGCAGTTAGGATTTTCCACAAAGAAAACCAGGCCCAGGTGGCTTTATGGGTGAATTCTGCCAAAACATTTTTTTTTTAAATAAGTAATGAGAATTCTGTACTATAGCTTCAGAAATTTAGAGAAAATATAAATACTAGAACTAACAAGTAAGTTTGGGAAGTTTGTGAGATACAGATGAACATGCAAAATTAGACAGGACAGAGAATTAAAACCACCACATGGTATCACCAGATATCTACTAAAATGACTAAACGTTTTTTACACTTGATCTTTAGCCAAATGGCAGAGAAGGGATCTCTAAACGTTTTTTAAAAATTATTACATCAGATCTAAGGGGAGAAACAACAAAAACAGCAGCAGCAGACTTCAATACCCCATTTCCAACACTGGGTAAATCATATAGACAGGAAATTAGTAAGGAAACATTAGAACTGAACCATGCTTTAGAGCATATACAGAACAGTCCATCGTCCAGGAGCAGAGAGACATTCCCCAAGTGCATGCTGAACATTCTCCAGGGTAAATCATGAGAGATCACAAAACAAGTATTAGCAAATTTTAAAAGAATTAAATCATACTGAGTACCTTTCTGACTACAATGTTATAAGACCAGAGAGTAACAGCAGGGAAACTGGAAATTTCACCAACATGTAGAAATTAAATAACATATTCTTGGACAATCTGTGTGGGTCCAAGAATAAAAAAAATTGAAATAAATGAAAATAGAAATAAAACATATGGGATGCAGCAAAAGCAGTTATAAGCAGGAATTTTACAGCAAGAAATGCCTACACTAAAAAAAAGAAAGGTCACAAATAAGCAAAAGAACTTAACACATTAATGAAAGAAACAAACTAAGGCCAAAATTAGCAAAAGAAAGGAGACAACAAAGATCAGAGCAGAAATAAATGAAAAAGAGTAGGAAAACAGAAAAGATCAATGAAACTAAAAGCTAGTTTTTTGAAAAAATAAACAAGATTGACAAACCTTTAGGGAAAAGACCCAAATAAATAATAATTATAAATGAAAGAGCAGATATTACCATTGATACCACAGAAATGCAAGAGTATAAGAGAATACACTGAACAGTTATACACCAATAAATTAGACAATCTACTAGAAACATATAACCTACCAAGACTAAATCACACACAAAAAATTAAAAATCTATTCAGGCCAAAAACAAGTAATTTTTTTTGTTTGTATCTGGAAACTGAATCCGTAATCAAAACCCACTGAAAAACCACCAAAAAAATTAAGAGTCACCAGCTCTTTACACTCTCTCAGAGATCAAATAGCAGTGGAAACTCATGGGTGATGTTTTTAGTGCTGAATTCAGGCATTTTGATAGTTACCCTCTCATACATTCATTTTCTGTTCCTCTTCCTATACAAATGGAGAGCAGGCAGGTTTCTTTTTCCGGCTTCAGGGGCTTTGCCTATTTACCAAACATCTGAAGAAGAATAAACACCAATCCTTCTCAAAATATCCAAAAAACTGAAGAGGAGGGTACATGCCCAAACTCATTTTCTGAGGCAAGCATTAATTACCCTGATACCAGAGCCAGGTAACATATTACAAGAAAAGAAAACTACATGCCAATATTCCTGATGAATACAGATATAAATATCCTTAACAAAATACTAGCAAATCGAATTCAACAGCACACTAAAAGAATTATACACCATAATCAAGTGGAATGTATCCCTGATACAAGGATGATTCAGTATACACAAATCAGTAAATGTGACAGTCCACATTGATATAAAGAACGAGAAAAATCACACAATCATCTCAATGTATGCAGAAAAAGCATGTGACGATATTCAACATCTTTCATGATAAAAATTCTCAACAAACTGCAAACATATCTCACCATAACAAAGGTCGTATATGACAAGCCCACAGCTGACCTCATACTCAATGGTGAACAGCTGAAAGCTTTTCCTCTAAAATCAGGAAAAAGGAAAGGTGAACAACTCCCATCACTCTTACTAACACAGTACTAGATCCTGTCCAGAACAATTAGGCAAGAAAATATAAAAGACACCCAAACTGGAAATGACGAAGTAAAACTGTCTCTGTGTGCAGATGACATGATCTTACCTATACAACACCCTGAAGACACCACCAAGAACTGTTGGCACTAATAAATGAATTTAGTAGTTTCAAGATACAGAATCAACAAACAAGTATCAGTTGCATGTCATGTCTACATAATGGTAATAAACTATCTGATGCTGAGCTACAATTGCATCTAAAACAATAAAATACTTAGGGACAAATTTAACTGAAGAGGTGAGAGATCTGTACACTGAGACCTACACACTATTGCTCAAAGACAATGAAGACGACACATATAAATAGATAAGCCAAGTTCATGTACTGGAAGGCTTACTATTATTAAATGTTCACACTACACAAAGCCATCTATGGACTTACGGCAATCCCTTATTTTTTCACAAAAATAGAAAAAACAAAACAAAACCCTAAAGTCTATATGGAACCACAGAAGACCCCAAATAGCCAAAGAAATGTTGAGAAAGAAAAATCTGAAGGCATCATACCTCCTGAGTCAAACTATATTACAAAGTTACAGTAATCAAAATAGTACAGTATTAGCATAAAAACAGACACACAGACCAATGGGACAGAATACAGAACCCAAAGAGTAACCCAAACATATATGGTCTATTAATTTACAACAAAGGAGCCAAGAATACTCAATGGGGAAAACACAATCTTTTCAATAAATGTGTTGGGAAAACTGGATGTTCACAAGCAAAATAAGACAAAATTAACTTGAAATGGATATAGTACTTAAACATAAGACCCGAAACTATAAAACTCTAGAAGAAACAGAGTGAAAAACTCCTTGACCTTGGTCTTTGTAGTGCCTTTTTTTTTTTTTTTAAGTTTTTTTTTTTTTTTAATTTATTTGACAGACAAAGATCACAAGCAGGCAGAGAGGAGGAAGCAGCCTCCCTGCTGAGTAGAGAGCCTGATGCGGGGCTCGATCCAGGATCCCGGGATCATAACCTGAGCCGAAGGTAGAGGCTTTAACCCACTAAGCCACCCAGGTGCCCCTTAGCAGAATTTTTTTTTTTTTAATATAACACCAAAAATGCAAACAACAAAAGGAAAAATCAAATTTGGAAGCTTTGGCACAGCACAGAAACCAGTAAGAGGAAGAGGAAACCTACAGAATAGAAGAAAATATATGCAAACCATATATTTGATAAGAGGTTAATATACAAAATATATGAAGAGCTCATACAACACTGTTAACAACAACAACAAAAACAACAAATAATCAGATTTAAAAATGGGCAAAAGACCTACATCAACATTTTCCAAAAGTATACACAGCCAAAAAAAAGATGAAAGGTGCTCACCATCACGCATCAGAGGGAAATGCAGATCAGAACTATAGTGGAACATCACTTCACACCTATGAGAACGGTACCATCAAAACAGACACGACAAGAGAACAGGTGCTGGGGAGGATGTGGGAGAAAGGGAGCATCTGTGCACTCGGGTGGGGCTGAAAACCGGTGCAGCCACTGTGGAAAACAGTCCAGAGGTTTTCAAAAACTTCAGCATGAAACTATCATATGATCCAGCAATCCTATTCTGGGTGTGTAACTGAAAGAAATGAAATTGTTATCTTGAAATACCTGTACCTCCCATGTTCACTGCAGTACTATTCACGACACCCAAGACATGGAAAGAACCGAAGTGTTTCTCTATGAAGCAATGGACAAAGGAAATGTGGTATATATAGGAGATGGAATATTAGTCATATAAAAGAAGGAAATCCTGTCATTTGCTCCAATATGGATAAACCCTTAGGGCCAGACAAGAATGACAGACTGTCTGATATCCCTTATATGTGGAATCTAAAAATACCCATTTGGTAGAAACAGGTAGTAGAATGGTTGGTGGCTGCCAGCAGCTGGGAGATGAGCTGCTGCTGAAAAACCACAAACTTCCAGTTACAAGATGAGTTCTGAAGATCTAACGGGGATCTATGTACCTATATATATCTAATGTATGAGATGAATAAATTCTGGGGCTATCATGTGCAGCATGGCTGGTGGTTACATTTAACACTATGTTGTATACTTGAAAGATGCTAAGAGAGTAAATCTAAAATGTTCTCACCATTACCACCCCAACAAAACAGTACTATATGAGGCAATATATGTGTTAACTAACCCTACTGCAATCATTTCACAACATATCTGTGTACAAATCATCACACTGTATACCTTAAACTTTTTTTTTTTTTTTAAATGTTATTTATTTATTTGACAGAGAGAGATCACAAGTAGACGGAGAGGCAGGCAGAGAGAGAGAGGGAAGCAGGCTTCCTGCCGAGCAGAGAGCCCGATGTGGGACTCGATCCCAGGACCCCGAGATCACAACCCGAGCCGAAGGCAGCGGCTTAACCCACTGAGCCATCCAGGCGCCCCCTGTATACCTTAAACTTACACAATGCTATAGGTAAATAAATCTCAAGGAAGACGGAAAAAACCAAAAAGATATCTAAAAAACTGTAACAAGTAGTTGTACATATTAGGGAGCAGAAAGGAATGGGAGAGAGAGAAACAAGGGTGGAAGCCACTTTTTATATACTTTTAAAAATTATTTTTATACAATGAGAAAGTACTACCTATTTTTAAAATTAAATGCAAGATAAAAATAAGGACAACATGTTTTAAAAATAGTGTGAAGGCAGAAAAAAATATGGTTAAGCTTGCAAGAAGTTTACTTTCCACTCATCCTTAGAAAAATATTTTGAGAATATACTCAGTAAAATCTGAAAGTAAATTTAAAAATGAGAAGACACAGAATCCACAGCTTGCAAAAACTTGAGAATATCATAAAGACAATTGTCCATTATGGGAGAATCCATCTGAAATTAATACTAGAAAATTCTCCTTTGGGCAAGGAGGAAGATGTGACCTTAGATCTTTAAAGAAAGACATGAAGTCTAACACATAACACACACTCTGCCTCCTCAATCAGAAGTGCCACATATGTACAAGGCACTTCTCCTGACACTAGATAAAGTAAATAAATTTCTAAAGGTATTTTTTTGGCCCACTGTTCTGGGGCAGGTGTATATACTATGAACAAATAAATAAATGTGTTTGTATAATTATGATGTCAGATAGTGATATGCACTGTGAAGGAGAAAAAAAAACAGAAGAAAAAAGATACTGATCAGAACGGGGAGCTATCTGACTAGGGTGGTCAAGGAAAGCTTCTCTGATAGGTAACATGGAGAGCTAAATGAAATGCGGAGGTGAGCTTTACAAATATATGGGGTAAGAGAGTTCTGAGTAGAAGGCACAAAATACCTAAGGCAAAACTGTACTTGGTGTATTTAAGGAACAGCAAAGAAACGAGTGTGACTGGAACAAATAAGTGTAACAGCAAACACAGTAAGGGATGAAACGGGAGAAGAAGGCAAGTGCCAAATCATAGGGCCGGAACAATCAGGTCTTTGGGTTTACTGCAAGTAAGCTGGAAACCCAATGGAGGGTTATGAGCCACTGAGTTTTATGAACAGATGACATATCACACAGTTCTCTTTATAAATTTTCTTTCCATCCTCTTCTTATTATGAAAGTTTAACAAAAATTAAGAAAGACTTATAAGCACTGTTTATTAAAAATTTTGACTTCTGCAGTACATAGACAAATTACAGAAGATGACCAGGATGACAGAATAAAGGGTACATGTAACTGACCTGAAGATATAAAAGTGTCCGAGCTGATGGAGGTGTGAAACAGAGATAAAAAGGTAGAGGGAAAGGGGCTCTGGGCTGGCTGAGTCAGTAGAGCACACAATCTCAGGGTTGTGTGCTCCAGCCTCACACTGGGTGGAGAGATTAGTTGAAAATAAAATCTTCAAAACATTTTGGTGTGTGTATGTGTGGGTGTGTGTGTGCGCGCGCGGGGGTGTGTTTTAAAGATTTTATTTACTGGCGCCTGGGTGGCTCAGTGGGTTAAGCCTCTGCCTTTAGCTCACGTCATGATCTCAGGGTCATGGGATCAAGCCCCGCATTGGGCTCTCTGCTCAGTGGGGAGCCTGCTTCCTCCCCACCGCCCTGCCTGCCTCTCTACTTGTGACCTCTCTCTCTCTGTTGAATAAATAAATAAAATCTTTAAAAAAAAAAAAAAGATTTTATTTATTTGAGAGAGAGAGAATGAGAGAGGGAGAGCATGAGAGGGGAGAAGTCAGAGGGAGAAGCAGACTCCCCTCTGAGCAGGGAGCCCAATCGGGGACTCCAGGATCATGATCTGAGCTGAAGGCAGTTGCTTCACCAGCTGAACCACGTAGGCGCCCCTAAAAATAAAATCTTAAAAAAAAAAAAAAAAAAAAAGGTGGAGGGGAGGATGAAAGAATTAAGTGTCTCTCTTACAGAATGAAGGTTCCAAAGGCATTGTCTCTAAATGGCAGACAGACAAAAGGATGTTTTGTATATTGTTTAAAATTCAAGTGACCAGTGCAGAGACTAAGAACAGTAATATAAAAATTCTGAGAAGCCTACATTTAAGAAAGTAGGAGTTGTATAAGTAGGTTAAATCTTCCTCTATCACAGCAAGAACTCAATAGACAATGTTCAAAGTTGCGAAATCAAAAAAGACCAACAGAAAGAATTTTACACAGATTTCAACAAAGCAGGAAAGAATGTCCAATGGGAAAAAAGCAGTCTCTTCAACAAATGGTGTTGGGAAACCTGGACAGCCATACTTCTCCAAAGTATGAAAAACTGGACCATTTTCTTACACTATACACAAAAATAGACTCAAAATGGATGAAAGACCTATATGTGAGACAGGAATCCATCCAAATCCTAGAAAACACAGGCAGCAGCTTCTTTGACCTCAGCCACAACCACTTCTTGCTAGACAGGTCTCCAGAGGCGAGGGAAGCAAGGGCAAAAATGAACCTTGGGACTTCATCAAGATAAAAAGCTTTTGCACAGCAAAGGAAACAGTCAACAAAACCCAAAGACAACCAAAAGAATGGGAGAAGATATTTGTAAACATCAGATAAAGGGCTAGCTTCCAAAATCTAAAAAGAATTTATAAAACTCAACACCCAGAACACAAACAATCCAATCAAGAAATGGGCAGAAGACAGGAATAGACATTTCTCCAAAGATCACATTCAGGTGGCCAACAGACACATGAAGAAATGCTCCACGTCATCTGGCATCAGGGAAACACAAATCAAAACCACAATGAGATCCTACCTCACCCAACACCAGTCAGAATGGCTGAAATTAGCAAGTCAGGAAATGACAGATGCTGGCGAGGATGTGGAGAAAGGGAAACCATCTTACGTTGTTAGTGGGAATGCAAGCTCATGTAGCCCTTCTGGAAACCAGTATGGAGGTTCCTCAAAAAGTTGAAAATAGAGCTACCCTATGACCCAACAATGGCACTACTGGGTAGTTTACCCCCAAAGATACAAATGCAGTGATCTGAAGGGGCGCCTACACCCCATTTATAGCAGCAATGCCCACAATAGCCAAAGTAGAGACAGATGTCCATTGAGAGATGAATGGATAAAGAAGATGTGGTGTATACACACGCACGACGGAATATCACACAGCCACGAGAAAATGAAATCTTGCCATTTCCAATGATGTAAATGCAACTACAGGATATTATGCTAAGCGAAATAAGTCAATCAAAGAAAGACAATTATCTTAGGATCTCACTCATATGTGGAATTTAAGAAACAAAACAGAGTATCATAGGGGAAGGGAGGGAAAAATAAAATAAGATGAAACCAGAGAGGGAGATAAACAACAAGAGACTCTCAAGCACAGGAAACAAACTGAAAGTCGCTGGAGGGGAGAGGCCTGAGGGATGGGGTAGCTGAGTGACAGACATCCAGAGGGGCATGTGATGTAATGAGCACTAGGTTTTATATAAGACTGAAGGACAACAGACCTGTACCTCTGAAACCACTAATACATTATATGTGAATTAACTTAAACTTTAAAGTGTTTAAAACAAACAAAAAAGAATATTATACAGAGATGTGAAAAATAATCAGAAGATCTGAAATAAAAATAGATGAAAAGAGGTTTGTTTTTGGAGAATAAGAAAATAGAGACTATGAGACACTTTTATTACTTTTTGCTATGATCCATTTTTAATCACGTGCATATATTATTTTGACCCATTCCCCCCCAAAATGGTTTTCATTTTAAAATATATAGTGGCACCTGGGTGGTTCAGTTGGTTAAGCATCTGACTCACGATTTCAACTGAGGTCCTGATTGCAGGGTGGTGAGTTCAAGGCCCACATTAGGGTAATTACAGGCTAGGAATGGAGCCTATATAAAAACATAATTCTAATAAAATTAAAAAAATATACCTAAACTGTATTTACAGCATAATGATAATTCCATAATTGTGGACAGAAAAAGATAAGTTTGGTGGACAGGACTATAGATACTTTTTCCCTCTTCACTTAAATTGGGTTCCTCAGAGCAAGGGTCAAGACCCTCTTATCACTGTTATTTCTCTTTTTTCTGTAATTCTTTCTTTGTAGTATCTTTTCTAGTCTCGTGCTATCAATAGGCAGCTACAGCAGTATTTTCCAAAGTATGACCCACAGGTAACCTAGATCAAAATCATCTAAAGTGTTTGTTAGACTACAGATTTCTTTGGCCTTACATCTCAGAGTTTTGCGTTTCTTTGTTTTGGTATCTCAGTATCTTTGGTATCTTTAAAAAATACCAGTTTAGAAGCATACTGTTAAAAAAAAAAGTATAGTGTTAAGATAACCTCCTATAACGAAAAAGGGTATGAAACAGGGTATTCTCAGAGAACAGAAGTAATATGCTTTCATGAATGTAAATGAATACACTGATTTTCAATAATTGCTGGCCCCTACTTGTCTAATGAGTCTCGGAGGTATCAAAAAACAGGCCAGCAAACTCAGACCATAGGGCTTGAGATCAAGACAGTTTTCAACCTTTCTGCTTTTTTCAACCATACTGTAAGTCTGGTTGGAAAAAGGAGAAATATAAAATAGGAGGAACACAATATAATATAAAAAGGAGGAAATAATATAAAAGGAGTAATATGACCTGATTTATATGCATAATCTAGGATCTGTGTGTTGAATGAGTTTGTAGTGTAATGAGAAGACCAACTAAGAGGATACTGCAGTGGTCCAGGCAAGGGAAGATAGCTTAAATTAGGTGGTAGCATAAAAAGAGAAAGAAATGGAATGATTTCAGATATATTCTGGAGGTAGAATTTATTTATGGATAGACTAGATGTGGAAGTCGAGGGAAAAAGAGTAATCAAGGGTAACGTGAAATTTCTCAACTGGATGAATGGTGGTGCTATTTACTGAAATGTAGAAGGTTATAGATTTAGGGGAGAAAATCAAGTCTTTGTTTTAGCCACCTTAATCCTTTTTTAAAATTTAAATTCAATTAGTTAACATATATTGTTTCAGGAGTATAAGTCTGTGATTCATCAGTCCTATTTATATAATAGGTAGTGCTCATTACAACACATACCCTCCTCAATGTCTATTGTGTCCTACACCCCCTCCCCTCCAGCAACTTTTTGGTTATTGTAGCCACCTGAATCTTATGATCAATCTTACCATTACTAAAAGTAGAACAAACATTATGTGCCTCTTTTTTTTTTTTAAGATTTTATTTATTTATTTGACAGACAGATCATAAGTAGATAGAGAGGTAGGTAGGTGGGGGGGTGGGGGGGGAGGAAGGAGGCTCCCTGCTGAGCAGAGAGCCCAATGTGGGGCTCCATCCCAGGATCTGAGATCATGACCTGAGCCAAAGGCAAAGGCTTTAACCCACTGAGCTACCCAGGCGCCCCCACTGTGTGCCTCTTTATTCAACATAATAGGAAGCATATAGTATCATCCTATAAATATTCCCACTCCAAAAGTTGTATCTTAATCTAATCAAACCTCTAGGAGTAACTTCCACTTAGAAGAAATACAAAGCATATAAAAACAAATTAAATGACAACACAGAAACCAGATCAGTCTCTAGAGTGTAGGACAGTGTACAGGAAAACTGACTGAGATTCTCTAACAAGTCAATGTCAGGAATGAAAAAAAAGGAAGCCTGCTCTAGCTTAACAGTGATTTAAGAGGCATGGCAATCAAGGAATGGACTTTGCCTGGATCCTCTTTTGAACAAATAACTATAAAATGACATTTTAAACAATGAGGGAAATTTGATTATGGACTGTGTATCAGATGATTATCAAAAATATACTGTCAATATTGTTAAATTACATAATGGCATTTTAGTTACATAAGAAAACGTCCATTACTTTTAGGCTACATGTAGAAGTGATATGACATAGTATCTGGGATTTGCACTGAAATACTTCACCAAGGGAATAAAAAGAAAAATGAAGTGGAAAGTGTGTTACAATCTTGGTAACTGCTAAATCCACCTGTAAGTATATGAAGAGTATGTCTGAAATTTTCCTAACAGAAATTAAAAGGAAAAGGATTCTGTTTTGGCCCTGCTGAATTCAGGATGCCATCAGACATTCAGCTGGGAATGTGAAGTAGAGAGCCGGATACATGAACCTGGAGTTCTGGGAAGAAATGAGGAGATGGAAGGCGTGTTTTTCAGCCATGGGACAGGAGAGCATGTCCTAGAAAAGTGAAGTGAAGGGGCGCTTGGGTGGCTCTGTGGGTTAAAGCCTCTGCCTTCGGCTCAGGTCATGATCCCAGGGTCCAGGGATAGAGGCCTGCATCGGGCTCTCTGCTCCGCGGGGAGCCTGCTTCCTCCTCTCTCTGTCTCTGCCTGCCTCTCTGCCTGCTTGTCTGTCAAATAAATAAATAAAATCTTAAAAAAAAAAAAAAAAAGAAAAAGAAAGAAAGAAAAGTGAAGTGAAAACAGGCTGGAGGAGCCAGGACCAAGTCTCGATACATCCAACATCAAAGATCAAGAAGTGGAGGAGTCCGCTGAGAAGACAGAGAAGACGCAGCAAGTCCATGAGATACAAAGAGAACCAAGAGTGTGGTAGTAACAGAAACCAAGAGAAAAAACATTCCAAAAACAAATGTGTTCAATTAATGTCTAAGCTCCCTAAGAAGCAGCCACGAGGAATCATTAGTAACTTCTACAAAAGCAGTATTAGTAGACTGAAAGAGATGCAAGCCTTTTTTTTTTTTTCTTGGAAGCCTTTTAATAATATTAGAAAATTCATCTCTGCTTTAAAAAAAAAACTCTCATATTTTTCTAAATTCAAAATATACTTCTTTAGGTTTTGTGTTTTTTTTAAAGATTTTATTTATTTATTTGACAGAGAGAGATCACAAGCAGGCAGAGAGGCAGGCAGAGAGAGAGAGGAGGAAGCAGGCTCCCTGCTGAGCAGAGAGTCAGATGGGGAGCTCGATCCCAGGACCGTGAGATCATGACCTGAGCCGAAGGCAGAGGCTTAACCCACTGAGCCACCCAGGCACCCCTATTTCTTTATGTTTTAATGTAAAACTTTATTTATATCTGATTACAGTCAGACATAATCTCTTCTGGGAGGATGGGGCATGTCATCAAATATTGGAGCACTTGGTATTCAAGTCTTTCACAGTTGAGAATTAATCATTACTTACACAGCCATCATGCACATTCAAGGTTGCTTCAAGTTTCAGTCGTTGGATAAATTCTCTTCTTCCTGTTTAAAAAGAAAGAACTAAATGAATCATAAGTCATTTTTGTTGATGAAAGTGTGACAATGAAATGAAGAGCCCAGGATCCAGCATGAGGAAACTCTTCATTTCTACTCCTGCACTTACAGGCTGAGTAATACTGGGGGAGACAGACCTACTCGGCCCTCATTTCTTTATTAGGTAGTTGTTACCTACCTCGTGTAGTTATTCGTTCGCAAGGATTAAGACATTCAAGGACAGTGTCTGGACCACAGTAATCATTCAAATATTCCCTTCATTCAACCATTCATTCAACAAATATACTGAAAACTCACTCCACTCCCGGTGGTGCTCTAGGAGGTAGGCGCACAGTGGTGAAGTAAACAGAGTAAGATGCCTGCACTCTAATGAGCTTTCTAAACTACGCGTCACCCGGTCACAGTATTGTAAGGAAAAATAAAGCAGAGAAAGGAGCTAAGAAAGGACTGGAGGTGGGGGATGGGGTTTTAAATCTTAAACAGGTTGGCAAACAGTGTTTTATAAGATATCACCTATTTTCTGAACACATCTCAATTTCAGAAATGTTGAAGTATTTTAAAGTTCATCTTATAATGATGAAAAATGGCAGCAAAATATAAAATCAGCCTAAATGTCCATCAGTAACAGAATACTGCAAAAATAGAACAAATCCCTTTGAAAAAGAGAAATATGTTTCCCTTTAAAAAATGAATCATCTTTACCAAAGAAGAACCAAAAAGCTGCATGTTTATTCAGAAGCTGTAATGAAAAGAAGCTGAATATATGACAAAGAACGATAATTAGCTAAGTAATCAGGCTGATGAGATCTCAAATAAAATTAAATTTGACTATGCTCTCTGTATCCTGTCACAAGGGACAGATTTCTCTATTTATTATGTTTTCTTGCCACTCCACGTAAAGATCACGATCTTCTTGAAGCCGAATTGTTTTCCTTCTCTCTCCTTGCTTCTAACTGGTAAGCTGGCTAGGTAAAGGATGAACATGTGGGTTACAGGATTTTTTCCCTTTTTGTGTGTGGATGAATGCTCTATGGTTCCTGAACATATTGGAATAAAACAACCAACAAAAATTCAGTGTTTTCAGGGCGCCTGGGTGGCTCAGTCAGTTAAGCATCTCCCTTTGGCTCAGGTCATGATCCTAGGGTTCTGGGATTGAGTCCGGCATCAGGCTCCCTTTTTGGTGGGGAGTCAGCTTCTCCCTCTCTGACTACCCCTCCCCCTGCTCGTGCTCTCTCTCTTGGAGGCTCTCTCTCAAATAAACAAAATCTTAAAAAAAAAAAAAAAAAAAAAGGAAATTCACTATTTTCATTAACTGGTTGTACTTTATATAATTAACTTTTCAAATCTGATTTTCAGTTTTAAAAAGATGCTAACTGTACTAAACAGATAACATTACATTTTCCCCCTTTTGGCCAACAACAGCAGGCTTGGCATTCCTACTGTTATAATTAAGAGTTAAGAAACAGTATTCAAATTAACAACATGACACTAATTAAAATTCATTAAAGTTCTTTAAAAAAAAAGAAGCAGCACAAAATTTTTTTTTCCAAATTTTTAAAATCTGTGTTTGAAAACAGGGCTCTAGCCATCTCTGTATAGAGAAAATGGTGGTGGGACATGAGAATAGAAGACAAAGTGAATTCTTCTAGCAGGAACTCTTACACATGAAACCTGCACCTAAAAATATGCACTGAGACATGACAGTTACATAACAGCTTCTGAATGGTATTTCTACATGTGACTTTGGAGATCAAAATGACTGTTGTCTACACACCCCATTAAATGTGCTTCTAGAACAAACTAGTGTAAACCTCCTCTATCCTTTTAGTAATTAAATGCACTACCACAACACAAATCACAACCACAATGAGATCCCATCTCACACCAGTCAGAATGGCTGAAATTAGCAAGTCAGGAAACTAAAGTTAAAATAAAAATAAACTCATACCTGTTACTAAGAACTGTTAAGTCTAGATACTGGTAACCTAAGCACTTGGCCACCATCTCACGAATGCCGACAGAAGACACAAGACTCCTAAGTTAGGCACACAAGACTTTTCTACTGAAGCAGCAGAAGCTTCAGGTCCACATTGGTTCCTTGTCCCCCAATTCCCACAGGGCAATGGGGTGCAGCTTGGGTGAATACTGCACATGCAGTGGGTCTGAATCACAGCTGGGGAACTCTAACTGAGGGAACCCAAATTTTATAAAGTATCAAGCAAACCTGCCTGAACTGTGTCCCAAAGAGTGACAGTATCTTTATTATACTGGATAATAAATCAATCTGCCCTCTGCTTCGGAGGGAGATATTATAACTTCCAAAGTTGTTCCCTATATATACATCAATAAGAAGATAGTCCAGAGCAAAGTGGCCAGTGCCTCTGCTCACAAATGTGCATAAATGCGAGAGACATGGAGCACTCCCAACAATTACACACTTGCTACGGATGGATCTAGTTATACCTGTGGTTTCCTACTCTCAAGTCTTTCTTGCAACCCACGCGGTCTCTCATAACTCTATCACTGCTTTGACCTTCTATTCTATCTTAATAGACTCTAAGCTCAATAAAAAGGGAAACACTCTTTTGTTCACCCAAGTATTCTACGTGCCTAGAACAATGCCAGGACAAAGTGAGCCTCTGATACCCATTTGCTGCGTCAGTGAAGTATTCACTCTGTTCTATAATGTGCTTTCCCTCAGTGATACAGGGCGAGCATCTTTCAAGGACAACACAGAGCTACAGCTCATTTGTAATAGCTGTATAGCTGATGAAACAGCTGTGTAACTGACTCACATATCTATCTCCCTTATTAGACTGAGATGCTTGATCTAAGAAGTATCAGACCAGGTTCAAATGCCTAACTTGGAACATACTATGCATAAGCTGAGCAAAATTTAACCTCTCAGAGCCTCACTTTACATTTGTATAAGTTTTACATTTGATGGGAACAGACTTACTGTCAGGAGTACATTAATTAGCATACTCAAAACTTATAAACGTGCCTGATACACTACACGCTTACATTTAGTTCTCTCCATATGTACAGGTGGATTGTTCTAAGTTAATACGGCCCAAAAAGAAAGGAAAGAATTTTTTTAATGACCTCATTTAGGAGTTGAGGTAAGTTCAGCTGATTAAAGGAAAAGAATAAGGCTGGTGATAATTGAGATGGAAAAGCACTTTAACAAAAATTTTTACTTTACTTCACTCTATTGTCCCTTTGAGCTACTTCATCTTTAATGCCAACTCCCAGTCATCTCTACACGCTGCCTTCCCTGGCTCACCCAGGTCTTTCCCTGCACGGCCCCTGCAGCTTCCTCTTCCCCATTGGTTTTGTTCTTAGAAATCACAGGCTACCAGTAAACCAATGGGCCCTTTCAAGACACATTTTTTCATGACCTCACAGTATTAAGTGTCATAGCTGACTGCTATCTCCTCGAAATGATATTCCTCTTTGGCTCCCACGGCATCTAACCAATTGTGGGCTAGCAAGATGGTTGAGAATCTCTGAGACTCTAGACACAGGCAGAGTCCTCATTTAGCCACCAGTTCATTTCCATTAGCTTCCACCAAGAACTCACAACACTGAAAATAGGGCAGGAGACAAGAAAGAGTCCCTGTCTGGTAGGACACAGGAATGAAACTCCACTCACCTTTCAGGGGAAAAAAAGCCTTAAGCCACGGGGGAAACCCCAGCTAGAAATGGCCTCGGCAAATGCCTACTACCTCTGAGAGGAAGGACACCCTCACTCTTATTTTGGGCAAAGGCAACTGCCCTGAGGAAGTGATAAAAGCTTATATTCCCTATCCTTAAGGAAAGGCAGGAAACCTCCTCCCATCTGATCAATAATTAACGGTAAGCGTGGTGGCATTGAAATGCGTCAACTCACACTGAATCGTGTTCTCAGAATTCCTTCCCTGAATATTTCTTCTTAGGATGCATCACCAGTCATTTCTGCACAAGACTGGTGGGTGGAAGTAAGTTCACAGTCATATTGACTTTTACCTTCAGAAGGTTGGAGCAAAGCTCATGCTGCTTATACAAGTGTGGTTACTTATCTGCTGGCTCACCTTCCTGGAATGAGCAACAACTAGGCCTACGAGTGTCCCAATTTCCCATGAATCCTCCTTTGACTTCTTAATATACAGAGGAAATTGTGTGTTTTGCTTCGTGACAGAAGGTGCTAGCTTCCCCTACAGAACATCCCTGTAGAACATCAATAAGTTTGGAGGCAGTGAGAACACAGATCCTATCCCTTCATGAGTTCGTTTTTCCTTCCCACCCCAATTTACAACCATCTTCCCTTGCCAACTGTCTGTCCAAAGGATGTCAAGCCCCAGCATCAGACATTTAGAAAATAACTTTGCGAAGACAGTTTAATGAGTTCCCACGATAATATAAGACCAAGTATCAGGAACCTATCTTTGTACGTATGTATGTGTATCCTCTAATGATTCTGCCTCTTGGATTGAGCCCATTCATAAACGCTCAGCAAACTAGGAATAGAGAGATACTTTCTCAATCTGATAAAAAGTGCCTATAAAAGAACCTACATTGTCTGGTATATTTAATGGTGAAAAACTGAACTTTCTAGTTAACATCAGGAATAATACAAGGACGCCCAATCTCACCACTATCATTAAACATAGCGCAGTCATATATCCGAGATACGGAAGGTTTGGTTTCACATCACAATAAAGCACGCATCACAATAAAGTGCATCAAATGAACTTTTCCGTTCCCCAGTGCACATAGAAGTTAGGTCTACATCATACTGTAGTCTGTTGAGCGTGCAAAGCACACTGTTTAAAAATACAGCATACATACCTGATCTAATTAAACGATACTTTACTAAAAAATGCTAACCGTCATCTATAGTTCCAGCGAGTCCTAATCTTTTTGCTGCTGGAGGGTCCTGCCTCAGTGCCGAGGGCTGCTGATTCACCAGGGTGGTGGCTGCTGAATACTGGGGTGGCTGGGCAACAACTTAAAATAAGACAACAGTGAAGGTTTCCTACCAACTGGCTCTTCCTCTCACAAACAATTTCTCTGTAGCATGACAGAGACACTATTTTGTTACAGCATTTTACCCATAAGGAATCATTTTTCAAAACTGTAGTCAATCCTTTCAAACCCTCCGGCTGCTTTATCAACTAAGCTTATGCAATACCCTAAATCCTTTGTCGTCGTTTCAACAGTCCTCACAGCATCTTCACCAGGAGCAGATTCCATCTCAAGAAACACTTTCTTGGCTCATCCACACGAATCAACTCGTCTGTTTAATTTTGATCTTGAGATGGTGGCAACTCAGTCCCATCTTCAGGCTCCAAATCTCATGCTGGGTCTCTTGCTACTTCCCCCACATCTGCAGTTACTTGCTCCACTGAAGTCCCGAACCACTCAAAGTCCTTGATTAGAATCAGTTTCTGCCAAACTCCTGTTAACAATGACATTTTGACCTCTTCCTGTCAATCAAAAATGTTCTTAATCACATCTAGAATAGGAAATCCATTCTAGGTTTTCAATTTACTTTGACCAGATCCATCAGAAGAATCACAATCTACGGCACCTATGGCCTTACAAAATTTAATTCTTCAATAGTAAGACAGGAAAGTTGAAATGAATCCTTGGTCTAGGGGCTATAGAATGGATGTCGTGTTAGCAGGTGAAAAAACACAGTAATTTTTTTTTTTAAGATTTTACTTATGTATTTGACAGGCAGAGATCACAAGCAGGCAGAGAGGCAGGCAGAGAGAGGGGGAAGCAGGCTCCCCGCTGAGCAGAGAGCCCAATGCTGGGCTCGATCCCAGGACCCTGAGACCATGGCCTAAGCCGAAGGCAGAGGCTTAACCCCCTGAGCCACCCAGGCGCCCCAACAACAACAGTAATCTTGATGTAAATCTCCACTAGAGATCTTGGATAACCAGGTACATTGTCGTGAGCAGAAATATTTTGAAAGGAACCATTTTTTCCTGAGCAACAGGCCTCAACAGTGGGCTTAAAACATTCAGTCGACCATGTTGTAAACAGATGTGCTGCCATCCAGGCTTTACCGTTCTATTTCTAGAGCACAGACAGAGTAGATTTAACATAATTCTTATGGCCCTAGGATTTTCATTTTTCTTAACCATCTTTTTTTTTTTTTTTTTTAAGTTTTATTATTTATTTGACAGAGAGAGCAGAGGCAAGGTGGGGGGCAGGGGAAGAGGGAGAAGCAGACTCCCTGCTGAACAGGGAGCCCAATGCGGGGCTCGATCCCAGGACCCTGGGATCATGACCTGAGCAGAAGGCAGATGCTTAAACAACTGAGCCAGCCAGGCACCCCAGGCCCTAGGATTTTCAAAATGGTAAATGAGCACTGGCTTCAACTTAAAGTCACTACCTGTCTTTTGGAGCCTTAAAGCCACCAGGTATTGACTTCTCCTCTTTAACTATGAAAGTCCTGGATGGCATTTTCTTACGGAAGACTATTCAACAGAATGCTCTTTCATCTGCACTGAAAATCTGTTATTTACTGTAACCACCTTCATTAATTAACTTGTGAGAACTTCTCGAGAACACGCTGCAATTTCTACATCAGCACTTGCTGTATCACCTTGCACTTGTACATTACGGAGACGGTGTTTTTCCTTCAACTTCATAAATGAACCTCTGCCAGCTTCAAACTTTTCTTTTCCAGGTTTCTCACCTCCCTTAGACTTCATACAGTTGAAGAGAGTTAGGGCCTTGCTCTGGATTAGGCTTTGGCACAAGGGAATGTTGTAGCTAGTTTGAATTTCTATCCAGACTACCAAAACTTTCTCTGTAACAGCAACAAGACTGTTTCACTTTCTTATCCATCAGTTATGTGTTCACTGGAGTAGCACTTTTAATTTCCTTCAAGAACTCCTTCTTTCACATTCACAACTTGGCTACCCATGGCACAAGAGGCCACCCTTCAGCCTATCTGTTTTCAACATGCCTTCCTCACTACGCTTAATCTTTTTTTTTTTTTTTAAGGATTTTATTTATTTGACAGAGACACAGCAAGAGAGGGAATACAAGCAGGGGGAGTGGGAGAAGGAGAAGCAGGCTTCCCACCAAGCAGGGAGCCTGACATGGGACTCGGAATCCCAGGACCCCAGGATCATGACCCAAGCTGAAGGCGGATGCCCAAAGACTGAGCCACCCAGGTGCCCGAAGCTTAATCATTTCTAGCTTTTAATCTAAAGTGAGAGATATACGACTCTTTCTTTCACTTGAAAGGAACATGGTAGAGTTACTAATTGGCCTGACTTCAATATTTTTGTGTCTCAGGGAATAGGGAGACCCCAAAAGAGGGAAACATGGGGAGCAGGTTGTCAGTGGAGCACACAGAACACACATAACATTCATCAATTAAGTCTACTGTCTTATATGGGCACAGTTTGTGGGGCCCCAAAACAATGACAATACTAACACCAAAGATTACTGATTGCAGATCACCACAACAATTATTATAAAAATGGAAAAGTCTGAAATATTGTGAGAACTACCAAAATATGACACAGAGACACAAAGGGAACAAATGGTATTAGAAAACCAGTGTTTGACACAGGGTTGCCACAAACTTTCAATTTGTAAAAAAATGCAGTATCTGCAAAGTGCAATAAAACAAGACATGACTGTACTGGAAGTCTTAGCCAATGTGATAATGCAAGAAAAAAAAAAAAGAAAAGACATACAGATTGGAGAGGAAGAAATAAAACAGTTCCTATTGGAAGATGACATTTTTTTCCATGTAAAAATCCCCAAGAATATACCCAAAAAAACCCTCCTACAACTCTAAGTGAATTCAGCAAGGTCACAAGACACAAGATCATAACATAGACAAAACTGCATTTTTATATACTAAAAACAAATGTTGGAAGTTGAACTTAAAACACAAAATCATCTGTGGGGCGCCTGGGTGGCTCAATCAGTTAAGCATTCAACTCTTGATTTTGACTCAGGTCATGATCTCAGGGTTCTGAGACGGAGCCCCACATTGGACTCCACACTGGACATGCAGCCTGATTAAGATTCTCTCACTCTCCCTTTGTCCCTCCCCACCCATGCCTTAAAAAACAAACAAAAAAAACCCACCACCATTTGTAATTGCTCCAAAGAAAATTAAACATTTAAACATAAATGTAAAAAGAAATAAATATACCATGTTGAAGATGTATATCCTGATCATTACAAAACGCTGATGAAAGATACCAACAACCTAAACTAATACAGTGTACCATATTTATAGATCAGAAGACTGAACACAATGAAAGATGTTAGCTCTCTAACTTATAAATCCAATGCAATTCTTATCAAAATCTCAGCAAGGTAATTTGGGGATATGGACAAGTCTATCTTAAAATTTATACAGAAAGACACAAGACACAGAATAGCTAAGACAATTTTGAAAAAGACAAACTAAGGGGGGAATGATCACTCAACCTGATGTTAAAACTTACTATACAGCTACAATACGCAAGAGAGTGTGGTATTTACAAAGGGAATAGAGAACACAGAATTAGATCCACACAAAAACACCCAACTGATTTTTAAGATTTTATTTATTTATTTGATACAGCGAGATTACAAAGAGGCAGAGAGGCAGGCAGAGAGAGACAGGAGGAAGGAGGCTCCCCGTCAAGCAGAGAGCCCGACGCAGGACTCGATCCCAGGACCCTGAGATCACAACCCGAGCCGAAGGCAGAGGCTCAACCCACTGAGCCACCCAGGCGCCCACACCCAACTGATTTTTAATGAAGGTGCAGAAGCAATTCGATGGAGGAAATGTGGTCTTTTCCCTTTCAACAAGTGGTGCCAGAGCAAGTGGCACCCACAGACACAAAAGTGCGCTTCCAGCTACCCCACACATCATACAAAAACTAACACAAAATGGACCCCGGACTGAAATACCATTAAAGGGAGAAAACCTAGGAGACAATCTTTAGGACCTAGGGATAGGTTAAGAGTTCTCAGACCTGATACCAAACACATAATCCATAAAAGGAAAAACTGGTAAACTGGACTACGCTGAAGTTAACCACCTTTATTCTGCACAAGACCCCCTGCGGACAGTGAAAACAAGCTACAGACTGGGAGAAAATGCATGCAAACTGCACATTGACAAAGGACTTGTTCCTGAATTATATGGGTAAGGCTCAAAACTCAACAGTAAAGAACGGTAATAATCTAAACAGAAAATGGGCAAAAAAACATGAAGAGACAGTTCACTGAAAATATAAAAATGGCAAATAAGTACATAAAAAGATGCTCAACATTAGCCATTTGAGAAATGTAAACTAAAACCATGAATCACCACTACACACTTCATGAGATGATGCAGAGAAACTGGGTTACTCAGACATGGCTGGTGGGAATGTAAAATGGCATGGCCATACTTGTAAAAGAATAAGGCATTTCTGAGAAAATTAACCAATGTGCTTACCATACAGCCCAGTAACTGCACTTCTTCGACATTTCTCCCCAAAAGTTGAAAACTTATGTTCATACAAAACTGAATGTTCACACAGCTTCACACTTGACAGCCAAAAATGGAAACAATCCAAATACCTGTCAACAGGTGAACGGTTAAATAACCACATTTCCATACCATGAAACACTAACCAGCAATAACAAGGAATAAGCTATTAAAACACACAACAGAGCGGCTGATCGCTAGGGGAAATATGCCGAGTGAAAGAAGCCAATCTCAAAAGGTTACCTGCTGTTATTTATAATGTTAACATACATGTTATATGTAACATTCTCGAAATGACAAAATACAGACATGGAAAGATTACTAATTGCCAGAGGTTAGCAATAGGAAGACAAGAATGTAGCTGTGGCTCTAAAACAGTATCACAAAGGATCACTGTGACGAACTATTCCCTACCTTAATTGTGGTAGTACCATGTTATTTTATTAAAATGAAAATTAATGTTGAAATGCACGGCGTACACACACAAATAAGTACATATTTAACTGAATAAGGTTCATGGGTTTATCTATGTCAACTTCCTGGTTGTGATACTATAACACAGTTTGTGTACGTTGTATAACCATTGGCAGCATTGGTTGAAGAGTATATGGGATTTCTCCAAATAATTTCTTACAACTGCATCATGAATCTACAATTATCTCAAAATAAAAAATTAAAGAAAGTACCAAGTTAGAAAGCAAAAAAACAAACAAACAAAACCCTTCTGAAAGAAAAGCTCCAAGCTCTTAAGTCTCTAATGACAAAATATATCAAATGTTTAAAGAAAGGTCATTTCAATTCTATACAACCTTTCTCGAAAAGAAGAACACATCCAACTCATTTATGAGGTCAGCATTACCCTGGTATCAAAAACAGGCAAAAATAGAACTATCAGCTAAAATTATAAACGTGTAAGTTATAAGAAAACTATAAGGGGCATCTGGGTGGCTCAGTCATTAAGCATCTGCCTTTGGCTCAGGTCCTGATCTCAGGGTCCTGGGATCAAGCCCTGCATCGGGCTCCCTGCTCCCAGGAAGCCTCCTTCTCCCTCTCCCACTCTCTCTCTCTGTGTCAAATAAATAAAATAAAATCTTTAAAAAAGAAAGGAAAGAAAGAAAGAAAGAAAGAAAGAAAGAAAACTATAAGCTAAGATCTTTTATGAACAAAGACACAAAGTTCCTACCAAAACTCAAGCCAGTAATACATAGAAGATAATCTATCATAACCAAGTAGTATTAGCCCAGGAACTGGATGTTGGTTCAATATTTAAAAAAATCATTCAACATGCAAATACACCAAATTAACAGAATCAATGAAAAGGAAATCATATAATCACCCTAACAGATGCAGGAAAAAACCCTGACAAAATTAAATGGCTAGTCATAACAAACATTCTCAGCAATCCAAGAAAAGAAGGAAATTTCTTTAAAGGGTACCTACAAAAAACACACGGTTAACAAGATATTTAATAGTGAAAAACTGAAATGTTTTACAAGCTGAAGAATGAAGCAAGGACGCTCACTGTCAGTACTTCCATTCAAGATTCTGGGACAATCCTGGACCATGCAATTAATCCAGAAAAAGGAAAAAAGAAGAAGAAAAATAAGAATACAGGTGAAAAAGGAAGAAGCAAGACTATTTTAATATGCAGTGACATTATCTACATAAAAATTCCCTAAATCTGCAAAATAAAAATATAAGAAGTGACTGGGGTGCATGGCTGGCTTAGTTGGTAGAACACGCAACTATTTATCTCAGGGTTGTGAGGTCAAGCCTCACGTTAGCGGTAAAGATATTTAAAAAGGAGGAAGAAAAGGTAGAAGAGGAGGAAGAGGAGGAAGAAGAGGAGAAGAAGAAAGAAAGAAATGAGCAGCTTTAGTAAAGTTGCAGGATGTAAGGCCAATAAAAAAAAGTCAACTGTATTTTAATATACCCATAATGAACAACTGGATACTGAAATTAAAAAACAATACCATCTAAAATAGTATTTAAAACATTATGTTACAAGGATAAACATAACAAAATATGTGTAAGATCGTACACTGAGAAATAGAAAACATTACTCAGAAAAATGAGGGAATACCCAAATAACAGAGAAACAAAAATGACCATCATTGGTTGGTTGTTCAATACTGTAAAACTACAATTCTCTGAAATAACATAGATTCAACACAATACCAATCAAAACCCCAACAGTCTTTTTTGCAGAAATTGACAAACTGATTCTAAAATTTATATGGGAATGAGAGGCACCTGGCTGGCTTAGTCGATAGAACATTTGGCTCTTTCCTTATCTTTGGGTAGTGGGTTCAAGCCCCATGATAGGGGTAGAGTATATTAAAAAAAAAGAAAGAAAGAAAGAAAAGAACCCAGAATAGCCAAAATAATTTTGAACAAAAAGAACTAAGTTCAAAATACTTCAAGCTGATTTCAATATTCACTATAAAGACATGAAGTACTGGCATAAAGACAGACACATCAATGGAACATGGCAGAGACATTAATTTACATATATGGCCAATAAATTTTTAACAAAGAGGAAAAGACAGTTTTTTCACACATGATCCTAGAACAACTGCACATTCATATGCAAAGAAATTAAATGATCCTTACCTCACAGCATATATAAAAACTAACTCAGAATTATTCATAGACCTAAAGGTAAGAATTAAAAATAGAAAACTTCTAGGGAAAAAAAAACCCAGTATAAATCTTTGTGACCTTGGATTAGGTAAGGATTCCTAAATAGGACACATAAAAGATGAACTATAAAAGATGCTGTTAAGAAAAAGTAGGAGAAAAATATTTGCAAAATATGTATCTGATTAAGGATTTGTATCAAGAATAAAGAATTCTTATAATACTAAGTAGGTGAATCTGATTATTTAACCAAAGTATACAGATGGCAAATAAGCCATAAAAGATACTCAACATCATTAATCATTAGGAATAAATCAAATGCAAATTAAAATGATAATGACATTATTATACCTACATATCTCGAAAGGCTAAAATTGGGAAGACTCAGAATGCCAAGTGTGGTGGGAGTGTAGTACGGTACAACTACGTGGGAAAGCAGTCTAGCAACTTCTTATAAAGTTAAATATACTTCTACAACTCAGCAATTCGATTGCACGTATTACCCAAGAAATAAGAATTTAAAGGGGTCCTACTCTAGGTATTTTTCCCAAGGATAAACAAAGTTCCATTATTTGTATTTTCTTTATTAGTCATCAGCAGTGTTTTAAATTTTTTAATCTACTGCAAGTACTTGGTAAACTCACCCTCCCTATTAACTATTGAAGTTAATAACAATTATAATTATTAAAAATACAAGCCATCTAGAATAGTTTTGCAAAGCTTAAGTCTAAGATCCATGAAATAATCTGGTATGTCAACAGCACCATTTCTAACATGACACAGAACAGAAAATAGTAAGGCTAACCACCCCCTGGAGAATCTTTCATTTTAGTTTTATGTGTGTATCATAAGTTGCCACATAAATGTATTTTTACTGTGGATCATGGTCAAACATTTTAGAAATAGTGACCTAAAACACACCCATAATATAAATTCTATGTTACCAGCAGCTGCTGTCCCTTCTAAACATTTCCATCCTATACCAGGGAGGGATGAAATCCATAGTAGAGCCATTTCACTGTCTGTAGTTGGTATGATCGATATGCCTGTCGTGGTCTTATTTTCAGGAATTACCAGCTTATTCTCTAACATGTATTTGTCATACTTGACAGTCATTGTTCCCTACTAAAGTCAGACATCTTTCAACTTCCATTGAGAATTCAAAACTAAAGAAACAAAGTACAAATACTTCACTAACTTTTCCCTAGTAGCTAACAAGGAAGCATAATCAGAATTCACAGACTCTCCTATAGTACACTGTAACTCGGCAAGACATTACAAAGAACTAGGTAAAGTACGTGTATTAAGGATATGCTAAAGGATAATCTAAATGTGGGGCATCTGGGTGACTCAGCCGCCTAAGCATCCAACTCTTGATTTCAGCTCAGGTGGTGAACCTAGGGTCGTGGGACAAGCCTTGCGTTGGGCTCCGTGCTCAGCAATCTGCTTGAGATTCTCTCAATCTCTTTCTCTCCCCCCACCCCCACCCCCGGCATGCTCTCTAAAATAAATAAAGATATTAAAAAAAAAAAACAAAAACCCAAATGCAAAATCATCCATTTCAATAAATACTAACTCCAAATGATAGGCAAATGACACAGACTTCCTAACTCCAGTACAAAGGCATCGCCGGCTGCCTGCTGTAGTGTGAATGGTTGTGTCCCTTCAAAAATTCCATGTTGCAATCCTAACCCCCAGGGTGCTAGTATTAGGAGGGGGATTTTTGAGAGGTGATTAGGTTAGGATTAGTGCTCTTATAAAGAAACCACAGAGAATTAGCGCCTGGAAGCAAGCAGGCCCTCCTCACAGGACCAAGATCCTGCTATGAGCACCCTATTCTCAGCCTTCCAGCCTCTGGAACTGTGAGAAATAAATTTCTGCTGTTTATAATCTACCCAGTGTATGCTATTTTGTCACAGCAGCCCAAGCTGACCAGGACACTGCCTAATCATAACTTAAGCATTTTATATTAAGCATACTATACATACTAAACGTACTATACATTACATATTAAACATACTATACATTGTGCCTGGGGGCCTTCTGCTCAGGTCACGATCCCGGAGTTACAGGATCGGGTCCTGTATCGGGCTCCCTGCGACTCTCTCCCTTCTCATGCTTTCTCTCTCTCTCTCTCATTCTCTCAAATAAATAAATAAAATCTTAAAAACAAAAACAAAAGCCAAAAAAGATACTATACATTATGGCAAACAACTCCCTAGAAAATTTCCATTACTCTTTTGTCAGGTACTGTCTCTTAATGTAGAAGGGTTAGAAAGTATAAATTGGTTGTGGGCAAGTCTTTAAAACGCAATAAAAGTTTGTGGGCAAGTCTTTAAAATGAGAGGAATATGAACAGAAAGAGGAAATGCATAGAAACCAGTATCTTCTACAAGCAATGTTCACGTTTACAAAGCTATGCGTGTATGTGTAAAAATAATATGTAACCAGTAAGTTACTATAATAATCACTGATTTCCAAAATACTACTCTATAGCTATACAATATCTTAAGAAACTGAAACATTTAAATCTACAGGTGTTTCTGACTCTGGACTTCGATAATTACTCTTTAAGATAATACTATACTGAAATTTACATCTGGCCCATAAAAAATTACAAAAGCTGGCCTAGCCTCTGAATCCATGGTAAAGCAAACAACAGTCTGTAGGTTCAGATAAATCTGATAATCTGGAGGCTGTAAGTAACATATGTATCTTTTTCTTCTAAATAACTTATGACAGCTCAGTTGGTTAAGCAGCTGCCTTAGGCTCAGATCATGGTCCCAGGGTCCTGGGATGGAGCCTCACATCAGACTCCCTGTTCAGTGGGGAGTCTGCTTCTCCCTCTGCCCCCCTTCACCCCTGTTCATGCTCACTCTCACTCTCAAAATTTTTAAAAAATAACATATGACAAATTATCTTCTTTCCCACAATATAAAATGATGTTTTATGAACTCCAGTTTTGATAGGAGGAAAAGCAGTAATTAATCAAATTTAAAATCACCTACAAAGCTGGACTACTATTGGAAAGACACATGCTATAGTGAAATAATTTGAAATGTCAATGTTACAAGAAAAATCCGTCAATTCTATCTGTGAATTATTTATTTAGTAGTAATTATTAAAAGTACAAATAATGGAAATAAATTGGAATAATAATCTACAATAAATCAAAATGTTTGAAGTCTCACAATAAAAAAGTCCACTTTCTAAAACTTGCTGCGGCGCCCGGGTGGCTCAGTGGGTTGAGCCTTTGCCTTCAGCTCAGGTCATGATCCCGGGGTCCTGGGATTGAGCCCCGCATCGGGCTCTCTGCTCCGCGGGGAGCCTGCTTCCTCCTCTCTCTCTGCCTGCCTCTCTGCCTACTTAGGATCTCTGTCTGTCCAATAAACAAATAAAATCTTTAAAAAAATAAAATAAAACTTCTGAACTTGGGTTTTTTAAAAGGCTTTGTAGTAGTGTTTCAAAATATTGTTTTTTAAAAAATTCATTAATTCAGGCACTACTAAGGTGCAATTTACTATTTCCCGAACCCTAAACCAAGATTAGCGTTCTTGGTGTGAAAGAGTTAGAGAAAGTAATGGTTTAAAGAAGGTCTACTAAGGCCAAGAAATTACTTCCCAAGCTATTTTCCAATATTTAGAAAACCACTTTGAAAGGGTGCTGTTTCAAGAGCATGCTAATTATGAAGGATACATTATTAACACATTTAAAGCATTATCTAAGATAAAAAGCTGCCCGGGTTGTGTATCTCAGTGCGCAGGCGCAGACCCGGAAACCCGGCCTCGCCTGCAGGGAACCGAGCCCGCTCGCCGCCTCCCGCTTCCCAGCGCAAACCGCACGCGCAGACGGAGGAAGCGAGGAAGGGAAGAAGGAAACGTGTAGCTCCGTATTTTAACCGTCGTAAATACAGCTGAACTACAGGAGGCAGGACAAAAACTGATACCGCCCAACTGGCGCAGGGCCGGCCGACATCACGCGCGGGGAGCGCAGCACTAAAGTGGGATTTTCAAGCGAACACAAAGTTCTTTCTCAGCAAACGCTAAAGGACACACCGCACATCTTTCGAGGTCGTGCAAAAAACTGCCCCGCACCGAGGTTTGACTCTAAAACAACTCGGGACCACTCCGGGCACTTACCGTGGGGTAAGGACGGTCCCTGCAAAGCTTCGGCTGCAGAGCAGAGTCCGCGCCCGCGGAGCACCGTCCCCCACGTGGACACGACGCGGCCGTCTGGAGGACCGGACCGGTCTGTCCCTACTGCCAGGAGGATCTCCGAGACCGAACGTGCAACAGACAAGCGGCAGCGCCACGGTCACAGCAGGGCCGCGTCCACGCAGGTCCGCGCGCGGCGGCACCCGTGCAGGTGGACACGCGTGTGCCCGCAGAAGCGCGGAAGACGCGCGCGGAGAAGCGGCCGGTGCGGGCGGCGGCACGGGGCGGCCGTCCCGGTCCCACCCAGCTCGGGCAGCGGGGACGGACCCGCGTCGCCCGCGTCACCGACCACCACCGAGAAGCGCCCGCTCCGCCTCCCAACAACGTACCCCCGGCCCGTCCGCTGCGAGGAGCCGGAGCTGCTCTTGCGGACTCGAAGGCAAAACCGAAGCCCTCGAAACCCGGAAAAGGGGGCAGGACGGGCCGGCACCGGCTTCACGCGCGCCGCCTTCCAGCAAGAGCGAGCGCAGCGCGCGGGAGGAGCCGAGCCGACCCGACCCGACCCGAACGCGGCCGCTCCGAGGCTCCGCACTCTCTCGGCAGCTCCGCTCGGCCCGGGGCTCGCCGACACGCAAACGGGGCGGCGCCCGGCCCCCGAGCCCGGAGGTTGTTTTTAGAAGCTCCACGGGGAACCCGTGGACGCCAGGCGCGCTTTGCAGGGCGGGCGGAGGCGCGCGAAACCCGACACCGTCCCCGCGGCCGGAGCCGAGTGGAGCGCGCCGGGGGCGGGGGGCCGGGGCCGGGGGGCGCCGCTCTCGCTCCGAGGCTCCGGCCGGACGTCGCCGGGTCGTGGGCGCGCAGTCCGTCCGCAGCCCGGTCCCCGCAGGCCGCCGCCGCCCCGGGCCCGCGGGCAGAAACTTCGTCCTTCAGCGGAGCGCGGACGGCGGCGGCGAGCACAGGCGCCAACTTCGGCTCCGAACCGAGCCGCTCCGGGAGGAGCGGCGTCTTCTCCCGAGTCCCGCCCCACACGCGCCCCAACACCTGCCGGCCAGCAGCGTCCGCCGGCCCCCGAGGAAAACCCGGCAAGGGCGGCGGCCGGCGGCGGCACGCAGGGGGGGGCCTTGGCCGCGGGAAGACGCCCGCGCGGGGTCCGCCGGCCGACGCGCACCCGGCACCCCGCCGCAGGGCGCCCCAGCCGAGGCGCCGTCCCACGGCCAACAGCCCCGCGGCGCGGCCCCCTCCCCCACTCCGGGCGGCGACCTCAGCGCCTCCGCCCCCGGGGCTCCCCGCTCACCCAGGTAGCGGCTCCGCAGCCGGGACGGGTCCTCCAGCCCGAGGGACCGCTTCCTCACGTCCCACAACAGGTGTGGGCAGGAGCCGCCCC
The DNA here is from genome assembly GCF_002288905.1 of Enhydra lutris kenyoni. Lineage (NCBI taxonomy): Eukaryota > Metazoa > Chordata > Mammalia > Carnivora > Mustelidae > Enhydra > Enhydra lutris. The sequence continues at coordinate 298,590 of NW_019154108.1, read as the reverse complement.
GAGACATGGCTCTGCCGGGCGGGGCCGGAGGGGAGACCACCGCGTGGGGGAGGGGAGGGAGGGGCGGGACACGCGGCTCAGCAGCCGAGCCGCACCGGCACCATCCGCGCGCCGGGCCTCGCGGGCGCAGCGGCTCAGACGGCGGCGGCGCCCCTGCCCCCGAAGCCGAGCCGTGCCCGAACCGGCGCTCGCCTCATGCTCCCCTCCTCAGACTGCCCGAACGCCAGAGACCAGCCACAGTCCCCTCCCTCCGCCCCTCCAACGCGAGGAGGAGGCGGAGGCGGCCGCGACTCCTCCCTCTCCTCGTTCTCGGCACCCGCCCGCCCCAGCCTTTCTCGCGAGAGGACGCCCCCCCTCCCCCGGGACTGAGGCCCCCGTTTGCCACGGCTGCCCTCGCCCGAGAAAGGTGGGCTCGGGACACTGTCGCTAAATCCTTGATTCTCTGTGGGTGAATGAGGGCCGGAGAGAGAGGAAGCTGAGACACGAAGCCTCTCAGTCACGAGTCTCTTTCCAGAGGAAGCAAGAGCGTTGTGCGCCGTCATCTTTAGTTGGGGCATGAAGGCCCCAAAAGCCCATGTTAACTACGGGCTATCTTAATCAAAGCAAGGGAATTAGAACCTGGGCAGCTTCACTTTCCCTTCTCCAACATGGCCTCGAGGGCAGGAAGGAGAAACGGGACGTTCGCGCTGGACCCCGCCCCCGCCGCGGCGCGGGCCAATCCCCGTGGGCCGCTCAGCCTGCGCAGGCGCGCTGCCGCTAGGAAGTCAGGTTGGCTTGGGGAGGCGGTCCTTCTGGCACCTGTTGCCATGACTCCTCCCCACTCCGGGCGGCGGGAGGGAAGGAGGCGGACCCGGGGCGGGCCGTCGCGGAGCCTACGCCCCTCCGTGTTTCCAGGGCCCGGCCACCCGGCGGTTCGTGGGAGCCGCGGGAAGGGCGCCGCGGGCGAGAGGCGGGCGCGAGGTGCTGGGGCAGGACAAAGTGACGCGTGTCCTTCGCTGTCATCCAAGGAGGAGCCCGCGGCCGCTGTCCCCCTCGGGCGCCCACGACGCGCCGGTCCGCAGAGATGTCGGCCGCCGGTGCCCGGGGCCTTCGGGCCACCTACCACCGGGCCCTGGACAAGGTGGAGCTGCTGCTGCCGGAGAAACTGAGGCCGCTGTACAACCACCCGGCAGGTAAGGCGCGCCGCGCCGCTCCCACTCCCGGCCGAGGCCCAGCCGCTGCCCTCTGGGGGCCCGCCTGGCTGGGGCGGCCGGCCTCGTGCGCGCCGCCCGCGTCCGCGTCGCTCGTGGGCCGGGTCGCAGCGGGCGCGCTCCGCGACCTTCGTCGACGCACGGCCCTCCCGCGCGGGGCCTCGGGCTGGTCCTTCGCCCCTACAGCTGCCGGACGGGGCCCCGGGGACCGCCCGCCGGCTCTGCGGTGAAGGTCGCGCCGCCGCCCGCGCCGGTGGCCGGAGGCCTGCAGACGCGCCGGGCCCGCAGCCGCAGTCGCGTCCCGTCCCCGGGGCCCCGGTGTAACGGATGCGGCGCCGGCGTTCCCTGCCCCCGGGACGCAGCCGGCCCGAGTCCCGCGCGGTCTCCGCGCGTAGGCATGACCTTGGGGGAGACCCTGGATGGGCTCGTCGCGGCCAAACCGCTTCGTGGGACGTGGGCGGCGCCGCGCGTGGGTCCTTCCCGGACGCGGGCGGGAGCGCTCGGTCGTGCTCGGTCGTGCGCGTGGGTGGGACGCGAGCGGCCCCGGGAGGCCCGGAAGGTCCCGCCGGTCCCGCTCCGCGCTCTGGGCAGGGGGCTGGGGCCCGCGGCCCGCGGCAGGGCTGAGCCGGACGCCGTGGAGTCGGCCGCGCGGGAGCGCGGGGACGACGTGCTGTGAGGCTGGGGACCGACGTGCGGCCCAGAAGCGGCGCTTCCCGCCCACGCGGTCAAGGCCCTCAGCCGTCGGGGTCCGCGGGAAGGTGGCCCGTCCGCCCCGGAGTCTGCGGTGGCGGCGGACTGTCCCAGTGGTGCGCCGGCGAGACGGGCAGGACGGTCGTGTGGGGTGTGTACTGCACCCTTCGCAGCGGGGACCGTTGCGGAATTTTAAGGAGAGTTCAAGGAGAATTCTTTAAGAAGCTTATTCAGTTTATTTGCCTTTTAGGTTTTTTTTTTAACTAAATTTTTGGGAGTTGTGCTGTTTTGTTTTTAAGATTTTATTTATTTATTGGACAGAGAGCACAAGTAGGCGGAGAGGCAGTCAGAGAGAGAGAGAGAGAGAGACAGAGAGGAGGAAGCAGGCTCCCCGCTGAGCAGAGAGCCCCATGTGGGGCTCGATCCCAGGACTCTGGGATCATGACCTGAGCCGAAGGCAGAGGCTTTAACCCACTGAGCCACCCAGGCGCCCCTGTGCTATGTTTTTTGACGGGTTTTTCAGGAGGGAGGATTGAGCAATGCTTCTGCAGTAATCTGGCTGTTAGAGTCGACTGCATTGTGTGCCGTCAACTTTGACCCTCTTAAGCCTTGTGTTTGGGCTGCAGGGTAAGGCAGAGGAGGGCAGAGGAGGAGCAGCCTTAAAATGCTCCGGTGCAGAAGCAAAGGGTGGTTCTGTAGGATCCTTTCAGGACCTCGGCTCTAACCACTTGTCATTCCTGCTTTAGTCGTCTTTCAGTGTCAGGAGGAATTACCTTCACGTGTAGACTGAGCATCTCACCTGGGAATTCCTGGGTTGGTTCAGTTCCTGTAACTCCATTTTCAGTGTAGGGGGAGGAGGCCTGGCTCTGAAGCCTGACAGAGGTACGTCGAAATCTTGGCTGTGTGACCTAGACCCTGAAGCCCCCAGCCTTATTTTTCTGGTCTGTAAAATGGAGATAATAATTATCACTTAAGGATTGTTGTGAAAACTAAAAGATACGATGGCTTTAAAACCTTTAGCGGGGGCGCCTGGGTGGCCCAGTTGTCAAGCATCAGCCTTTGGCTAGGATGGTGATCCCAGGTGGGATCAGCCCCATGCTGAGCTCCCTGCTGGGTGGGAAGCCTGCTTCTTCTCCCACTCCCCCTGCTTGTGTTCCTTCTCTCGCTGTGTCTCTCTGACAAATAAATAAATAAAATCTTTAAATAAATTAATTAATTAAATAAAACATTTAGCAAAGTGTTTGTACTTAGACTCAAAAAGTGTTGGTTCCCTCCCTTCTAAGATTTTAACCAATATACATAGTAAGAATATCTATCATTCAGAAGTATTTGTGATTAAAAAGTTGGAGGCACATCCACGAAAAAATGCAAAAGCATGAAAAACATAACTGTCGGTCCATTGGTATTGAATAAAATCTGAGGAAATACTGATTATTCTCCAAGACTCATCATAGTGACTACGCAAGGTTTTTATGTGCTATTTTGCGTAATAGTATCTTACTGTATCCTCATTTAAATCTTAGACTACCTTCACATCCTGGAGGTTGTTACAATGATATGCAAGGCTAGGATATTAATAGTTGGATATCATACATTGAGGATTCTAAATATCTGAGATTTAATTTTATCACTGGCAGAATGTCTAGTCAGGAAACAAGAATGTGTCTTTATATAGATTTATACTAGAATTATAGTACTATTTTATATCACTATATCGTAATGATACATATTGTCGTTAGACCTGCAGCCTTCATCATTCATGTATGTGTTGTTCCCGGCACATTGTGATCCACCTTTATAGAGTAAGAATAGAGTTCCAACCAAATGTGTGTCCTAGCAAACTCGGTTCTCATAAGGTATGTCACTAACCCTAACTCTTCACCATCACCACCTGACTGTGAAAGTATGTGACTCTGCACAAACCAGCTGCACAGCTCTACTCCAGGCATTTGTCAGAAAAATGACCTTGAAGTCAGGATGACCAGTGTTTACTTAAAAGCTTAGTCGGGAGGAAAAAACATTAGTGAAGGAGTGTCATTCCTTTGTATTTTTGAGTCCCCAGATGGGGTGACTTGTCTCAAAGTATGCACAAAATGAAACACTGGAATGTAGGAAGAAAACAGTACAGCTTCTATTAATGCTTTGTATTATTTTATCCTTTTACATTTTCTATTCTGCATATATCTTATAAAAATAAATCAGTATAGTTGTATATATAGTTATGTAGAACACAATTGAGAGTTCTTTGGAGTCAACATATGTACATATACACATTTGTGTAAGTTATATATATAGTATATAAATACATACAATATATATGTAGAAGATACATGCTCAAAAAAAGGTTCTTTAAATGATAGGGTCCAGTGTTCAAAAGTAGTTAGGAGACCACAGCTCTAAAGAATCCAAAAACTATCGTAAAAGGTGTTCTCAAGGTATAAACTTCCTGTTATAAACAAGTTTTGGGGATATAATGTACAACATGGTGACTGTAATTAACAATACTGTGTTATATATTTGAAAGCTGCTAAGGGAGTAGATCCTAAAAGTTCTTATGACATGAAAAAAATGAGCTAAGTGAGGCAATGGTTACTAACAGAACTTATTATAGTAATAATTTTGCAGTATAAATATATATCAAATCATCATGTTGAATGTCTTAAATTAATATACTGTTATATGCCAATTATATCTCAATAAAACCGGGGGAAATGAATAACAAATAATAAAAATACATAAAAACTATCCTTTGACTAAGTCAGCCCAGAAAACAGTTTTCTGAACCATATCATTTTAGGTACCTCACCGTAGCTCTGCTTTTCTTGAGTTACATTTTGCCTTAAGTGGAAGAACTTTTGAAAAAATAGTTCTGTGAAGTCTGTCGCAGTGCTTAGTGGGCTGTTACTGGGAATTTTCTCTCCATTACATGATATTCTCCCTGTGAAGGCTTCAGATCTCGGTAAGATTTGCATTTCTCCTAGGTTTTTCCCATTTTATCTTAAGTATCTAAAGACTGTGTTTTAAAATAAAAAACAGGGGCATCTTTGTGGCTCAGCGTGTGACTCTTGATTTTGGCTCAGGTCATGATCTCACTGTGGTGACACTGAGCCCTGCAGCCAGCTCTGCGCTGAGTGCGTACAGCTTGGGATTCTCGCCCTCTGCCTCTCCCCCAACTGGAGCTCGCTCACTTGCTCTCTCTCCCTCTCAGTCAAATAAATAAAATCTTTAAAAATAAAATAAAAACATATTAGGCGAACCCACATTCACTGTGTCCATAAGGGGATATCTTTATCATGAAAATTCAAAATTAAATACTAAGCAGGGGCGCCTGGGTGGCTCAGTGGGTTAAGCCTCTGCCTTCAGCTCAGGTCATGATCCCGGGGTTCTGGGATCGAGCCCCGCGTGGGGCTCTCTGCTCGGTGGGGAACCTGCTTCCCCTCTCTCTCTCTCTGCCTGCCTCTGCCTACTTGTGATCTCTGTCTGTCAAATAAATAAATAAAATCTTTAAAAAAAATTAAATATTAAAGGAAATGGTGTTATACTAGACAGTCTAATACAACTTAGTTCAGAATATATATTGTTTTATTATATAAATAAAGCCAAATATAGATCAAGTAAATAAACAGTGTAGATGGCCACGTAGTTATGAATTAACATAGTTCTTTAGCATTTCTGTTAGAACTGTTTATTTTCTTGCTTCAGAGATTGAAGAATTTTAATGCCAGTCTAGAATAGATATGTATGTATGTACATATATGTGTGTGTATATATATTTAGATAACTGGATTATATTATATATCATGTCTAATATATATTATGTTGATATATACTGAATATATGGATATACATATATCTTTTTTTTTCCAGTAATAACCTCTGTTACCCTTAAACTTAAAGAATGAGAACCAAAATAAAAAGTTGGGATTTCACATACAACTGTAAAATATTGGTGAAAAGTAAGATATCTTTAAACCGGTAGCTGCCAAGAAGGTTGAATTGTTCCATATTTATCGAGGGTCTCCTGATACTAGGTCCTGTCCTGGCCCTTGGGATGTGTTAGTGAATAAAGTAAAATTCCCTACTCACAGAGATTTTATATTCTCAAAGGAGATCGTAAAAATAGTCTGGCTGTAGTTGTTAGTTTGATACTTATTACAACTTTTGTCCACTAACCTGATTTTAAGCTAATTTTAAGAAATTAAGAAAGACTATGCTTCACCTAGTTTTATTCAACAGATAGACCAAAGGAGAAGCAAGACCTAAGGAAGGCTATAAATAAGTTGACATTTCCAAGTCATGCAAGAACATTAATTTTGGCTATAAGAGGGTATGAAAATGTTTAAAGTATGGTATGACATAGTAGAAAGGAGTGTCAGAGATTTGTTTTCTTGTCCTTGCTCTATCTGGAACTACCATAACATCTAAGTGCCTTTTCCTCTTCAGCTGTTAAAATAGAGGAGCTTGGATTTTCTTTAAGGTCCTTTCAGCTGTAATAATCTTCACTTTGGTACTCTTACTAGAGCTTTTCTTAGTTTCGGACCTTTCAAGAAACTCATTTCATTGGGGTCAACTATGTAATTATTGTTAAGTTAGGGTTTGGGGATCTTAGTTTTTAACCCTTGCTGTGCTATGTATTTTACACAGGTAGTTCCATGTTTCTGGGCCTCCTTATCTTCCTAAACCTAGAAGTCATTGATTCTTTGTAACTGAACAAATAATATAAATTTAAAATGTGTCAACCCTAAAATGTTTATTAGCTATTTTAGCTAATTGTTTCATCTGTTATTTTACTTAGGCATTTGTACCAAAGCCTGTTTTCAATTGACATTTTAAGAATCATTATATACCTTTGATGTTTTAGGGGCTATCTGAGTGATGGCTGTTTCCAGGGCCTTTCCAAAAGTACAAAGATTACATGATTCTAAAATGGCAACCCAATCATGTTCTTAGTGTAAAATCAGAACTAGTTTTAGTACAAATAAAAATAAGTAACTTTTGACAGTCCATATCTATATCAAGGAGTAACATTTACAAATTCTAAGGATTTGTGTTAGTCACATGATAGCAAAGAGGGGATTTCTTAGTATATGAAACTTAGAAGAATGTTGAGGAATGTTAAAAGCAGCAAACCATAGGGAAACGATCTGAAAGGGACAAGAAGAAGCAGTGAAAAACATTAAATGAGAAACTTTATTTTTCACATTGGCACATCGCGAGCATCTCAATATTTGTATGTGTGCGTGTTTGCATGCATGTGACGTTATTCTATGCCAAGAAGGAAGTCTTTCCTCTGTACCTGAATTCATACGTGTCTAAATTGACTTGACTAAATTTTCTTGACTTGAAAATGATCAGTAAGATAAAATGAAAAGGTGAACTAAAGTCAGTTTTCTTGGGGCGCCTGGGTGACTCAAGGGGTTAAGCTTCTGCCTTCGGCTCAGGTCATGATCTCAGGGTCCTGGGATCGAGTCCCGCATCAAGTTCTCTGCTCATCAGGGAGCCTGCTTCCCTCTCTCTCTCTGCCTGCCTCTCTGCCTACTTGTGATCTCTGTCTCTCTGTCAAATAAGTAAATAAAATATTTTAAAAATAAAATAAAATAAGTTTTCTTGAAAATTTTTTGTTCTTTGTACGATAGGTATTGCTCAACCACTGTTTTCTTGACAATGAAGAAGACACTATTTGTTTGCATATATAGCTTTCCAACTCTGATTATTCGTGTCACTTGTCAGCATCCTCTGATATCTCAGAAACATTAGAAATTTAGAATGTCTTATAATACATATTTGCTAATGATATTTTTAAATTTAGTGCTTAGCAGTTGTTAAAATAATTGGAGGTTTGTTTTATAGTTTAAAATTATTCACTAACTAAAATATTCATACCTCTCTTGGTCCAGGTTCTAGCAACCATAATTACATGTTTGAAGTATTTTGTTCGGTTTGGTTGTGAGGAAGAGGAACGCGTAATATTTTAAAACTATCATCTGGCTTAGGGCAGTTGAGTAAATTAGTTACCAAGCAAACACTTACTGAAAAGCTCTACTGTTCATTAACTCTGAAGGAGCAAATATTTAAACTCATAAAGAAACCAGAAGAACCTAGAGGCATTGTTCAGGAAACAGTTTTGAGGGTGGCAAAGAAGGAAGCAACAGTTTTGAAGTAGGAAGAGAGGAATTGGCAGAGAAGTCCAAAGCCAGAGACCAAAATGATGTGTTGACGTACCCTTGAGTGATGGCGCCAGCCTCCTACAGGGATTAAAAAGTAAACTTCGTAATTGATATTGCATATGACTCAGAGACTTTGTATATGGGAAAGAAAAATAAGCCAGGTGTGCTGTGATAGGAATCCCAGAAGCTCAAGCTGAACCAGAGAGTTCGAAAAGATTGACTTATAGGATCAGTGCACTATGGCTTCAGACTTACGGGAAGAATTTTCGGGAGCCAGATAGGGGAGTGTTATGGTCTAAGAGTAGAGAGAGTAACTAATGAGTGGAAATCTGGTACAGCCCTGATGTAAAGGGAACCTGGTGTCCCTGGAGAGGAGTAAATTGCAGATTCTGCCCTTGAGGATGAAACCATGTCAAGGCATATCTGGTCAGACCTAAAATTTGAATATCCGTGATTAATGACTGTCCTGGACATGGTTCATTCAATTCAGTTCTGTTCACAAATGTTATTTGTTAAGGAAAACTAAGACATTGGCCTTGTCTTCACCTTGTCTAATTAAAGTGACAGATGCATAAATTAATCATTTTAATTGTTAAGTGCAGAAAACAGGAGAGCATTATAGGGGCTGCTTCGGGGGTTCAGAGAAGGAGCATTTGATGTAACCTGGAGCGGTTAAAGAAGGCTTCCTTGCGGAGACGAAATCTAAGATACGTTTTCAAAGGATACCAGGAGTTAGCCAGGTGAAGGAGAGGGAGAATACTGGGATATTCTAAGCATAAACTAAGGGTTAGAGTCATTAAACAGCAGGAAGCTAGTTGCATGCTTGCCTAGCTTATCAGTCCGCCGTCTGTTAGGTGGGGCTACAAGTGTGAACACTGTCTAGCCACTAGCTTCAAGGAGGTCATAATTTGATTGGTAAGTGGATAGACTACTAACTATAGTACAGTATTTACAGTACAATACGATTGATTTTAAATCTCTTTGTATTAAAATCACATTGAATTAATGAATTTAATAGCTGTAAGAACAATGTGAGTTAGTTTGAGAGGGATACAGAAATATTAATGACTATGTTAAATTGTGGAAGATATTAAAAAAATGTGTAACATTGCCATCACTTAATAATGTTAAAGGCAAGCAATAGTTTATACTATTTATGTGACACTTTTGTAGAACTACTTAATAAGCAAAAGTTATAAAGACAGCAGATGCCATTTTTACATTTTTCAAATTTCTCTCAGTGTTATTAACCAACTACCTTTTTTTTAAGATTTTATCTTTTTTTTTTTTAAGATTTTATTTATTTGACAGAGAGGCAGGCACAGAGAGAGAGGAGGAAGCAGGCTCCCTGCTGAGCATGGAGCCCGACGCGGGGCTCGATCCCAGAACCCTGGGATCATGACCTGAGCCAAAGGCAGAGGCTTTAACCCACTGAGCCCCCCAGGCACCCCTATTTTATCTTTTTTTAAGTAATCTTTACACCTGGCGTGAAGCTCGAACTTACAACCCTGAGATCGAGTCACATGCTGTACCAACTGAGCCAGCCAGGTGCCACAAACTAACTGCTTTTGATAGTAATTTAGCCAAAATGCAATCCCCAAAAAGGAGTGTTATCATTGAGCTCATTTTTACTTTGAGATGATGGTATTACCTATGTGTGAAACTAGTTGCAACTTTGAGAAAAGCACATTAGAATTAAGTTTTCCTAAAATGTTAGCTTCCAGGTGTGACTTTACTTAAACAGCATTCTTGTGCTTAATTAATAAAAACCAGCACTGTATTTTATTTTCCAATATATCCCCAGTGGTAGGTACACTATAAGGCATGCAGTAATTATTGTGGGTGAATGAATGGTCTTCTCTGCAACAAATTAAACCCAGAACCACAACTAGGTTTTAACTTAACTCATTGCCTTTTCAGCTTCACTGTCTTTCTTTTGTGTTTGTTTTTTTTTTAAAGACTTTATTTATTTATTTGACAGAGATCACAAGAAGGTAGAGAGGCAGGCGGGGTTTGGCGGGGGTGGAAACAGGCTCCCCTCTGAGCAGAGAGCCTAATGTGGCCTCAAACCCAGGACCCTTAGATCTTGACCTGAGCCGAAGGCAGAGCTTAACCCACTGAGCCACCCAGGTGCCCCACTATCTTTCCTTTGTTTTGTTTCTAAATAATAAGTTTAAGTCAGATTTATCTTTTAAATGTTATTCATAAGTGAATAAAAATACGTAATCATTAGTGACAGTGAACGCTTGCCTTCTGTGGGAAGACTGGATAAATGCGTCTTTACCTGCTGGTGCTGTTGAGAAATACTAGTTGGGAGTAGATGCAGAGAAGTAAAACGTGTTATGCTTGGATGATGATGCCGTTGCAGGTGTGATTTTGGTTATCCACAAAAACAAATAATTTATTCCTGCAAAGCAAAGTAGAATACTAAGGCAACAATAATAGTCATGAGTATAATAGGATTTTAAAACTTTTGAATTTGCTAGTAAATCACTGTTTTCTTAATTTGTGTGTTGAGAAATAAATGTGGGGTGCCTGGGTGGCTCAGTCGTTAAGCGACTGCCTACGGCTCAGGTCATGATCCCAGGGGCCTGGAATGAGCCCCGTGTCGGGCACCTTGCTCAGCAGAAGACCTGCGTCTCCCTCTCCCACTCCCCCTGCTCGTACTCCCTCTCTCGCTGTCTCTCTCACTCTCTGTCAGATAAATAAATAAAATCTTAAAGAGAGGAAGAAAAGAAAGACGCGTGTTTGTTGGTGCAGTGTGTGAGAGCACACCCACCACATCACGTAGTCTGACATACATTGGATTTAGCCTGCTTAGTTATATTTTAAATTATCATGGACCAAAGTCTGTTTCTTTCCTGTCCCTGTAGCCTCTTGAAGGTTAAATGAGATATGTGATTTAGAAGAGTTAAAAGTGGGCAGTCATGTAGTTAAAGAGCTCGGAGGCTTAGGTTCCAGTCACAGTTCTGTTGCTTACTGGCCGTCCCCCCTGGACAGGGTCACGGATCTGCTCATGGTAAAATGAAGGGTTTAGGTTAGATGAACTTGGAGTTTCCTTCCAGCTCTGAAACATTGTATTTCTCAAATTCTGTGTTATCTAGGAAACCAGAATTTTTTTCAATGCCACCAGCATTTATTTAACATTTTGCAAAAGGCCAGTGGATACCAGTATAGCTAAAATAACAACCCCGCTGTTACGGAGCTTAGAGATCTAAGTCTTTCCCCTTTCTCATGTGAACCTTAATATTAGGTTCATTACTTTATCCCCCGCCCTGAAGATTTTATTTATTTGACAGAGAGAGAGATCACAAGTAGGCAGAGAGGCAGGCAGAGAGATAGGGGGAAGCAGGCTCCCTGCTGAGCGGAGAGTCCGATGTGGGGCTTGATCCCAGGACCCAGGGATTGTGACCCAGAGCCGAAGGCAGAGGATTAACCCACTGAGCCACCCAGGTGCCCCTAGGTTCATTACTTTGCTAGAGAGGTGCCTGTGTGGCTCAGTGGTTTAAGCCTCTGACTTTGACTGAGGTCATGATCTCACGGTCCTGGGATCAAGCCCCTAGTCCAGTCTCCCTACTCAGCAGGGAACCTGCTTCTCCCTCTCCTGTCTCCCCACCACTGCTCTGTCTCTCTCTCTCTCAACTAAAATCTTAAAAAAAAAAAATTTTTACTACAATATATAGACTTTTTATAAGAGCTTTCACTATCATACATATGACAGTACATCATTTATAATAAATATTAATAGAATTAGTGAATATTTAATAGTTTACTGAGGCTCATATCACAAAATCTCTATAATTTCTAATTTCTCCAATTTAGAGATTATCCTTAAGCGAACTAACGTGAAGTTTCATGTTCAAGGCAGAACTTTGGTAATGGTTTCCACACCGTCTGTTACACTTTTGATAATTTTTAATGGGCCACAAAAATACAAATAACTGACAAGGAAATCAAAACAACTTGAATATGAGGTTGATACTGCGGTGACCTTCTAAATGTTAACAAATACACAGGATGCAGAAAGGATAGTACAAATGATTAGAAATGGATCGCTAAATTTTGGGGATTTTGAAATGTGGTGATGGCTTAAAAGACCTGTGTAACCGTAAAAGACTTAAAGATAGAGAACAAACAGGGTTGATGGAAGGAGGTGGGTGGGGGTTGGGTTAGATGGGTGATGGGTAGCAAGGAGGGCACTTATGAGAGCCCTGGGTGTTGTATGTAAGGGGTGAATCCATGAATTTACTCCTGAAACCAATATTGCAGTGTATGTTAACTAACAAGAATTTTTTTTAAGTAAACAAAATTTGAATTAAAAATTTGAAAAGAAAAAAAAAGGACATATAAAGTAGTTAGTTTGTTTCTAAATTTTTCTATTTTTTCTTTTTTTTCAGGTCCCAGAACAGTTTTTTTCTGGGCTCCAATTATGAAATGGGTAAGTCTTGAGTTTTTACAGAAGCTACTGAAAAAAAATTTCTTTAAATGGAACTTACTAATTTGAAGTCATCTTTATGAAGAATGTACTTTTTAAATATTCATGGCCTGTCTGGAGATGATTTCATTCAAATAATCTCAGATGTGCCATTTTTACTGCATAAAGTGCACTACCTAGTTGGATTGTACTGAGCTCTTGAGATAAAAGACCTTCTCTGAACATAATTGTTACCAAAAAGCTTGTAATTGGGACGCCTGGGTTGCCAGGGTCAGTTGAGCTTCTGCCTTCTGCTCAGATCATAAGCCCTGGGGTCAAGCCCTGCTTCCGTGGGGAGCTTGCTTCTCCCTCTCCCTCTAATCCCTTCCCCCCACACCTCCAGCTTGTGCTTTCTCTGTCTCAAATAAATCAATAAAATCTTAAAAAACAAACAAACAAACAAACAAAAACCTGTAATTGTGAGCCCTTGAAACTGAAACTTCCTTCCAAGATTTTATGATTAAGGCAAACATTTAACTAATTAGAACCCCCCCAGATTAACTTTTATTATTAATTTAGTATGTGAACTGAAGATACCAATACCAAAATGCAGGCAAGGGAAGTTAGTCTCAAAAAATAGGAAAAAATTATCTAAGGCTGTGTATTAACATTTGGTAAATGGCAGAGGCTAGGACTTCGGAGTCCAAGACCAATGCTTTTTACCTTATGCCAGAGTTTCCATTCCTAAAGTTCTCATTTAGCTGAAAAGAGGTAATTGTGAAAACAATAAAACAGATAATTCATTTTCTCTTGAAAAGGCCAGTTTGGGCTATAGCAGCAATTCTCGAAGTGTCGCCGCTAGACCTGATGCTTTGGCGTGCCGGGAATGTGTTAGAAATGCAGATTTTCACTCCATCTTAGGTGTACTAAATCTGAAACTCGGGATGGAATGCCCAGTAATTTGTGTTCTAATAAGCCCTCCAGGTCATTCGGACCCCTTCTAGAATTCGGAAAGCACTGGTCAAGTACTGGTACTGTACAAGGACTGGTAGTCATTTTTTATTTTTTAATTGTAGTAAACTACACATAAAATTTAACATCCTAACCATTTTTTTCGTGTTAAGTACATTCCTGTCTTGGTGCAGCTGATCCCCAGGACTCCTTTTGTCACGCAGAGCCAAGCCACCACACCAGTTGAGCAGCTCTGCATTCCCTGCCCCAGCCTTGGCGACCACATTTTACTTTCTGTCTCTATGAATTTTACTACTCTTGGTATCTCAGAGAAGTGGATCTTACAGGATTTGTCTTTTTGTTCTTGGCTACTTAGCACCATGTCCTCTGGGTTTATCCATGTTAACAAGTGTCAAATTTTCCTTTTTTTTTTTTAAGTTTGAATAATACTCCATTTTACAGATACCACATTTTGCATAACCATCCATTGTAGATTCACACTTAAGTTGCTTCCACCTTTTGGCCATTCTGAACAGTGCCGCGTGCGCGGGCATACATCTCTCCCAGGCGCCGCCTGCTGGTCTCTGGGCCATATACCTGGAGATGGAGCTGCGGCGTCAGTATTCCTTTGAGCACCTGCCCCGGCAGCACCGTTTTCCATCCCCACCAGCAGTTGGTAAGGACTCCGGTTTCTCTGCATCGCCCTCCGGCACAGTTACTTCCTAACGGCCCTCTTAGTGGGTGTGAAGCAGTAGTTCATTGTGGTTTTGATCTGCATTTTCTAATTAGTTACGGGGAGAATCTGTTCTTTTCCTGTGCTTACTGACCATTTGTATATCTTTGGAGAACTGTCTATTCAGGCCCTTTGTCCATTTTTTAATCGAGTTGTTTTTTGTTGAGTTGTCGGCCATTTTAATTTTCATAATCGTATTGTTTTCAATTGTCAGAACAATGTCAGAAATTCAGTTGTAAAATCTCAGTAGTTGAGAATGTTAGAACTGGCTCCCCCTCAATCTTATGACCTCGGGCAAGTTAAGTCAGCTATTTTGTCCCCTGGCCCATAAAATGACTAGAGTAGATTCATGCTTGGGAGCTGCATTTTACAGACAACTAGGGAGAAGTTCTTTTTGTTATTATTATTTATATTGTTAAAAATCAAAATTCAACCACAGCATCCAATTTAGTGAGTAGAGGGGAACTCCCAAGGGCCATAGAAAGAGAATGTTTTTCAAAGCAGGACAAGGAAGTCATAAACTTTTGGAAAAAAGGATTATTTCCAGGTGAGGTCACCTTCAGTTGGCGACAAAAGAAAGGATCTTAGTAGATGAATTATCTCCTTTCTTTGGGGAACAGGGAGAGAGTGCCCAGGTGACCTCATTGGTGCGAACCAGAAAATTCCTAAGTGACTGGTTAGGACTGCATTCGGGGGGGAGGTTGAAAGTGCGGCCACGTTAGGTATTGGTGACTTGGCCTAAGTGACGCCACTCTGGGCCTGTGGTTTTCTTTTTAACAATATATTGAGAAAAGGTCCCATCAGTTAAAAAAAAAAAGTTTAAGCATATCATGTTTAATGCTTGTGCTCCCTCAAAATGATGAAGTTCTAGAACATACGTGAGGTTCGGTGCGTGAGGTCTGGAACCAATGACCAAGAAAGAATTCTTGAGACATCTTTGGTGCAAAATGGTGGTTTATTAAAGCCGGAGGACAGGGCCTGTGGGCAGGAAGAGCTGCCGCCCTGGGCTGTGAGGGGTGGCAGTTATGTACCATGGGGGTGGGGGGGTGAGGAAAAGGGAGGGTTCGGTGGGACTTTCGTGTGCCAAGAGGACCTGCAGGATCCCGGATACCAGAGGCGTTGCCGTCGCCAGGGTACTTTTGCCCTTTTTAGCAAGCTATTAAGATAGTTGGGAGGTTCCTAAAGAATGTCACACATGTCCCACCGAGCAGTTGGGGGTGCAAGGTGTCAGCCGTTTGCTTTGTCCTCGCCGGCCTTCTGTCGCCTCACCGGAAACCCCGCAAACGAGCGTTAGCTGGGTCGGCGCGGCCCTGACTGCCGGGCTCTTGCAGACGCAGCGTGTTTCTGTCCTGCGTGGCGTCTCTCACAGCCTTTCCCACCGCGCCTTCGCGAACGCCACAGGAGAGAGGCTGCGGGTGTTCCCCGAAAGCGCCGCCGCTACTCAGGGCGGAAAGCCAAGCGCGGAGGGCCGAGCCGAGCCAGAGCGGAGCCGCGTCCCCGCCGGCGCGGAGGTTACTGAGGAGGTTACTGAGGAGCGAGCGAGGCTGCTTTGGTCGCGCGTCTTTCAAGCCCTCCGCAGAGCAGGCGCCGTCCGGAAGTGAGAATAACGGTCGCTTCCCTAACTGTGCCGCCCCGCACGCCGTCGGGTTTTTTCTGGACTTGGTAGGTAATTAGTAAGTCCTCTGCACCCACTTTCGGTTACTAAAGACGGGGATTCTGTACATGGGCTTGTGGTTTTGTGGCCGTGAACCGAACGGGAGTCGCCGATGTCGCCGCACCCTGCACCCCGTCCTGCCGTGGGAACCCTTACTGCGCGGGGCGCGGGCGCCGGTCTGGTCGTCCGCCTCCGCGGCCGAACCCCGCGTCCTCCCGCAGCAGGCGAGATCGGCCCCTCGCGTGCACGGTCCTGTTTGCTGGGAGAAGACTCTGCAGGAGAGGCCCAGGACTAGAATTCTAGGGTCCAGGGGCGCCTGGGGGGCTCAGTCGTCAGGCCTCTGCCTTCGGCTCAGGTCCTGATCTCAGGGTCCTGGGATCGAGCCCCGCATCGGGCTCCCTGCTCCGCGGGGAGCCTGCTTCCCCCCGCCCCCCCCCTCTGCCTCTGTTCTGCGCTTGCTCTCATGCTGTCTCTCGCTCTCTCTTAAGTAAATAAAATCTTAAAAAAAAGGTCTGGGTCCAGACTGAATTCTGAATTTTAGTGTAGACTTTAGTAGCCAAGTTTGTCTTGTAAGCTGGTTTATTCTATTTGTAAACGTTATACATTCACATGAATTACTTTCCTTAACACAATGGGATTCGTAAAGGACATGATGGAAATTATTCTACAGTAACTATTAAAGATAAGATTCAATTTCATTATTCATTCAACTTCACACATAGTTTTGTGTTTACTTTGAATAAATACGTTTATGTAGTAATTCTCATGACTACAATGGAATTTCAGATGCTTTTTAAATGGTAATAGAGATTATGGTAATCTGGTTGCCGAGCCATGACGGAGGAATAGGTGGTGTAGAGCACCGGCAGAGGAAGGAAAATCTCTCCTGCAGTTTCTCGTAACACAATTTTTATAAACTGTGCACATGTTTAACATAAATGGTGATACCTACAGAGCAGAAATAGAACAGTTGAGGTTGAGCAGGTTAAAAGTCAGTGGGACAGGAAAAAAAAAACACTTGAAATTTTTGGTGCCTGCCACTAATGGTCCAGTAAGAAACCCTATTAGTATGATGTATGAATGTCTTTTTTTTAATATTTATAATGTGTTATCTGCTTATTAATTTAACTAAAATGCAGATCAAAGCCAAAACAAACATTCAAAACTAGTGTGATTAAAAAAAAAACTAATGGAAATTATATTATTATTTTCTTCCTCTTCTCTGTCTCAGCACTGGAAATTATATAGTAATCATATATCTATAAAAGTATAATTGATTGCTTAAGTATTATTTCTAGAACCATTATTAAAAGAGTAAGAATTATTTACTCTATAACAAATTTGGGGTTCTCTTTGACCTCAAATTTGCCACAACTTAGAAGTTTACTTATTTTATCAATACTCTGGTGTTTCTTTGATCTGATCCACCAATGTTTTGAAACACCGACAGTATGATATACTCCTAAGTGCCTTGTTGGGTATCTGTCTCCTTTAAAAGCATCTATTTTAAGTTCATGTTGAAATCATGCATAGTCTTCTGATGACAGCATCACGGTGCAAACTGCCTTGTTCTCTGGTGAGGACACTTCTTTTGTTACGTCTTTACTTTATGTACCTATTATTCCGGACCGTCGGATGCTCATTCATCTATGGCAGTTATCCTCGACGTGGAATATTGCCGTCTCGGGCCTCGTATGCTCTGAATTAAGAATTTCAGACGATACTTGCTCAGAACGGGTGTGGAGTCCTTCTTAGCCGCTTGTGTTGAAACCAGAGTCATTGAGGGCAAAGTGGATCATCGTAAAAAACGAACCTTACATACCTTAAATATTTTATTTTCCCTTAGTATATATTCATTTGCCAGTCCTCTGTAAGGCTAAAGTTTTTATTTGCGGATGGATCCACTTGTTTTGAGTTCCACATTTTCTACTTTGGATGAATCACGCTGTGGTGCACCCTGTATGATTTTCACTTCAGGGCTGGCTGGCTTGGTCAGTGGCGTGCACCCCGTGTTGGGCTCCCTGCTCAGTGGGCAGCCTGCTTCTCTCTCCCTGTGTCGTTTTCCGCCCTTCCCCCAGCTTGTGCTCTCTCTCTGCTCTCTCTCAAATAAATGAATAAAATCTTTTTTAACAATCACAATCCTGGGGCGCCTGGGTGGCTCAGTCATTAAGCCTCTGCCTTCGGTTCAGGTCATGATCTCAGAGTCCTAGGATCGAGCCCCACACTGGACTCTCTGCTCAGCGGGAAACCTGCTCCCCCCTCCCCCTGCTTCTCTGCCTACTTGTGATCTCTGTCAAATAAATAAAATTTAAAAAAAAAAGCAGAGAAGAAGTGACTGTGTTGTATACTTTGACGTTAAAGAAAAATTATGCAACTTGAAAACTAAAATTACAACAGAGCTTTTCTGATACTTCCACTTTTTTTTTTTTTTTTTAAGATTTATCTTTCTGTTCCAGAGAGAATGCACATAAGAACACGAGGTTGCGAGGGTGGGGGTGGGGTTGTTGGACACAGGGAGAAGGAGAGAGAAACTCAAGCAGAGTCCATTCTACCATGAGATCACAACCTGAGCTGAAACCAAGAGTCAGGATGCTTTACCAACTGCACTACCCGGACACCCCTGGTATTCCCACTTTTTAAAAAAGAATTAACATTGACAAAAATATGAAAGGAGGAATCTACAGATTACCTTAAGTAGTTTTCCAGCACCCTCCGCACCAGTGGTTTCCAACATGTATAATTTCTTATGTGGAAAAAGTACCATTTGTGAGGATACCTGCACACTACTGAGTTTCAGGTTTATGAGGGTGTTTCATGTGGTTAACAAAACATAAATTCAGAAAGCATTCCTGAACTCACTGTAGTTTTTCGCAAGGATACGTTTCCTTACTGCATGGATACTAAAACAGTAGCAACAGTCGTGTGAAAATCTCCGAAATAGGTTTGTGTTTTATGTAAAGTTAAGAATTATTACTGCACAGTCATGATACCTTTTCTCTTGCTGTGTGTTAACGTTTCCAGGGCTTGGTGTGTGCTGGCTTGGCTGACATGGCCAGACCTGCTGAGAAACTGAGCACAGCTCAGTCTGCTGTTTTGATGGCCACAGGTAAATCAAATGAATAGTCTCTGTGTTCCAGTTAGGACATTCAGTATTTTTGTTTTGTTTTACATCGGTTTATTTAACAGTTTAATGTTTGAAGCATCTACACACACTCAAACACATAAACACACTCACAAGGAATTAACAGTGTTCTCGCTGGGAAATTATTATAGATAGAGAAGGCAGAAGAGGGTTACTGTGAGTAAATATCTGCATGGATTTAGTTTTTTATGTGTTTGCCATGAACCTGTTTTTAAAAGTGGGAAAAAATAATTGTTTGCCCTGTAAAGATTCCCTGTTGATATAAGAATTACATATTTTGTTTAACACTGAACTACAGCAACTTTATTACACTCAAAGTATAGCATTTCCTTTTCCTTTATCCTACATAATGTTGTCATGGTCTTATTTATAATTATTTTACTCTAATACTGAGTGTTCAGAAGATACTGCAGCAGTACCTATGCTTTAAAAAAAAAATATTTTGTTTCAACAGGGTTTATTTGGTCAAGATACTCACTTGTAATTATCCCCAAAAACTGGAGTCTGTTTGCTGTTAATTTCTTTGTGGGGGCAGCAGGAGCTTCTCAGCTCTTCCGTATTTGGAGGTAAGCCTATCAAAGGTGTAAAAAAAATCTGCCTCAGAAGCCACCCAGGTGGCAGTGCTGGGTTTTTTTTGTTGTTTGTTTGTTTGTTTGTCTGTCTGTTTTTAAGATTCATGTATAATGCTAGGATGGGATATGCCTAAAGCAGAAATTTCCAGATAAGTTGGGGGGTTAAGTTAAAAGTGTTAAATAGTATGTTTGCTACCTAGGTTTTCAATCTGTGTAATATGTAGATATGTAGCCTGTGCATACAATCTGTTTTAAGGCAACACTTTGTGAAATATTAAATAGTTTTCTCCATGAACCTTTTATCACTCAGTTTAAATTATATGTAATAAAGTGGGACCTAAATATGTATGGTTATGTAGTGTTGGAAATGCTCTTTGGAGGGAGGCTACTGGTTTTGTCTAAGTGTTCCATGAGCATTTGGAAATGTTTAAAACTTTATAGGCATGCCTTATTTTCTTTCATTTCATTTCATTGTGCCTCACAGATCTTGTACATTTTTACAAATTGAGGGTTTGTGGTAACCCTGCATCGAGCAAGTCTGTCCACACCATTTTCCAACAGCATTTGCTCCCTTCATGTCTGTGTGTCACATTTTGGTAATTCTCACCATATTTCAAAAATTGTCATTATTATATTTGTTATGAGGATCTGTGATGAGTGATCTTTGATGTTACTACTGTCATTGTTGGGGGGTGGGGAGCGCCACAAAGCACGCCCGCATAAGACAATGAGCTTAACTGATAAATGTGCGTGTTCTGACTCCCGCCACCGACCCGCCATCCCCCGTCTCTCTCCCTCCTCAAATCTATCTCCCTATTCCCTGAGATGCAGCAATATTAAAAATAGGCCAGTTAATAAGCCTGCAGTGGGTCTCTTTCCTTTCTAGTGAAAGGAAAGAGTTATATGTCTCTCCTTAAAACAAAAGCTAAAATAATTAAGTTGATTTAGACATGTCAAAAGCCAGTGAGATAGGCCAAAAGGTGACCTCTTGTGCTCAACATTTAGCTAAGTTACGAATGCAAGGAAGCGTTCTTGAAGGGACTTAAAAGTGCTACTCCAAGTGGACACGTGACTGACAGGAGAGTGAAATGGCCTATCACTAACATGGAGAAAGTCTTAGTGATCGGGATAGAAGCTCAGACAGCCACAACGTTCCTTTAAGCCTAAGCCCAATCCGGGGTAAGGCCGTCACTCGCTTCAGTTCTGTGAAGGCTCGGAAAGATGAAGAAGCTGCAGAACAGAAGTCTGAAGCCAGCAGAGGTTGGGTCACGTTGTTCAAGGAAAAGCCATCTCCATGACATAAAAGTGAGTGCTGATGTAGAAACTGTTCAGAAGATCTAGCAAGTTAGTTCATGAAGGCGGCTACAGTTAACAGATCTTCAGTGTATAGGTGAAACAGCCTTGTATTGGAAGAAGATGCCATCCAGGACTTTAATAGTTTGGAGAGGAGAAGTCAGTACCTGACTTTAAGGCTTCAAAGGACAGGTTGATTCTCTTGCTAGGGGCTAATACTTTACGTTGAAACCAGTGCTCATTTACCATTCTGAAAATCCTAAACACCTTAAGAATAATACTAAATCTACTCTCCTTGTGCTCTACAAATGGAACAACAAAGCCAGGATGATAGCACATCTGTTTACAACATGGCTTCCTGAATATTTTTAAACCCACTGCTTGGGGAAAAAAGGTTCCTTTCAAAACATTTCTGCACATTGACAATGTACCTCGTTACTCCAGAGCTCTGATGGAGATGTACACCAAGATTAGTGTTGTTTTCATGCCTGCTAACACAGCTTCCATTCTGGAGCCCGTGGATCAAGGAGTTGTTTCAATTTTCAGGTCTTCTTCTTTAAGAAATACACTTGTAAGGCCATAGTTGCCGTACATTTTGATTCCTCTGATGGATCTGGTCAAGTAAAATGAGAACGTTCTGGAAAGGATTCCCCGTTTTAAATGCCATTAGGAAGATTTGTGATTCATGGGAAGAGGTCAAAATATCAATGTTAACAGGAGTCTGGAAGGAGTTGATTCGAACCTGCATGGATGACTTTGAGGGATTCAAGACTTCAGCGGAGGAAGTAATGGCAGATGGGGTGGACACAGCCAGAGAACTAGCAGGCGACGTGCAGCCTGAGGATGGGACAGAACTGCCACCATCTCAGAGTCAGACTTGAACGGACGAGGAGTTGCTTCCTGTGGATGAGCCAAGAAAGTGTTTCCTGAGTTAGAATCTGCTCCTGGTGAAGATGCTGTGAGGACTGTTGAAATGACGACAAAGGATTCAGAATATTACGTAGGGTTTGAGAGGATCGATTCCAGTTTTGAAAGAAGTTCGACTCTGGGGTAAAATACTATCAGAGGGCATCGTATGCTACAGAGAAATCATTTGTAAAAGAAAGAATCAATTGATGTGGCAACTTCCTTCTTGTCCTGTTTTAAGAAGCTGCCACTGCCACGTCAACCTGCAGCAACCACCATCACCCAGGTAGTCAGCAGCCACCAGCACTGAAGCAAGGCCCTCCAGCAGCGAAAAGATTACGACTCACTGAAAGCGTAGATGATGGTTGGGAATTTTTAGCAATATTTTAAAATGAAGGTATCTACCTTTTTTCTAGACATAATGCTATTGCACACTTAATAGACTATAATACAGTATAAACATCACGTTTATGTGCACGGGGAAACCAAAATACTCATTGGCTTGCTTTATCGTGATACTTGCTTTTGTTGTGCTGGTCTGGAACGGAACCCGCAGTTTCCGAAGTTCGCCTGTGCTCGGTGTCGGTGGCTGGCTGACACTCTAGAGTGAGCGCATCTTAGATGAAGGCTCTGGCTTTATTTGAACCCCAGAACCTTTCTAAATTACAAAACAATGTTCTTTGGCTAAAAAAAATAAATGATCTCAATAAAGAAATAGAAAATATTCAGTTTTAATTTACCTCTCAGAAGGCATTCTATTCTGCAGAGTATAGTATATCCTCATTTTACTCATCTTTATGATCCCTGGGTTTATAATTTAACCCTTTCATAATCATCAAGCACGGGTTGGATAGATGAATGAATAACTCATTCTACAGTATGTCTGCTGTCTGACCAGCATTTTAAAAGCTAACTTATGTCAATATAAACTTCAATTTGTACAGTGATTTTATTCACAAGTATTTTTCTCATCCACCATTTCATTTTAACTTTATATTAACTCAGTAGTAGAGCTAAGGAAATGCTAAGTGCAACATTCAGAACTATTTCTAGACCAAAAACGCAGATACAGTTTGACAAAAGGATTTTTGGCACCTTTCAGTCACAATAGCAAGTTGGGAGATCTAGTTAAAAATATAAATATTGGACACTGGAGCATTTAGAAAAATCCTGTTGAGTATTTGAAATCAGAACCTTTTGAGAAACTTGGGAGGTGTGGTAGACTTCATGCAACACGTTACTTTTTGTGCTTACAGTGTTGTCTACTCTCATCGTCTGGGAAGAGTGGCCAGTGAAGCTCAGGGAAGGGCTCTGTGGCTTTGTGGTTTGTTCTTCTTTAGATGAATGAGAGTTGGAAAAGGAGGCCTTAGCTTTACTCTCCTGCTGACCCAGAGTTTACAGTCGGCTAATAACTCAGTAACCTGCCTACACACAAAAGTACATTTTATTTTTAATGATTAGACACGATCCCATTCCCAATTTATTTTATTCTTAGGAAAGATGTTCCATGAGTATAAAATAAAAAGTTCTAAATGACCAGATTTTGCTGAATTATATATATGTATGTTCGTATGTTTGTTATACTCTTATATAATTCAAGAATGAAAGTATTCACCCAAATAATACTTTTGTATAAGAAACAGCATGTCAGTTCGTTGTTAAAACTCTTTGGCATTGGAAGCCAGATGCACATAAAATCTTGAAGTCACTCTCCCTTCTGCCTGGTTTACCTGCACGCCCCTGAGAAGACCATAGAGCCACAGTGATACAGCCTCCTGATAGAGAAAGAACGTGGAGTATACTTCCCATTCCCTTCTTACCACACATTTATCTCTTGTGATTCGTTATTGTGTTTCTTTCTGTTTCCTTTATAGATATAACCAAGAACTAAAAGCTAAAGCAAACAAGTAAGAGTTCCTGACCAGCTGAACAATCTAGACGTGGATAGAACCACTGGGACTAATTTGACTTACTATTTAGCTATGGATAAGGTGATATTAACTGTGCTACTGTTTGGAAGGCATAAAAAAATCAGATTGTAAACTGGGGGCTAATACGATTCAACAGAAAAATAAAGCAAACTTTTAATAACAGTGTTTCTTTATATATGACTTAAGGAACTTATCTATGGATATGAGTAAATTTTTTCCTACCATTTACCCATAATAAATCATACTTGCTCCTACAGACCCTTGGCTTCCTTCTGTTCTAATATCCCAGAGATGGTTGAAAGGTTAAATAATCCGTTGTATAGTGAAGAATGGTGAAGTCGCCAGAAGTAAAAGGAAATAGAGCTGAAGAGAGTGAGAACTGGGTAGTAGAATGGCAAGCCCAAGGATCTCTACGTTGTTGAATTACATTCTGTAATGGATACACTGTGGCAGAAAAGGCTTTGGAGTCCTAAATTTGAATCCCAGCTCTGTGTTTTGTAATCTATGACTTTGGGCAGATTCAAGTGTCTGGTAGGGTACCCTGGACATAAGTCAGCTCTCTGAGAACATTGTGACCTTTGTCCGTGTTATGAACAGAGAGACTGGACATAGATTACTCTGTGCTAGAAATAATCGGCAGACTTTCTGATTTGAGCTCCTGTTTGGAGTACTGAGTTTCCGTCTAAAAATCCTAGGAGAGCTGGTCCTCTGTAGAACTGTAGTCAGAGGAATCAGCAAAGCAAGTTATTTCTAAGTTTTAGGAAGCAAAGACAAAAGAACTTTTAAAATAATGTGTGTGATCAAAATTTGGCAATTAGTGAAAACCTTGCTCTTTGTCACTTACCCCTTCTCTTTAGTCTTTGAGGAGGAAGGTTTAGAGAATTTGACGTAGGCAAAAGTGAAGAGGTCCTGAAGAGCCCAGTTACTGCCGCTTTCCTTGTAGAAACCATGTTGTTAGTCTGGCGTGTGTGAGCACGTGTGTGTGTTTCCTAGGGTTAAGCCTTGAGAAAATATCTATTATGAAATAAGACAGAGACACAAAAAAGTTTATTGGGGCACCTGGGTGACTCAGTCAGTTAAGCGACTTAAGCCTTCGGCTCAGGTCGTGATCCCCAGGGTCCTGAGATCGAGCCCCACATCCAGCTCCCAGCTTAAAGCGCCTGCTTCTCCCTCTCCCTTTGCCTGCTTCTCTGCTTGTGCTCTCTCTGTATCTCTCTGTCAAATAAATAAATAAAAATCTTAAAAAAAAAAAAAAAAGGCAGAGGATGCTTGTGCTTAGAAAAAAGTTTATTTTTTAAAAGTTTATTAAAATGTATATGTTGAACTGATGTTTCCCTTCCTTTTCATTAAAAACTGCTCTTTCCTATATGGGTTCTCCAAAGCCCCACTTGTCAGTCAAATTAATTGTAGCATTTATTTTTTTTTAAAGATTTTATTCATCCATTTGACAGAGAGAGATCACAAGTAGGCAGAGAGGCAGGCAGAGAGAGAGGGGGAAGCAGGCTCCCTGCTGAGCAGAGACCTGATGTGGGGCTCGATCCCAGGACCCCAGGATCATGACCTGAGCTGAAGGCAGAGGCTTAACCCACTGAGCCACCCAGGCGCCCCTAATTGTAGCATTTAGATGCAATCACAGTTCTCTTCCTTTTGATTGTCAGAAGTTCCATTGACACACCACCAGCCCATGCTTTCTTTATGTCCCAGAACTCTCATCCATCCCATTATTGAATCTTAAAAATTAAATGACTCTAATAAGTATCCAATCAAAAATTCTTACCACTTGAAACATACAGTCCACTGACCAGTCTCACAACTAGTCCCAAAAACTGAAAAAGAATTTATATACCTGAAGTCCTTACTACCAATGTATGTACTAAAGTCCGTAAAAGTATTTTTCACAGTGGTACAAATCACTTGATCAGTTGAGGTGATTTCTATGTCAAAATTTCTAACCCGGGGCGCCTGGGTGGCTCAGTGGGTTAAAGCCTCTGCCTTCGGCTCAGGTCATGATCCCAGGGTTCTGGGATCGAGTCCCGCATCGGGCTCTCTGCTCAGCAGGGAGCCTGCTTCCTCCTCTCTCTCTGCCTGCCTCTCTGCCTACTTGTGATCTCTCTCTCTGTCAAATAAATAAATAAAAGTCTTAAAAAAAAAATTTCTAACCCGTCCTTCTGGAAACTTTCATTAATTAAGTACTGGGTGCCAGGTTTAATAGGCCTGGGTTTCAGCTCAACTCTGCTACATATTACCTGGGAAACCTTATTAACCTTTGTCTCTGGGCTTTAGTATTTTCAAGAGTAAAATGGGGATATGAGAGTACTTGATAGGATTGTTGTAAAAATTAATTGAAATAATGTTTTAACTCAAGACCTGGTTGATGATTGCTGTAAAATTAAATAAACGTAGGAAGTCTCAGAAAATGTTAAGCTTATTAATTGAAGGTAGACCCCAAAGGTACTTTCTTGAACCAAAGTATACCTGCTAAAAGGGTATACTGTGTTAACCTGTTTGCAAACCTTCTGGAGTAGTAACTGTTGGAACTCTTGAGGCTTCCACAGGTTAAAGCAGAAAACAAGCTGCTTGGGGTGAGGGTCCAAAGGCTGGCTGCAGAATGTTCAATAAGAGATCGACTCTTTAAAAAAGAAATTTCTTTAACCTGATCTTTTTTGTCGTTTGGCATTCACTTCAAAGAAACACTGATCCAAAGTGCATCAGTGCATTTCTCCATAGTAAACAGGTTGTCTTTTTTTTTTCTTTTTAAGTTGTCAAATGATGGTGAAAGGTTGAATCTTAACAAGGATTGACCTCAAAGCCCGGGTTCCTCTCCATAAAGCAAAACCGTTTCTATTGGAGCTTGTTTATATAATGAAGCAAATAGAAAGCACTGGTATTAAAATGGGCTTTCTCCCTAAGGGGTCTGTTTAATTAGATGAGGTATGATTCTAATTATATTAAGACAGGTTTCCACAACTAACATCAGGAAATTTTCTTGACAAAATATAATTAAATGGATCTTCTCCTCCCTTAAGACAACTGTGTTTTGTAACTGGACTTTGCTTGAGAATGACTACTTGCTTTTTCAGTTCAACTCTTTTAAATTCAAGTTTTAACTAAGTGTCACTTAAATGTTTGTTGTAGTTGTGACATACATAAGAACAACTAGAAAATCAAAACAGGATTTAAGCTGTTAGAAAGTATGCAACCCTCTTGAAACAATTTGCCATCGTCACTTTGGACTGAGAAACCCAAATCCAGTGCCACGTTGGATTGCAAGTTACCTTTGGTGTGAATTTGATTAGAAATGCACTTGACCAGTCAAAAAGACAGGAATGTGGGGCGCCTGGGTGGCTCAGTGGTTAAGCCTCTGCCTTCGGCTCAGGTCATGGTCTCAGGGTCCTGGGATCAAGCCCCGCATCCGGCTCTCTGCTCAGCGGGGAGCCTGCTTCCTCCTCTCTCTCTGCCTGCCTCTCTGCCTGCTTGTGATCTCTGTAAAATAAATAAATAAAATCTTAAAAAAAAGACAGGAATGTAATTCTTTTTTATTTTTATTTATTTTTTTAATTTCTTTACAGTGTTCCAGAATTCATTGTTTATGAACCACACCCAGTGCTCCATGCAATCCATGCCCTCCGTAATACCCACCACCGGGCTCACCCAACCCTCACCCTCTTCCCCTCCAAAACCCTCAGTTTGTTTCTCAGAGTCCACAGTCTCTCATGGTTCATCTCCCCCTCCGATTTCCCCCAACTCCCTTCTCCTCTCCATCTCCCCGTGTCCTCCCTGTTACTCCTTATGCTCCACAAGTAAGTGAAACCATATGATAATTGACTCTCTCTGCTTGACTTATTTCACTCAGCATAATCTCCTCCAGTCCCGTCCATGTTGCTACAAAAGTTGGGTATTCATCCTTTCTGATGGAGGCATCATACTCCATAGTGTATATGGACCACATCTTCCTTATCCATTCGTCTGCTGAAGGGCGTCTTGGCTCTTTCCACAGTTTGGTGATTGTGGCCATTGCTGCTATGAACATTGGGGTACAGATGGCCCTTCTTTTCACTCCATCTGTATCTTTGGGGTAAATACCCAGTAGAGCAATTGCAGGGTCATAGGGAAGCTCTATTTTTAATTTCTTGAGGAATCTCCACACTGTTCTCCAAAGTGGCTGCACCAACTTCCATTCCCCACCAACAGTGTAAGAGGGTTCCCCTTTCTCCACATCCTCTCCAACACACATTGTTTACTGTCTTGTTAATTTTGGCCAGGGAATGTAATTCTTCAAACAAAAATTTACCTCACAAAAATCCCTAAAGTTCTGAATGCAGAGTTGATAAATTTCATAGTCCTGATAAAAGCCATAATCATTATTGATCAAAATTGGGTGTTTGCTTATTCAGGAGATACGTGGCTTTATGATATCCTACTATTGCCTAATTTTAGCCACCCTCTACGAGGTCAGAGAGTTATGAAAACTACTTTGGGGTCATGTCCATCTCCCCGATCCTTGCCCCACATGTCCAGATGGAGAACCTGAACCAACCAGTCCATGTAGGAGATAGGCCACTGGGACTGGTGGGGGAGGGGAGGGCAGTGCCAGCCAATCAGAAGCATGGTCAGTGTGCATGAAACAATGAGCTTCTGAGGAGGGTGTGGCCTGGAAAACGGCTTTTAGACAAAACTGTCATTTTATGGGCCATACACAGACATGGCACTTCTGCTGTCTTCAGAATAATGTCACCCAGGTCTCTTTCTGTTTTCTGCACTCCTGAAAGAGCCAGTACCTGATCTAGGCTCTGGCTTTCCCTCTGCCTTGAAGAAAGAGGAGATATGTGGAGTCTCAGTAGGAAGAGCAGCTGCACACGTGGAGGTGAGATCAGCCCACTGGGGAGAAGCCAGCCGGCTGCTGGCGTTAGAGGCAAGTGGGAGTCCTTGGCTAGGAACCCTAGATAGATAGACAGATGTAAATCTCTCTGTGTCAGTCTTTGAAGTGAGGTTAGAAACTTGAAATCTTAAATGTTGCCTCATCTTACGTATCTTGGATGCTCTATTTTTCTGGCTTGCCGTCTTCATTTACCTCTGTCCCCAACTTCTCCCATGATAGCCTCCTTTTTATTGGTCCTCCAATAGCAAATGCGTACCGTGTGAGGCGGGGTGGTAGGAAACAAGGCCATGTAGAATATGGTCTCTAAAACAGGAGTTTACAACTCACAGGAAGACAGCAGATCAATAGATAAGTAAGGATATTTAAGTAGAAAATAAGGCACATCCATTTACAGATACTAAATGTCCTTATAACTCAGAGGAAAAGTTGCCTTGGTTCGAGTGGTCTGCAGGCTTTCCTGACATGACATTACCCCTTTAAATTCAGAGTATCTCCTCTTTGGGCTCTTGTAAAACCTGATTTTACATGGTGGTAACAACAGGATGAAAGCTGAAATCCATTAGAAGTTTCTAGAAGAGATACTTAGAGAAACCATAATGGATCTAACTGATCTTGAATTTCATTTTCATTTTTGGATCCTGCTGAGTTTTAAGTAGAATGAAACCACACACTCCTTCCTTCTTTCGGGAAACTCTTTCTTGGTCTGCCTTTGGGGTCTCATCTGCCTGTTGGCTCTTTCAGTCTTCCCGATAGCCTCAGTCCTCAGGACTTTCGGGCACGCTTTCTTCTTGACTGTGACTGAGTTGGTAAATGATGGATGACTGTGCTATCCACGTGCGCTGGGAGTACTCGGAAGTTAGCCGCATACTTTCTCTAGGGCCTAAGTACCCCCAAGGTGTCATAAAACATATACAAGTGGGTTGTAGCAAGGTTGGGCAGAAAGAAGAACATGGATGTTCAGATCCCACCAACCTGGGCTTCCAGCTGTGTGGCCTAAGGCAGATTAATCTCTTTGAACCTCAGTTTCTCTTGTCTATGGAATGGGGCTGGGGCCTGCGTCACAGTGCTGTTTTGAGGCAACCTGTGTAGAATGCTGCACATAAAGAGGTCTTAATTAATTGAAATGTATGTGTCACAGGTAAATATTCATCTACTCTTCTAAAATAGAAAGTTTCTATTGCCATTTTATGAGGGTTCCTAAGACAAACTCAGGTCTTCATTTTATATGTCTGTGCCTCTTCAGCTCACGGACAAATCATTTTTTCTTTCTTTCTTTCTTTCTTTCTTTCTTTTTTTTTTTTTTAAGATTTTGTTTATTTGACAGAGAGAGAGACAGCGAGAGAGAGAACACACAATCTGGGGGAGTGGGGGAGGGAGAACAGGCTTCCCACCAAGCAGGGAGTCTGATGTGGGGCTCGATCCCAGGACCCTGGCATCATGACTGGAGCCGAAGGCAGATGCCCAACGACTGAGCCACCCAGGCGCCCCAACAAATCATTTTATTACTCTAGATTCCCTCATACATTTGTCATCTTAGTGGCCAAATGCATCTGCTTTCCTTGCCTAGTAGTCATAAACTTAAAAAAAAAAAAACAAAAATGACTGGAAGTGGCTGGGTGGCTCAGTGGGTTAAGCCTCTGCCTTCAGCTCAGGTCATGATCTCAGGGTCTTGGGATCGAGTCCCACATCGGTCTCCCTGCCTGCCTCTCTGCCTACTTGTGATCTCTCTCTCTGTCAAATAAATAAATAAAATCTTTTTTTTAAAAACTGTCTAAGTTCTCAGATCACCTTATTTAAAACAGTGGAATCTTAGCTATCATCTTTCCATTAAATGTAAGAATCACTACAACCTTGCGGGCAAGACAGCTATGCCCTTCCAGAGGAAAGCTAGTGCTTCCTACACTGCCTAGTTGGGGAGTTTACATTGTTAAGTTTGCCGTCCAGTGATTGCCAGCATTGATCCTAGTTCCTCCTTTTGGAGCAACAAAAAATAAATCTAACCCACTTTCCACACAGCATTCAAACCAAAGCAAGGCGGCCTGCACTGCGTACTTGCGGAGGGTGTGGTATTGGCTGGAACCGACAGGCTGGGGCAGGTTGCTGAAGAAGATGGAACGTTTGGAATATATTTATATTTAAAAATTATGCAGCGTTCATTTAAGATTTAAGCTTAGCTGGATGTCCTGTATCTTGTGCTCACTCTGGTGGTTGTGCAAATGGTAGCCAAAGAGAAAACAGTTGAGCAGTCTGTGAGCAGCGGCCGCAGAGGGAACGGAGCGCCAGCCCCCTCGCTTCTCTTCAAGCCTCCCTCGGTGCTGTGGCTGCTCCGCACACCCTGCCACCCTCTCAGAGCGCCGTGCCTGCAGCGGCCGTGCTGTCAGGGCCACCCGTGCTTTGACAAACGGACCCTCTGCTGAGCAAACGTCTCCAGCCTTCACTCCTCAACCCTCTTGTGAACTTCGTTCTCGCTCGGCCACACTCAGTCCCTGCATGAGGGCGAAAGCCGAGGGATTAGTGTGTGCAAAGAAGGGCCTGTGTTAGACTTTGCACACGGACTGTGTCTCTTTGTTTCCTCACAACATTTCCAAATATTTGAAGATAACTGGCATTTCACCCGAATGTCATCATCTGACATTTCCAATCTCTCCCATCACTCATTATTGACCTTTAAACAAAGGGGGCAGAACTAACCAGCTCCGGAGTGGATTTGAACACGACTCATGTCCCTTAACAGGTTGCATAGTAGCCAAAGTGCCAATAAGCATATGAGAAGGTGCTTAATATCATGAGTAGCACCAGGGAGACACACAGACACACAACACTCACCTGCCAAGATGGCTGAAATCGAAAGACTGACACTAGTGAGTGTCGGCCAGGACACAGAGCTTCTGAAGTCTGACATCTTGCTTGTGGGGCATACATTGGTACAAGCAGTTTGGAAGACTGGCAGGATCCACTCAAGTTCAGTATATGTGTGTCCTGTGACCCACCAACTCCTAAGGAGACGCCCAAGCACAGTGCACACACGTGCAAGTGTTCTTAACAGCATTGTTTCTAGTAGCCTAAGACGGGGAACAGCCAAAAGGTCAGCAGTACAGTGCATAAGTACTCGTGGTATAATCAACTGGTGGAGTACTAGACAGCACTGAAAAGGAAGGTTCTTGATATACATACAACACGGATGAATATCACCAACATTTGAGAAAAAGAGTATATATAGTATGATTCCATTTATGTAAACTTTAAAAACTGATAAAGATCACCTATGGTGTAAGAAGTAAGGAGAAGGGCAGGGCGCCCAGGGGGGGCGCAGTGACCTCAGTCTGCCTTCAGCTCAGGTCATGATCCCGGGGTGCCGGCATCGAGCCCCTGCATTGGGCTCCCTGCTCAGCAGGAATCCTGCTTCTCCCTCTCCCACTCCCCCGGCTTGTGTTCCCTCTTTTGGTGTCTCTCTGTCAAATAAATAAATAAAAATCTTAAATAAAGAAAAGGACAAGGGGTCACCTTGGGGAAGAAGACTGGGGGTGTGCCTGGGCCATGACATGAGAGGAGCTTCCATAGTGCTGGTAATGTCCTCTTTCTTGATATCAGTAGCAATTACATGGATTGTTCACTTTATAATAATTCATAAAACTATATACTTATGAATTATTCATTTTCCTATGATATGCTTTAATAAAAGTGTTTTTTAAAAGATAGCATGGGGGGGGCGCCTGGGTGGCTCAGTGGGTTAAAGCCTCTGCCTTCGGCTCAGGTCATGATCCCAGGGTCCTGGGATCGAGTCCCATATCGGGCTCTCTGCTCAGCAGGGAGCCTGCTTCCCTTCCTCTCTCTCTTCCTGCCTCTCTGCCTACTTGTGATCTCTGTCTGTCAAATAAATAAATTTAAAAATCTTAAAAAAAAAAAAAAAAGATAGCATGGAACTTGCAGTAAATCTAGTTTAGCACACCAAAATCTAATGCATTTGATTTCGTTAAAATTCTACATATAGAACTTTGCCTTTGTTCTTATGGAATTTTATTATTTCAGTCAATTAAGATATTTTAATATCTTGGGGCACCTAGGTGTCTCAGTTGGTTAAACGTCTGCCCTCGGCTCAGGTCATGATCCCAGGGTCCTGGGATCAAGCCCCACATCAAGGTCCCTGCTGAGCGGGGAGCCTGCTTCTCCCTCTCCTTCTGCCTGCCACTCCCCTTGCTTGTGCACTTGCTCTCTCTCTCTCTCTCTCTCTCTCTCTGTCAGATAAATAAATAAAATCTTTTTAAGAACCTGATTCTGTATTCAGGACATTGACTTTTTCTCCAGTTGTATCTTTAAGGCCTCTGGCCTGCCCATGGAGGCTTCCTTCCGAGTGGACTATAGCACATGAATCGATAGCCTTTAGGTAGGATAGTTGGCTACGTTAACAGATAACTATGTTTTTATCACCTAAACTTTCGTATCTTACCCACAAGGATGTGGGAAATTGGCTAAATGCCTTGTTGAAGTCGAGACATGCTTTACAGTATTCTCTTGGTGCAAAAGTTTAATAACTCTTCAAAAAAGGAGATCACTTTGCTCATAGCTTTGAGCCTGGTTCCTTTCAACCACCTCTTGCTGATCTAAGTGCTCACCTACCAGCACATATCTGAATTATTACAAATATTCCCGCTCTGCCTCCCACTGCACACCATAGAATTGCACTTTCACACTTACGGGAAATCATGCTCACATAATTTTCTTTGGCCAGTGTCCTGTGAGGGTAAGAGAAATAGGTTGCTTCCGAGAGGACACGTTAAGAATGAGTCTGCCCTTGGGGCGCCTGGGTGGCTCAGCGGGTTAAAGCCTCTGCCTTTGGATCAGGTCACGATCCCAGGGTCCTGGGATCAAGCCCCGCATCGGGCTCTCTGCTCAGCAGGGAGCCTGCTTCCCCCTTTCTCTGCCTGCCTCTCTGCCTACTTGTGATCTCTGTCAAGTAAATGAATGCAATCTTTAAAAAAAAAAAAAAAACTGTTTAAATAAAATTAAAAAAAAAAAAAGAATGAGTCTGCTCCAGCAAATCCTCGTCTTGCTGACCTGAAGGTCCCAGCCTGGATCCCAGAGTGAGGGCAGGAACAGCAAAGCCTCAGACTACCTACAACAGACAAGGGGAGAAATGAACAGGAAATAGGCCTTTGTTATTTCAAGCCACTGTCATTTTGGAGTATTTGTTAATGGAGCAAACCCAGCTTCTGCTGACGGATACACTGTGTTTACTAGTCTGTGTGTCTGTAGCCTCATCTCTGGAAAGGCAGAAAAGAAAGTGACCATCTCCAGTTTTCCTCTCTCGTTCTCAAGATTGCATCTGTCCGTCCTTCGTGTCTGTGTGCATAGGTTCCCCGGGGCCGGCTACTCGGGTTTAATTGAAGTGACTGGGTGCTTTATCACTACCTTCTTAGCTTGGAGTTCAGTTTTCTCAGCAATCTCTGTTGTGCTTTTCAATTCTCCACAGTGAAGACAGCAGAAATGTTGTCCTTATTCCTGTTGTAATAATTTCCTTGCTTTCAATAAAGCCTAAAACTCCCTCTAAGTTCTCTTAACTTCTGCATTTTCCCTGAGTCCCAGCTCATTCTGGGGGTTCCGTCCTCTGCGCCTCCCTGTAAGTTCACGTGACACGTACCAAATGCGCGATCTGCAATTATTTATTTGATTTATGTGTTCTCTATTAGCTGTTCCTAGACATGCTATGGTTTTCATTGAATTTTTAAATGCTGCCCCCCCCCTTTTTAAACCTTAGGTGCACATTTCTCTATCTTTTATTCACTTCTTAATATTTGAGTTTGCCAGGGCTTTTCCTTTCAAAGGTTATTCAATACTTAATATTTAGTACTCAATTTTAGAGGTTTCTCTACATTTTAGACTTTGCTAAATATACTAGTTTCCCTTTTTTTTCTTAAATGTTTTTCTTAAGTCTATGATAGATGTTATCTATCTCACTTTTTCCTTCCAATGTTCTCACATACCCCAGTATGACCTGTGTCTGGTTGAAATTACCAACCAATTCCTCCCTGACAATCAGGAACAGTTCCTTTTTTTTTTTTTTTTTTTTTTCTTTTAACGCTCTTAAGATCTCTATCACTGAGGTGCCTAGGTGGCTCAGTGGGTTAAGCCTCTGCCTTCGGCTTGGGTCATGATCCCGTGGTCCTGGGATCAAGCCCCGTGTCAGACTCTCTGCTCAGTGGGGAGCCTGCTTCGCCCCCCCACTCTCTGCCTGCCTCTCTGCCTACTTGTGATCCCTGTCTGTCAAATAAATAAATAAATAAAATCTTTAAAAAAAAGAAGATCTGTATCGCTTCTTCCAAGAACTTGGATTGCTCTGAAAATGTTGGGTATGCCATTTCTGTTCACGGGGATAGACCATGATTTTTACAACATTCAGGCATGAACATTTAATTGACCCCAACAGCTTAAAAGAAGGCCTTAGGAAATTCTGTTTTTTCTTAGAACTAACTGGGCAGTAAATTAAAATTTCAACATTTGCCTTTTAACTTTCAGTTTAAAGCCCTACGCACACTCATCCCTTTGAATTCGTTCCCTCTCGTAATTTAAGACTGTACCTTAATATACACTTACTTGCTAGTAGGTGATATGTTGCTTTGCTTCTCACCTTTATATAAATATTCACCCACGTAAACCCACATCTGCACTTCTCTTTTTTAATTGTCAAAAATGAGAAAGAGGGGATGAAGACGGAAAGGGAGGGAGGGAGAGAGGAGGATGAACTATGGGGACAGAAGCCCAAGGAGTGTAGACTGAGTGACTAGTGCCCCTCCATTCTCAGCTTTTCTTTGTAGAAGGTCTATTTGAGGACAGTTTGCTGTGACCACAAATTCCTGAACGTTTGCCCTGAACATGAGCTCCAGAAGAGAAGAATCACAGGACCGAGCCATCGTCCGGATAGCAGCTCACTTACCGGACCTCATCGTCTATGGAGACTTCTCTCCAGAGCGACCCTCTGTGGATTATTTTGATGGAGTCCTGATGTTTGTCGATATTTCAGGCAAGCGCAGAGGGAATCTTTGATGTGGGTGAACACACAGGGATCGCCTGCACAGTGGGGTGCCTTCTTTGAGTTTGCGCTGTTACAGGAGGCATTCCTGTGGAGAAGACAGGAGGGAGGAGGGATAGCCTGTGTGCTGGCCCTTTCGTCTTCCCTTCCCCAGCATGTCCAGTCATGGGCAAACCTTTGAGATGCCCCAGTCCCAGGCCTGGAACTTCAGGCTCCATGTCCCTGCCCTGCACACTTGACCTCCGCAGGTGTTGTTTACATCTTAGCAGTAAACGTGTCACCTCTTCAGACATGTTTCCATTTCGTGTGTTTTCATTACCATGGAATGGAAGTTCTATACCAGTTAAAGGAATTGCAGTCATCCCTGTACAGGGTGGGACATCTGGAGGGCAGAGGTAGCGGGCCTCTTTCCCTGACCCCTTAAATAATAAGTGTTGATGGGAGGCTCCATGGTTGACCTGGACCAGCTGAAGGCCATGGAGAAGAAACCGTGCCCGTTCTTCAAAGCTAGGGTTCAGTGCTCTCCAGTGGCTTCCTCTTTCCCTGGCTGTTTGGTTCCTCCAAGCGGCCAAGGAAATGAGGTGGACGTTCGTTACAGGGTTCACCGCCATGACTGAGAAGTTCAGCACGGCCATGTACATGGACCGAGGGGCCGAGCAGCTGGTGGAGATCCTCAACCACTACATCAGCGCAATAGTGGAGAGTGAGTGTCCCTGGGCTTCTGACCTGAGTATGTCTCCTTGACCGTCTTCCTGTACTTCTTGGTTATTGCCTGATAGAATGTGATCTTTGTTTTCCTCATGAAATGTGTAAGAAACCAATCTTTCTTGAAATACAATACAGCGCGAGTGAAGGAAAGTAATCACACCTCACTACGCAGACTGTTTAAGGGAGAGAGTGTTTGCACCAGTTGAAAGACTGACTCTGAGGTTCCCTTTAAAGAACTTCAGTTATATTCAGTGACTCGAAAAAGCAAGCGTAGCCACAACCCCGATGTCGTCATGACGAGAACGCTGTATGAGTAGACAAGTGAGTTTCACTAACTCATTAGTGCTCTTTCTTCTAATGACGAACTCAGAAGCACAACTGACTTTTCAACCTCTGCCTACCATCTTGTTTGTGATATTAATTTGAACTATTCATGAAGAAAAATATTTATTCGGTTAAGGTAAACTCAGGGTCTAGTCTTTCATCAGGCTGACGGGCTAAGGTCACACGCCAGACACAAGTTAATGCTCCTTAAAAGCAGAAACTGTATCTACTTCCTGGTTGTGTCCCACTCAGCACAACAGGGCTCAACAAATTTGTAAGGAGGCACAAATAAGAGCAAAAAATGCCCACTTCAGTCGTAAAGCCTAAACGAAAGGGAAGTTGGTAATAAAACCCGAGTTGACCGTCGTAGTGGTTTCCCAGTTTCCTGATTCTCACTTCCGTGGAATCCTGCCCCTCGTCCCCTCACCCGTGCCACTCACGCCCCAGCTGATGACATGTACTGATCAGTCAAGAGCATCCCGTTGTCATGGGCGCGGGCCGCTGCTGCAGGCCTCACCAGAAATCCCAACTTCTCTCCTGCCTCTTCCCATTCACGGGAAAAGAGCACGCACGCCAGCTAGTGCCATGCACTGCGCTCTGTCACGCTCGGTGGATGTGAGTGACTTGTGTGACACTTCTCTGGATAAGTTTACTCTCCAAACTGATCTCTTGACTGAATTTCTATTCCATGGATGAAGATTAAGAAATTGGAGTTTAATTTACCTTGTTTTCTCCTTTTCTCAGAAGTGTTAATTTTTGGAGGAGACATCTTAAAATTTGCAGGTATGGGAGGCTCGCTGAGGTGGTGGGTAGGGAGGAGTGCGGGGGTGCCTGTGCTGCGACAGAGGAGGCGCCTAGGAGAAGGCTGAGGCTGGCTGGAGGCATGTTTGAGGAGTGAGTGTCCATACAGATTTCAGACAAAACAGATCCGCAGGGCAGCTCAGAAGCCTTCGGGTGTGTCTGTCCCTTTAAGGTGACGCGCTGCTGGCCTTGTGGAAGGTGGAGCGGAGGCAGCTGGAGAACATCATCACGGTGGTGATTAAGTGCAGCCTGGAGATCCATGGGCTGTTTGAGACGCAGGAGTCTGAAGAAGGCCTGGACGTGCGCGTCAAGATCGGTGAGCCCCAGGACGGAGAGACGCCCCCGCCTTCTGGAAGCGGGTCCCCACGCTGAGGCATCTCTCCCTGAGAGGAAACCCAGAATGTAGTGGAACGTAGGGGCTCAGCCCACCCGTCACGTCTTGGACTCTGGAATGAGGCTAACCAGGAGTGGTGGCTCCCTCCCCTAGCGGTTAAGATCCGGGCGAACCCTGAGGAACTTGGGCTCATCCCAACAGCCTCCTCGCGGGCCCTTACAAACACGGGAGCGTGAGCTCTGAGGGTAGCACGGGCCGTGCTAAGCACCCCGCAAACTAACCTGTGTTCTGCTGTTGCTGCTGTTGCTGTCGCTGACAGAACCGTGGCTCGCCTTAGCCCTCCCACAGAGCGTCTCGCACGCCTGTCGTGTCTGCCGCATTCTGTCTTGTGGCTCTGGCACCGACACCTTCTGCTCTCAGCTGGGACACAACCAGAGGGCACGTCGTCGGGGTGGGCCCGGACTGCCAAAATACCTCCTCCTTCCCCCCACCTTTTCCCCTCTGGCTGGTGCCTCACATTCAACCCTCAGGGTTTCCTTTTAGTCAAAGCCTCAGTCTCTGAGAAAATGCAGACCCCCTCCAAAAGGAATTACTAAAGTTGTTCTCTGTTGCTCTTCAGTACAAATAAATTGAAAAGGGGATAAAATAACTTGGGGGACTGAAAGGGCCAGCTACAGCGAGAGGCGTCACCGGAAGGTGAAAACCAGGAGCCGAGTTTCTAGCTCGGGAGGAAGGAGAGTTTGGGAAGGTCTGGCGCAGGCGCATCCTATGGCGCCTCCGTCAAGTCCCAGAAGCTGCATTTGCTCTGAGGTAGCGCAGTCGCACGAGACTCGGGCTGTGCCGGGGGCTGACCCAGAACTTTGTGGCTTGCCTCCGCGCCAGCCCTGGCTGCCGGCCACATCACCATGCTGGTCTTCGGAGACGAAACACGCAACTACTTTCTGGTGATTGGGCAGGCGGTGGATGACGTGCGCCTTGCGCAGAACATGGCGCAGATGAATGACGTCATCCTGTCACCAAACTGCTGGCAGCTCTGCGACCGGAGCATGGTCGAAATTGAGAGGATCCCGGATCAGAGAGCTGTTAAGGTAGGTGCGATGCGGCCGCTTCCAGAAAGTTCTGTCGGTCTGTGCCGGGGACCCCCGTCGGGACGCTACTGGGAAGGCAGGTCCTGCGAGGCTCCTGGGTGGGAGCCTGAGTGACGGACAGGCTCTCGTCCAGGAGCCACGGCCGGGCGTTCAAGAGGACGAGATTGGGCTTCTCTGCTACCCGAGGAGGTGGACTTTGGGCTTGAGGCCTTCGGCGGAGCCAGGGCGCCAGGGAAGGAAGAGGACGGTCTCCTGCGCATGCCCCGGGAGCAGAGGGTTGGCGTTTGAGGCTGCCATCGGCCGTCGCTCTCGCGACTCAGCACCGTCCCGACTCAGGGAGGGGATCACTGTGGTGAGGACAGGAGGGGCAGCCGTCCAGGGCGGGAAGGGACGCTTCCCACAGCCCTGCCCGGCAGCAAGCACCGTGCCGGAGTCGAAGACGGGCTGCGGGGGGTGCGGCCGGTCGGAGAACTGGGCTCTGGGCGTGTGCGGCAGGGAGCAGGGCTGTGCCCCCGGCTGAACCGGAGTGGACCGCGAGGCCGACGGGAGGTGGGGATCGGGGTAGCCGCCGGGGTAGGGGCGCAGGCGGGAGGCTCTCCCACACCGGGCATCAGCGGGCACCCCCACGCCTGGCCGCCCTCCACCTGCACCCAGGCCGCGCGACCTAGCTGGCTAACAGTGCCGTTCCCTGACTTCTTCGGTCGTTCCTTACACCTTCAGAAACTGTTTGAATCTTCATGACCTTTAGACTCACAGAAAAGTTCAACGTTAGTACAGTTTCCTCACTCAGCTTCCCCAGAGGTTAACATCTTCCATAACCGGAGTGCAGTGGTCGAGGCCAGAAAACCGACGGCAGCACGACTGCTCGCTGAAGAAAGGCCTCCCGGGGACCTCACTAGTTTCCTACGGGAGGCTCTCGGTGGGACGTTCCGGCGCTCTATCCCCGATCGCGCACTGCGTTTTGGCGTTTGGGCGTTGTTCTTAGTCTCCTGCAATCGATGGCCATTCTTCAGTGTTTCCTCATTTGACCCTGATACTTAGTAAGAGCATTGACCGTCTTGATGAATGTCCCTCCATTTGGTTTTGCCGGACCCTTTCTCACTTCTGGACTAAGGTTACTCACCTGGGCTGGGAGGCAAGAACACCGCAGAGCCGAGGTTGTGTCATTCTCAAGGAACCGCAGCACCGGGTTCCCATGGTGTGACTCTTACTGCTGGGGTTGCTCCTATTACTTTTTTGGGCATCGGCCCCCTTTGTCCCTTTATCCTTATGATATAAGAAAGAAATGATAGATGGTTTAACCGGGTTTTATTTACATTAAAATGTTATGAAGGAAAGAAAGAAGAAAGTTGTAGGAGTGGAAAAGTATGCAGGCGAGCCCCTAGTGTGGCCTTGTGTGTACACACTGAAGTTTGAGATCTTATGAAATAATAAGAAATATTTTTAATGTAATCACATCCAAATGAAAGATCGTTGTTGTCTAAGTATGCAGTCTCTGTTTACCCTGTCCTGGACATTCAGAAGCACACTCCCTCCCCTTTCTGCTGAGAAATTCTATTCAAAGGACCAGACAACCCTCGGGATAACCAAAATCTTCTCTCTTTCTTTATTTAGGTTAATTTCTTAAAACCGCCTTCTACTTTTAATTTTGATGAATTTTTCACAAAGTGTATGACTTTCATGAATTATTATCCTTCTGGTGACCACAAAAGTAAGTACACTCCGTGGACAAGAGCCTTTGCCTTTATCAGTGATTAGTAGGGTCTTACCAACACCCAGGGCTCTATTATAACTGGCTCTCAGTACGGCTCCTGGTCCTCAGCAGCACACAAGAGGGACCTCCTTCCCATTCCTCAGGATGCTGATTCCAAGTACCCTCCTCAGGCCGCCCTCCTCTGCTCTGGCAATGACTCTCCCCCCTCATCTTCTAAACATGTGCAGGTCTGCCCCATGATGAAAGGAAAAATAAAACCTCTGTGAACCCTACTTTCCCCTCCTGATTTTCACCGCCAAAGTTCTCAGAAGAGTAATCTGTATGTCTGTGCCTCCTCCTATCTTCTCATTTATTTATTCACCCAGGAAACTTGCAAGAAAATTGCCTGTGCCTCGGGGGCATGTGTTCACCTATTCTAGCGTCTAGAGCCCCTGACCTCTAGCTTCTAGCCACTTCTCCCGTCTCTTGAGACTGTTGAGGTCAAGGCCACCAATGACCATCAACTTACCAAAGCAGGTAACCTCTCTTCAGGCCTCATCCTAACTGGTTGGCCTGAGACTATTCTCTTCTTATGGACATGAGCTTCTCCTCTTTCCTTGGGTTCATGAATATTCTTTCTCAGTTTTGCTTTTACACTTTAAGCCACCTGTTTCCACTGCCCTTGCTTTGTCTCCTTCCCATTCCTTAAATGTTGGTTATTCTAGGGCTCTTTCCTTGACCCTCTAGTCTTTCCTACCGACCTCTTGGAGATCTGTTCTATTCATCCGTGCTCCTCTTTCCTAGGACTCCCAGCAGACTGGGCCTAGGGTGAGGAAAGGAGAAGCCTCAGGTGCGAAATTTAAGGAGGCGCTACTCATGGTCTTGCTAGTTGCCTCACATAAGATCCAGCCCTAACTGCCAGAATCCAGCCCAGGCTTTTATCTGATTTCTAGACTCAAAAAAACTGCCCATGGGTCATCTCTACTGAATGCCAAACAGGTACTCCAACATTAACATGTTGTTAAAAAATGGTTAAAGACAATCTAGGTGACTCGAAACAAACTCAAATCCTTCTTTAGGAGACCTGCAAAATGGGGCAGAAGGCAGCTTTTATAAGACGGGCAATAAAGAACAAGAAAGCAACAAGTAGAAAATATCCAGCTGCTTAGGGCCACATGGTCAACCTTGTTTGAGCTGAGAAACCGGAGGCTGGCTTGGCATTTGGGGATTGGCTGGCTAGATATACTGCATTTCCGGTCAAGTGGGGCATTTCCAGGGACGTGACAGTATCTCAAGTTTTGGTTTGCTGACGTAGCACCACAGGCTTGGGCCTAAGAATTGATTTCGACCCTGTCTAAGCTCTGAGCTACTTCTCTTTCTCCCATAGTTTTTCTTCCTCCACACTGGAACTTCAGGAGCATGTCTGAATCATCCTTCTTCTCTGCCATCTACATACGGGTCTTAGATATTCTGAACATTACAAAGAGTAGATAATACTTTTACTAAGCTGTAGTATGTAATGGGGCAGGAGGTTGGGCAGGATGGAAACTGTTGCAGAATTGACCAAGAAAGGCCAAGAACCCAAAAGCTCCAGAGATGGAGAAGGTCCACTGGACACCCCTTGAGCCAGCTCTACCTGATCTCGTTTCCTAGGTCTTACTGGTGCCTTCAGTACAGGGCCTCTTCAGGCTTCACTTTGGGCACTGCAGTATCACAATGCAATTCTGATGTTAAGCACTGGGAGTTAGCACAGATTTCACAGGTTATGCTCTCTCCAAGCCCCTCCCCCTGCACCCCGCAACTTTGAACACCAGAGGCAAGCTCTGGGACCCCCAGGCCACTTGAATTTCTGACCAACTATCTATAAATGTAGGGGTTCCCCCAGTGCTCCCAATAATTCACTAGAATGACTCATTGATCTTAGGGAATGGCTAAGTTCACGATTTTAGTTTTATTGTAAAGGATACAAATCTGGACCAGCCAAATCAAAAGACACTTAGGGTAAAATCTGGAGAGTCCCAGCCATGAAATTCTGTGTCCTCAGGGCACATCACCCTTCTTGCATGTCGCTGTGTGATCGCCAACCACAACCAGTCCACCCTGGCTCGGGGGTTTCAGTTTTTATTGGGGTTTGGCTAAGTAGACGTAACTGATTGACTCATTGGCCATGTGATGAGACTCACTCTTCAGGCTCCTGGCCTCATCAGAGGTCGGAGGTCAGGCTCATACCACATGGCTCGAAGCCCCAACCCTCTCCTCACGCACTTGGCGTTTTTCAGCACAACCGACCCCATCCTGAGACCCCGTTAGCCGAAACCCAGCTGTGGTCCGAAGGTCCAAGAAGAACAGACAATCCCATCACTTGAGAAATTCCAGAGACTTAGGAGTTACGCCCCAGGTACCAAGAACAAGGACCAGCCAGATTCTTTACTTTCCTGTAGGCACACGTACATCTCTGTCACATTGCCACTGTGATAACCTAGACCTTTATTTTATTTTATTTAAAGATTTCATTTATTTATTTGACAGACAGAGATCACAAGTAGGCAGAGAGGCAGGTGGAGAGACAGAGGGGAAGCAGGCTCCCTGCTGAGCAGAGAGCCCGATGTGGGGCTCGATCCCAGGACCCTGAGATCATGACCTGAGTCGAAGGCAGAGGCTTTAACCACTGAGCCAGCCAGGCGCCCCTAACCTAGACCTTTATAACAACTCCTGCTCCCTTGTCTCTCTCCATAGTCTGTCCCATATCATTTCTTCTTCCTGTTTTTTAAAGATTTATTTAGGGGCGCCTGGGTGGCTCAGTGGGTTAAAATCTCTGCCTTCGGCTCA
The DNA here is from genome assembly GCF_002288905.1 of Enhydra lutris kenyoni. Classification (NCBI taxonomy): domain Eukaryota; kingdom Metazoa; phylum Chordata; class Mammalia; order Carnivora; family Mustelidae; genus Enhydra; species Enhydra lutris. The sequence continues at coordinate 255,264 of NW_019154108.1, read as the reverse complement.
GGTCATGATCTCAGGGTCTTGGGATCAAGCCCCACATCGGGCTCTCTGCTCAGCGAGGAGCCTGCTTCCCTTCCTCTCTCTGCCTGCCTCTCTGCCTACTTGTGCTCTCTGTCTGTCAAATAAATAAATAAAATCTTTAAAAAAAATTAAAATTAAAAATAAAAAAAATCAAGATTTATTTATTTATTTGAGAGAGAGGTGGGAGGAGGGGGAGAGGGAGAGACACTTTAAGCCAACTCTCTGCTGAGCACAGAGCCCTGCACAGGGCTCGATCTCACAACCCATGAGATCACAAGCTGAGCAGAAACCAAGAGTAAGGCTCTTACCCAGCCAACGTCCCCATCATCATTTCTTAATCTCCAGTACTCCGGGGATGCCAGCCAGGCTAGAACTTCACCAGTCCTTTAAAGCACTGTGCTCATTCTTGACTTTCACTGACACCATCCCTCTGCTAGGCATGCCCTCCTCAGTCCTTCTAGAAAGATGCCAGAAGTCATTCAAGATGCAGTAGAATTGTCTAGTTCTCCTGTGAACCCGTCCCCGATGAGGCCACCTCACACTGACCACTTCTTCCTCTTTACGATCTATTCGCCCGTTTGAGCTTTTCTTTCTCTGTGTGGCATTTCCATGCATATAATGTTTGGAAGCCTGTGAGGAAGTGCCTCCAGGAAACTGCCCAAGCTTCCTCATTACTTTTTTATTCCCACGTAGTGCCTACGTGGTATTTTGAATACAGTAGGCTTGGGATATATTCAATAAATGGGTTAAATGGAATTTGCTTCTAAATTTATATCCTTTTCAGACTTCATCCTTATTTTTCATCTCATTTTTTTGCACTATTGTTATTCCATTACATGCTGAAAACTTTTCGCCACTTTTTCTCCCTTATTTTTTTATTTCTTTGCACTCATTCCTACCACCGCCTATTAGTCTATTCTTGAGTATGAAACTGTCAACCTCCATTTTTCCAGATGAGGAAATGGGGGGCCCCCAGGGCAGTGAGGTGACTTGTCCAGATTCACACAACGAGTTGCTATCAAACCGGGAGCGAGAAGCCCAGAGATCAGAAGTCTCCTGAATCGTTCTCTTTCTCCTCTGTCAGCCCCTTCCGTCTGTCTTCCTTCTCATTGTCCTCCTCTCATCTGTCCATCCGCATCCCCTGTGGCCATTGCTTTAGCTCAGGTCTGGATGTAAAAGTCTCCCCACATTCCAAAGCATGATGACAAATATAACAGGGTTTGGAGCTCCATGTGACAGAATTCTGGAAAGCCTGCAACTTCAAAGAATCTCTCATTGGACGTCCTTTGGTTCTCTTTGGCCACGAGGTGTCCCAGAGTCCCTGACTGGCCTGTGGAGACCACCACCCAAGGGAACGGGGACAGGGAGACCCGTCTCTAGCTCTGCAGAGCCACGCTTGCTTTTCTGATCCCGCCCCTCCTCCTGCTCTCTTAGACCTCCTGAGGCTTGCGTGCATGCTGGAGTCCGACCCTGAGCTCGAGATGTCCCTGCAAAAGTATGTGATGGAAAGCATATTGAAGCAGGTATCTGCACATTTGATTCGTTGGCTTTTCTTATCAGGGATCTTGGACATCAGGAAAGATCGAGAAAACCAGTAGCCAGTAAAATGTTTCATTGAACTGAAAGAAGATGGGGCTGACGTTCTCCATGTGTAGGAGATTACAAAATTTGTTCTTCAAATCAGGATATTTTTAAGAGTTAAAGGAGGCATTATTCATAATTACACTCTGACTACAGGCATAAACCAGGACTGTGCATTTTATACAACTGGGCAAATGGGAACTTCTTCCCAGCAAACAAGAACATGTGGCCACCCTTTGTCTAAGCCATAGTGGAAAGAACTCAAATGAATTAGCATTGCTATACTGTTTCTCTCAGTCACTGGCTCGCCTTATCTTGAGCTTTGGGAGTTAACAATATGGATAATTACAATGCCCAGAACTACCTCACCCTCTAAAATTTTCCCTTTTTATTTGCTTAGATCTAGGGTTCCTTAAACATATTGATTCATGTGACCCTCAGCACTCACCATAGGCTGGGCCTTCTGCTCTCACGTATTGATCCTTCACAGTCCTTGCTGGAGAGCTCTGTCCCCACGTTATATATGAGAAAACCGAGACCTGGAAGGATACCAGGAACTTTTCTGAGATTATTAAAGTAAGAGACATAGCTAGGATTTGAACCTTGTTCTGTCCGAATCCTATATTTTTTTGCACAGGCTGTACATCTTCCTGATACATGCATGTTTTAACCCTTAATTCCATCAAAATTCAGTTGTGTCGTGGAGGACCTCTTTGGCAAGCCTGCACAGTGGACGGGTGCCTTCCCAGTAGGAAGTGGTAGCCAAACTCACCCTCCACCTTCAGCCCAATTTAAAAGCCCTGCCTCCCTTACCTGCCACTGTGGGGCCCCTGAGATTTCTGAAGCTCCGGAAAACCCTCCCTCCCTGCCTCCAGGAGAGCAGCAGCCAGCGGAGAGCAAGGCTTCCAGGAACAGGGTAAAAGGTAGACTCCGTGAGTCCGCAGGAAGGCTGTGGGGAGGAATGACAAACACCGGCTAAAAAGATACAGCTCGGGGGCTGAAAGCAGCAAAGACAACCTTTCCCCACAGTACCAAGACTACACCTAGAGCACAGAGATCCTCAGAGGTGCACACAGTCCAATGGAATCATTTTGAACTCATTTCTTTGCTAGATTTCATCTTTAAATCTTTATTTAATATTAATTTCTTATTTAGTGATTTATTGAAGAAAAGTTATCACATTGATTCATTAGACATTATGAAATCATCTTTTTTTTTTTAAATACTGTATGTGTTTATTTGACAGAGAGTTAGAGAGAGAGCACAAGTAAGCAGAGCATCAGGGAGAGGGGGAGAGAGAGAAGCAGGCTCTCCGCTGAGCAAGGAGCCCGATGCGGGGCTGGATCCCTGGACCCTGAGATCATGACCTGACCTGAAGGCAGAGGCCCAACCCACTGAGCCGCCCAGGCTCCCCTATTAAATCATCTTTTATGAAAAGTATAAAATTACCTAAAACCAGGACTGTCCCAGCCAGTTAGGGGGCAGGACTGCAGGCCCCACGCACAATTCCCTCTTTCGTCAATGGCAACTCTGACAGTTTTGTACTATTTGGAGAGAAAATGCAATGATTTTCCCCCGCTGGTTTGCTATGCGCTTGATTTAACAAAATTCAAGAATGATGATAAGCAGGCACGATTTGGGAATGCGCTTCTCTCCTTTCCCGGGCCGGTTGTGGCTGAGGGTGGAGAGCAGAGGGGAGTGGAATGAAACAGAGGGCCAGGGGCGCCGGTGCGAGTTGTGAATGGAGCATTGGACGAGGAGCCTGGAGATTGGGTTCCCTGTGACCCTGAGAAGCTTGTAGTGTTGCTTCATGTCTCAGTTATCTAACCAGTGAAGTGGGGATAATCTGCTTTTATTTCACTGGGAGATAAAGAGGGATAGAACGGGAGAGTGTCCTGGACAGTCCCAGGCTGTGAAAATTTAAGGCTGGATTACGTAACACTCTGTTCTTACCCCTAAACTGTGAGAGTGCCAACAGGAGCAGCATCACTTTCTGGACTGCCACGCTCCTCCTGGCGCCGGGGAGCCGCAGGGGACAAGGGCGTGGTGCGCACGAGCCGGTATGGACGCCACCCCGGAGAGCCGGGGACGGTGCGCTCCGTGTCCGGCGGCTCCGCTGCGGGCGGGTCTGCCATGCTGCGCCCCTGATTCCGAGAAGTGCAGCTTTGCGGGGTTCCCCAGTGACGACGTCGTGGAGGTGGGTTTGGGACGACGAGCCCGGTGCCAAGGACGCACGCTGAGGACAGCCGCTCTCTGCTCCCCAGATCGACGACAAGCAGCTCCGGGGCTATTTGTCTGAGCTGCGCCCGGTGACCATTGTGTTTGTGAACCTGATGTTTAAGGACCAAGACAAGGCCGAGGTCATCGGCTCGGCCATCCAGGACGCCTGCGTGCACATCAGCTCCGTCCTGAGGGTCTTCCGAGGCCAAATCAACAAAGTGTTCATGTTCGACAAGGTGGGTGTGAGCGGCGGGCGGGGCACTTGAGGTGGGCGGGCGCACCGGTGCGCCTCCGCCGGGGAGAGGGAGGAGACGCTTTTAACCCGAAAGCACCGTCTCGTCCTGACCCGGACACAGCCTGTGCGGCGGCCGCGCGCTCCCTGGGCGCTGTTCCCGGCGCTTTGCGCACCGACCCGGCTCGCCAGCGGGGCTCCTCTCAGAGGCGGGTGCAGAGGCGCCGCGGCGGGCGAGATGAGGTCCGCCAGCGGGCACGGGTGGATTCCGACCCGCCTGGTCCGCCTTCCGGCCTCTGCCCTCGGCGCTGCGCGGGGCCTGCGCTCCCGGCAGGTGCACCTATGGCGCCGCGTCTGCCGGGACGTTGAGGGCAGGTGTCCGGAGCCTGTTTCTCATAATCCGCACCCGCCGTGTCTAAGCCTCAGGTCCCCCTTTCAGCTTCACGGGGTGGGGGTGGGGAGGGAGGCCAAAGAGGGGAGCGAGGCAGGGGCTGGGGGGTGGCACCTCTAGCTTCTGGGCGTTTTGTTTGGTTTTGTTTGCTTCTGGGTGTTTTTAATCCGCTCCTAATCACGTCGGAGAAGAACAGGGGGACCGACGAATTACGCAGAAGCTCTGGTGAGCATCGGTTCCCCATCTCCGGGGTTTCCGCGCGTGTGCGCGTGTGTGTGGACGAGTGCGCGCGCGTGTGCATGAGTGTGCGCGTGTGTGTGGACGAGTGCGTGCGCGTGCATGAGTGTGCGCGAGTGTATGAGTGTGCGTGCGCGTCTGCATCTCGTGAGCAGAGCACTCGATGACCACCCCACACTCCCTCCTTCATTTACGGGGCTTTCTGGAGAAAGGGTTACCCTTGAGTCCTCACACAGCCGAGAAGCAGGGCTTCCTTTCTCCCACCAAGACAGAGCCCTGCACCAGCTAGGATCTGTGAAGAGGGCTGAGGAGATCAAGGCATTCTCTTTTGCATTTCATGAGGCTAGAACTTAGATTGAAATTTGTAGCCCATTGTCCTTCAATTATTATCCTCTTTCCTTACAGACAACAGCATCTGATTGAGGTAATTTTTAAGGGATTGATACTAAGAACGGGAGCTTCCGAGCTTAATCTCTGCTCGGAACAGCTAAGGTCATGCCAAGGAAAAGCACTCTCCGTTGAAGCCTTTCTCCCTCAGAATAACAACAATATCTGAAAAGAACATTAGAGCCCCCCAGGTGTAACTGTATATCAAGTTTATATCGTATATGTATATACTGTGATACATAAGTTTACAAATAGAACATCAAGGTTACAAAAGTCTACACATACTATAAAGTAGTTTACAAAGTTACATATGTGCGCGCACACACACGCACACACACGTGCGCACACACACACGCGCGCGCGCACACACACACACGCACACACACCCTCCTAGTAGCCGAAGGAACCTTGGCAGCTCTGTGCTACATCCCTTCGCAGACTGAGAAACTGAAGTTCACAGAGTGTAGCTGCCCACGTTTCCACACTTGTGAAGGGGCCTGAGAACACAGACTTTCTCATGCCTCCTCCCCTGCTCTGTGCTGCTTCTCACACGGACGCTTAACACCCTGTAGCAGGAGATCTTGGAGGCAAGGGAAGAGGCACGTGGGGGCACCCGTAGCCCAGGACAACCCATTCTCTCTGGAGAAAAGCGAGCTCTCCTCCAGCTGGAACCCTTGTTGGCGATGCACTAGAAGTTAGATGACATTTACTAAACAGAAAATAGGCAGGAGAGAAATCATGATGAAATGGGACCCAACAGGGAAAGTTGCTGCCCACCTTCCCCTGGGCCTTCTGGCTGGTCCCCTTTAAAGGTCACCGTGCTGTGTTTGCTGACTCTCTCCCTCACAGGGCTGCTCCTTCCTCTGTGTCTTTGGTTTCCCTGGGGAAAAGGCTCCTGATGAGGTCACTCATGCCTTGGAGAGTGCTGTGGATATATTTGACTTCTGCTCTCAGGTTCACAAAATCCAGTGAGTGTTGACCCTGATCCCATCCGGTGGTCCCTGAGCCTTTTGTAGTATCTAGGGAGAGAAGACAAGGAGCAGGGAACAGGAAGTGAGGAGAGGGCTGTCTGCATTCACTATTGAGGGCTGACCCAGCCCCGGTGCAGTGATAAAGGGACGGTAGAGGTCAAGTGCAGAAAGGACACCCTTACAAAGTCAAAACGCAGTAGGTTTGCAAGAAAACAGAATGGGGTTGTGTCTCGATGCTCTGGCTTACTTCTTGGTAGAGGCTGAACCACCAGCGCTAAGCTGGACACCTGCACTGATTTTTAATAATTAGGAGATACAATGAGTCCTTGGGCTGGAAATTTACATATTGATCTGGCCTCCAGATGATCTACTCACAGTAAAATGGTTAAGATGAGTAAGGGTTACTGTCCCCAGCCCTGGCTGCCTGAGAGCCCAGGCCCTCGGGTTCATCTAACCCGAGCACCCCAAGGACCCAACTTGTAGCTCAACTTTAACGCGTATCACCCCCTGCTCTAAATATCCCTGCTGTGTCAGCCCCCGGTCATCTGTATATGCAGCCATCCTCGGGGACCAACGAAGTTAGCTTTTGATGCCACATACTACATCTGAGTTACTTCCTTTCAAAATAATGACTTTGTTCTTTCGAGCAACAGCAAAGATAGTTAAATTACCTCCAGCCACAGCCACTCTCCATTGAAAGTCCACTTGGGGCGATGAGGGGTTCTTTTCTAGAAAAGTGGCTCAGATGAATACTTAAAAATAGCAGAAAAGTGAACTGATTTATCACTTCTAAGGACTTAGTTCTGTGTCTCAAACCATCCTCCCTTCACAGCTCTAGACCCTGTCCAGTGGCCCTAGACTCCCCACCATGGAAGAATTACTTGTTGAAAATCCTTTCCCTCCCTGCCCGCCCCCTTCATCGTCACGTCCCCGCCCTCCCCACGTTTTCTCTACCCATTTTCTTTCCCTTTTGCTTTACAACTCTCTTGCTTTCTTCCGGGCCCCAGTACTGTCTCCATCGGCGTGGCCAGCGGGATTGTCTTCTGCGGAATCGTCGGGCATTCTGTGAGACACGAGTACACAGGTGTGCTGGGCTAGCTCGCCTCCCCGCGCCTTGCCCCCCAGCTCTGTGGGAGGAAGGATGGAGCTGAGTGACACTTGGGCCCTGCCCTGTAGAGCATATAGTCTTCCAGGAGGAACCGAGCCCTGTAGCTTCGCCCACTGGCAGCTCGACACTCGCAAAGTGCGCGTTTCTGGGGCTCTGCACAACTACGGATGTGTAGTCCTCGAGGGAGCAGTGGGGGCTCTCGGCTCCTGGAATGAGGGGACTTTCTAGTCGTTGCCCATTAACATGAGACAGTTACGCCTCTTTTTTTTTTTTTTAATTTTATTTATTTATTTGACAGAGATCACAAGTAGACAGAGAGGCAGGCAGAGAGAGAGAGAGAGGAGGAAGCAGGTTCCCTGCTGAGCAGAGAGCCCGATGCGGGACTCGATCCCAGGACCCTGAGATCATGACCTGAGCCGAAGGCAGCGGCTTAACCCACTGAGCCACCCAGGCGCTCCACAGTTACGCCTCTTAATTACTGTTTAAAAATCCTAAAGAAATTTAAGGATATTGGTATTCCTGATAAACAACACAAATCTCAAAAGGAAATAGAAAGTAAATGTTATCTCATGGTTTCACTGCTTTGACTTCCCTCCTATTACCCTATTACCGTTTAAGATATTCAGAAACAAAGCATCTAGAATACTGGAAGAGTTATGTCTGAAACGACCAGATGTCTGATAGGATTTCTTAAATAACGCAGGGTGCAGAGCAGATGGGAGTGGGAATGGGGCAGGACTGGCCACAAGTCTGGGGCTTTTGGGGCTGGGTGACAGGTATATGGAGATGCACGATACTGTGCTTTATTGCATGGTTAAATTTTAATAATCAATTTTTTTAAAAGATTTTATTTATGTATTTGACAGACAGAGATCACAAGCAGGCAGAGAGGCAGGCAGAGAGAGAGGAGGAAGCAGGCTTCCTGCTGAGCAGAGAGCCCAATGCGGGGCTCGATCCCAGGACCCTGAGATCATGACCTAACCCAAAGGCAGACACTTAACAACTGAACCACCGGGGTGTCCTCACTCACTAATTTTTATAAACTGTCCCCTGAGAGGGATACTGTTACATCCCCATTTACAGATGAGGAAATGAAAGCATGGGAGAGTCTGAAACTACTAACTTGCCCAAGGAATTTGCTAACGTACAGATAGAGACGGGGATCGAAGCTGCACGGCTTCCTTCAGCTGTACACTAGTGTGTCATCCTTTAAAATATCCCGAGTCTGTCTGGCACACTCACCCCTTCTAGCCCTAATTACTCAATCTTAAGAAATTGCCAATGGGGCGCCTGCGTGTCTCAATCAGTCAAACGTCTGCCTTCGGCTCAGACCATGATCCCAGGGTCCTGCATCGGGCTTCCCTCTTCCTCTGCCCCTCCTACAACTCATACTCTCTTTCTCTCTCTCAGATGAATAAATAAAATCTTAAAAAAAAAAAAAAGGCATTCCCAAATGAAGGTGATTCGTTTTGAAAATGAAAAGTTGCAATTTTGTGCCTCATTGGGAGGTCAGTGTCCCCCACCCAAGCTTGTGCTTGTCTGTCTTGTAGCAGAAGACCAGCTACAGCTCCTCTGGGAGCCCTCAGGCCTATAGTCACTGCCCATACAGAACCTTCTCCATATTCAAGACCCTTTAATCTCCGACCACATTGTCCCTGTGGCCTCCCAGGAGAGGTAGAAACTTGTGGATAGCTAATCAGGTTAACTCCCTGTATAGTTTTTAAAAACCATGGGCAGAATGAGGGTGGTCGAAGGCAGGATTTCTGTGTCATTCATGAGAGGCCAAAGGAGTAAGGATTGAAAATGCCCCTTGGGGACAGTATGTTTCAGATCACATTCTAATCGTTCAATGGCTGTTTTCTCCCTGGTCTTTGCCTTCCTCCTTTCTGTTTCAGTTATTGGTCAGAAAGTCAACATAGCAGCCAGAATGATGATGTACTACCCAGGGATTGTGACGTGTGACTCCGTCACCTACAATGGCAGCAACCTCCCAGCCTACTTTTTCAAAGAGCTTCCAAAGAAGGTCATGAAGGGTGTTGCGGACTCCGGACCGGTCTACCAGTGTCTGGGGCTTAACGAGAAAGTGTGAGTGTGGGGCACGGATTTTGTGGTACTTTTTGGTAAAGAAGTGGGGAAATTAAGATAACAAAAAAACCAAAACAACCCATTGGTTGCCCATGTCAGATCTGAATCCAACTTATGAAATTAAAATCTATGCCTTCCCCAGACCAAGGCCCCGATTTCAAAATCCTTCAACTTTCTCTATCCTACTGACACTGTAGATGGTGCAGGATCCCATTCTACCCTCATTACTGATCATTGGTGGGTGCGTCTCCACAGGTTGTCCAAACAGAACAGAGTCCCTCATTGGAGTATCTCTTTGGACTCAGATGGACACAGTGGCCAACCATGAAGTATTTACTGATCATGTCAACCGTGTGCCAGGCCTCGATGGGGCTAGAGCGAGTAAGAGATCGCTGCTCCTGCCGGCCTGCGGTGAGCCATGTTCCTCCTGAGCCCGGCTTAGACGTGTGGGTGTTACTTGGGACTCAGAACCCCTCAGTGGCTCCCAGGCATCTTCATGATAACGTTCACTTTCCTTGAAAGGACATACAGGGTAATCCCCTGCCTTTCCAACTTTGTCTCCTCCTGTTCCCCCCTCTCTGGGGGGGAATAGATTGTCTTCTCCATGACCCACCCCGTCCCCAGTCTGCTGGGGATACTACAGTCAACTTTTGAAATCTAGCTCAGGGATCTCTTCCTCCCTGAGGCTGGCTCTGGAAGGGCCCAGTCCAGCTCAGGCAGCCCAGCGTTACCTCTTCTATGTACCTCTCTGGCATGTACCCAGCACAATTACTGACCCGATAGGCTTTTCACTTCCTACATTGTGAGCTCTTTGCAGAGACTGGCTATTTCTTGTTCATTTTTATATTCCCAGGCTTGGTGCACAGTGGGCACCAATAGTCGTGAACGCGTGAGTGAGTAAATGGGACGTGGGAAGGTATCGATTCTTCGTGTTAGCTAGAATCTAGGTCTCAGCGGTCAGACAAAAGAGTCAGGGCTACAGTTGGGTCAAGGAGTCTTTCTTATGGACCTTTGTGTCCCTGGGGGCAGCACTGCACGTGGCATGCGCGGACCGTCAATAAAACGCTCTTTGAATGAATGAATAAAGCCGGGTTTCGAAATACCACAATAAGGCTGCATTCTGGGCAGCCACAAAACCTTGGTGGCTTAGTAGAGACCACAATAAACATTTGTTGGTCCCACAAATACGTGGGGTTCAACCGATCTTGGCTGGATTTGGCTGATCTTGACTAGGCTTGTTCCCACGCCTGGGGCTCAACAGGCCGTCGGCTGATCCAGGACGATGTCAGGGAGGATAACTGTGGAGTCTGGTGACCGACGGGGATGGTTTGGCTCTGTGTGTCTCAGCCTGCCTCACCCTGACCCAGACATGCAGTCACAGCAATATCAGGAGAGTGAGAGCGAGCGCGCCCAACGCCCGAGCATCTCTCCAGTCCCTGGGTCAGGGTTGGTAACGTCGCACTGACAAAGCATTCACCAGGCGGAGCCCAGAGTGAACAGCACAGGGCACAGACACAGGTAGGGGTGAAAAGGGGGGCCGTTAATCAGTCTGTCTACCCCAGAAACCCAGGACTACCCGATCGCAGGCTGGCCTCCTCATAGTTTTTCTGTACCATTTCTGCAAATACAAGAGTGCAAATATGCAAATATGAACCGGACCGGGTGCCTGCCCCCAAACTCACCGTTTCATAGGGAGGCACCAGCGTATGCAGTGGACAAAATGAGCTGTATGCCACGCACGCTGCAGCAGAGACATCACAAAACAGTGCAGTAGTGCTGGCAAGGGGGTGGTCCCGTTGCCTAAAAAGGCTCCTTCGAGAAGTGATATGCAGGGGCGCCTGGGTGGCTCAGTGGGTTAAGCCTCTGCCTTCGGCTCGGGTCATGATCCCAGGGTCCTGGGATCGAGCCCCGTATCAGGCTCTCTGCTCAGCAGGGAGCCTGCTTCCCCCCCTCTCTCTGCCTACCTGTGATCTCTGTCTGTCGAATAAATAAATAAAATCTTAAAAAAAAAAAAAGAGTGATATGCAGTGGGTAAGCGCAGGCACCAGCGGTTGTCAATGCGGATTCTGTCGGTATTCTCTGGCGCTGTCCCCACTACCCGTGGGATCTTGGGCAAGCTAAACTCTCTGAACCTCGGTTTTCTCCTCTGTAAAATGGACATACTAGTGCTGTCTCGATGAGGTCTTCGTCAGAAGTCAAGGATGATATATGCAGAGCACGTGGAACTACACCAGGCACAAAGCGTGGGCTCGCCAGAGAGGGGGCCGCTGCTGTTTGAGCACCTGGTGGTGCTTTCGGGTTGTGATGCCGTATGCCACATGCGTGTCCTTGAGTCCCATCATGGTGTCTGGTTTCCCCAGAAAGGGTTTCGGTTCCACCAGTGCAGACTCAACAGGCATTTACTGAAACTGTCCCAGGCTCCAAAGTTGTTTGAGCTCCTTCTTCCCAGGTAAGAATTTCTCTTTTCTCCTCCCCCAGGCATCTGCAACCCTTAAGTCAGGAGATAGGAGACTTTCCGGGAGCTGAGAATGAAACACTCTCAGTGTCGGTATTTCCCTGTTATGACTCTAACTTCTTTTCTTTTCTTGTCTCCAGCATGTTTGGCATGGCGTACCTCATCTGCAGCAGGGACGAGGGCTACCCTCTGCTGGGTAGGTAGTGGGCCTTGATTTTTAACCTTCTTTATTGAACCATAACAAAACACACAGAAAATACAGCAACGCTACGTCTGCGTCTTACTGAACTGCCACAGAATGAGCCTACAACCACCATCCAGGCAAAGCAGTAGCAAAATAGCCATCCTCCAGGGGCCCTCACAGCGCCCCAAGATGTCTAACACTTGAGGTGACTCCGGCCTGTTTGGGGCGTCCTGTAAGTGAAGCTGCAAACGTGTCATCACACGCGCCTCCCGTTAGCCAGCTTTACGCTGCGAGACTGCTCTGCGGTGGCAGGTGTAGGGCTCGTGCGTGCGTTTGCCCGCGCCGCCACAGCCCGTCTTGTACGCGGGCCGCAGTTTGTCCTTCCGTCCTCGCGCAACACTGCCGTGGCTTCCTGTTCTTGGTTTCTGTGGGAAACGCTGCCATCAAGATGCTGGTACTTGTCTCTTGGTGAACACACGTGCGTGTTTCTGTGGAGCTTGAGTGTCGGGAAGAAGCTGTCAGGACACGGGGCACGGCTTTGGAAGGCGATGCAAAGAATCGTCCCAAATGGCTGTGTTCGTTTGTATTCTGATGAGCAGGGTTATTATGAGAGTTCTGGGCGCTCCTTGTCTTACCGACAACGTAGTTTTAACAGTGTCGGTTGGGTATATCGTGCGTCTCCTTGTGATTTCCATTCGTATGTCCCTGATACGGCTGAGCTCCCTTTTCACGTGTTTGTTGACCCTTTGGACATCATCTTTCATAAAGTGTCTATACAGATCTTCTGCTATTTATTTTTCAATCAGGTTCTATGTTTATTATAGATCTGTTTGAATTTTTCGTATATCCTAAAAATGGGTACAGTCTCTTGTTTTTCCTGTACCTAACTTTTCCCATTCTGCACTTACCTTTCAATTGTGTGTGTGTGTGTGTGTGTGTGTGTGTTTCTTAAGATTGTGTTTATTTGTCTGTCAGAGAGAGAGCACAAGCAGGGGGAGCCGCAGAGACAGGGAGGGGGAGAAGCAGGCTCCCCGCCGAGCAGGGAGCCCGATGCGGGGCTCAATCCCAAGACCCTGGGATCATGACCTGAGCTGAAGGCAGAGGCTTAACAATCGAGCCTCCCGGGCGCCCCCAGGATATTTTATTCTAATGTAATCCAGCTTATCAGTCTTTTATAGCTAGTACTTTCATATCCTATTTAGACATTTTTCTTCACCTGATAGTCATGGAAAATTTTTTTAAGATTCTCTTCCGGAAATTTTGTTTTACCTTTTACATTTAGATCTGTGATCTGAATCTGGCAGTGGCAGTGTTCTTTTTGTGACTCGTGGTGGCAGGGACCCTATCATAAGAAAGCTGACTTGGGACTAGACCACACAGGGAAGTGGACATAAAACGAGGGAGGGATATACCCTCTGGGGAGAGACCCTCCTAAAGATCTGTCTGTGGATTCTGACGGCAGCCATTTCTAAGAACACTTGCAATTTCCTTCCATTAGACTTGAACATCCCTAAAAGCAACATCATAGATTAAATCCCGGGCCCAACTGCATTAGGACCACGAGGAGGAGGCTCCGTCCCACACTGGGGGGGAATGTCGGGACCGAATCCTGATTTCAGCAGAGCCTAAAAGAATGGCAGAGGGTTGGTAGCAGGCGTTTCTCAGAGTCTGATCACTTCTTGTAACTCCAGACCCCAGACTCCCAAAGGCCGGAAAGGAGGAAGAATGCTCACTCTCCCTCCTCTGGGGCTTTACTGTCTAGCCTAGGATGTGCTCACTGTGGTAGTGAGCGACAGCAAAAGGAAGTCCTAGGCCCCCTCTGCAAGACCAAGGACTCATTATGGCAGTCATATTGGAACACGGTGGCACAATATACAATTTCTCCCTGATTCCATTTGTGAGAGGCAAACATTAAGCCCACAAACCTTTTCCTTAAAGCTCTAGCTGAGAAAGAGACTGTCAGAAGTTGGGACTATAGGAAGTGCCCTTCTTTTACAAGAGCTCCTGTAAATGAAATTGTGTGCTCACCAACAGCACAGATGTCAATGAAACTATAATCAAAAAAGTGTTTTTTTAAGATCAAAAATATGTGCAACAGCCCCAGATCTTAGGGCTGGTTTAGCCAGAAGCGAGGTGCATGTGCTTTACGTCAAGACGCCTAGACTTTAGTTTAGAATCCAGTGGGAAGACAGTCCCTGAGGTCTTACATGGAGGGGTTCCATGCGAACAGGACACAGAGAGCTGCGAGACGCTGCTCGGTGGCCGTCTGGGGTCTGTCTTCTGAGTTACCGCACGAGCCTCGGGCCACGTGTCACAATACCGGAGAGCAGATGCGCTTTCAGAAAGGGAATCTTTCACCCAAAAGAAGCCACCTAGTCTGCGGCTGGTTCCCACTAAACCGTGCCCAGAAATTTATACCACCACGTAAACACTTCGCTTCTTGGTCTAAAGCATCCAGACTTAGAGGATGGTCCTGCTTTGCAATAGACATTAGCTCACGCCTGGGGATGTGTTTACTCCAGGGACCAATCCAGCAAAGGAGGAAGATGCAGCCCTGAGAGGGTCTCCGGCACTTTCCGCAGAAGCTGCGCACTTCTTTGAAACGACAGCTCTGCCCCTCCTTGTTGACCGCCAGGTTTCAAAGACCGCCAGGGCATCCTGTTACATATATTTAAATACACGTCAAAAAAATAACCGCATCAGGTGGTAACCACGGTGACGTTTATTTTCACCTAAGTTTTCCATATTTTTCACACTGAGCATGTGTTGGCTTTATAATCAGAAAAAGACTGTAATTTATTTTCACTAAGAATGAAGGTTGTTCCTAGGAAAGAGCTAATCTATACACGATTTCCGAGAGCAAATTGAATTTTCTTAACACTAGTCATGTTTCTAGTGGCCCTGGGATAAGGATAATTTCTCATTGATAAAGAGCAAGTTTCTTTCACAGAATTAGAAATAAAAAAAATACTGTATCTGTAATTGTTCAATATAGGAACCCTAACTTTAATACATTTATTTTCCGATGTAAAAACCTGCAGATTACTTCTAGTGTGTTACGGAAAACAAGAAAAAGGAAAGGAACACAAGCTCCAGGGCCAGATAATGTTGGCTGAGTTCTGGTCGTGTAATCTAAGCAGTTGGTCACATTGAATCTTGGTTGTCTGTGCTAAAGCTACATTTTAATGAACGTTATAAAAGTACTTGCCCTCATAGCTTGCGGGGATCAAACAAAACTGTAAAACTACATGGTTAACTGGAAAGCTCCAGAGAAAGATTTTAAAATTTTTAAAGTGCACAGGATCTCAAGAAAGTTCATGAACAATTCCATGGAAATTCCAAAGGTATTTTTAGAAGTTGTATCACTATGTGCTTTTTTTGTGTTTCTAGATTATTTTATGTTGATTAGGTTTGCTCCTTTTTTAAAAAATAAAACAACAGGACGTGATAAGGAGATCAAGTACTTCATGTGCACTATGAAGGAGTTTTTGGTGTCCAACTGCAGCCGCGTCCTAATGTACGAAGGGTTATCAGGATACGGAAAAAGCCAGATACTTATGGAAATTGAGTATCTGGCCCAAGGAGAGAACCACAGGTGAGGGTCTTGCAGTGACCACTTCTTGGGAACCCAGAGAAATGTCCTTAAAGGATTCGTTTATCCTAGTGCTCCTCTCCCTTCTGTCATGTGTCCTATGTAACCCTCCCACAACTTGTCAGTTATGGGGTGTCCTGCCCTCTGTGTTAAGTAGATAATCGACGATAAACATGTCAAACTAAGAAATGAGAAGCTGGGCTGACCCCTGAGATGCTGCTGTGATGCCAGCTGGGGCTAGGATACCACTCTCTGTCACCGGGTGTGCAGTTGGAGCGTGGCTGGCATGAACCTTGAGAGCAAGGCTGGGCGGGAACTACAGAACAAGCCCAGAAAGGTGTCCAGCCAGCGCCAGAGAACCGCTAGTTCAAACCACTTAGCCCTGTGAGTGGGGATGGAGAAGGACAGGCCTCTGGATTTTCCTTTGGAAGGCAGAGCTAAGGTACTTCTCTCACACCGTTCAGCTGTTTCCGTAGGAGAAATGTCACAAGGGCACTCTGGGACAGCCCACGTGGCACTTTGTGGCAAGGGGCTGTGTGGTGTTCGGTAGCAGTGACCAGTGACGGTGACTAAGATGAGGACAATGGGGTCTCCTTATAAACCATACACTATTGTAAGCTGTTTTTCTCTTCCTCTGTCACGTCAAGCCTAAGAAGGACTGGTTTGTAAGTATCTTTAACGTTGCTGAGGAGAGATTTCGTAACGAGGAGACACTCTCTCGTTTGTTTATCCCGACCCTTACCGAGGACCTACCGTGTTCCAGGAACAGCGGAGAGCTAAATTGCTTTGCTGGGGCTGTGTACACAGCACCACGACCTGGGTGGCTCGACCAACAGAAATGTACCATCTCTGAGCTCTGGAGGCTCAGAGTCTGAGATCAAGGTGCAGGCTGGTTGGTTCCTTCTGACGGCCTTGAGGGACGGTCTGTCCCGTGGGTTTTCCCAGCTTCCAGGGGTTGGCTGGCAAATGTTGGTGCTCCTAGAGCTGAAGTTGCATCACCCAGTCTCTGCCTTTATCCTTACGTAGTGTTCTCCTGGCCTTGTCTGTGTTCTCATAAAAACCCTAGTGATTTTGGATTAGGGGCTTCTCTACACCAGCATGACCTCAGCTTAACTTACATAATTCCATCCATAGCGACCCTATTCCAAGATCACTCGGAAGATCACCTTCCGAGATACTGGGAGCTAAGATTCCAACACATGAAATTGGGGGTGACATGAGTCACCCCATGACAGGCGTCAATGTCCCCAAGATGAGTAATATCCGGTCCCCACCCTCACAGAGCTCACACGGAAGAGAAGGAGAGAGCAAGAATGAAAATAGGTTGCGGTGGGGACGGTGACGGAAGTGCGCTAGCGAGGACTGGGAACCTATGACAGAGAGGGGTCCGGGACGCAACGTCAGGGCACTGGGGAGGGTTTCCAGGAGGCTGCACGTGAGCGGAGATTTGCAGGTAAGCGGGAGATGAGGGATCAGCTGGGGCTGTGAGAGTGGCAGGCTGCGGTGGGGGCCACTAAAAACTTGTAAATGGGAGAGAGGATTTGCATTGGTCCAGCACCGGCATCTGGAAGGGATTCACGGAGTCGTGGTGCTAGGCGGGTTTCTCAGCAGTGTGGGTGACAGTCTGCGGGTTTGGGGCAAAGTGGTGGGCGTGGGACTGTAGAAGAGGACATGGCTAGGCTCAAGTAGGAGGGCTCTGGGACACGGAGGGATGAGGGACTGCGTCAGACGCAGGAGTCAACAACACCTTCCAGACAGCTTAGGAAATTGCTGTTGTAGCAACTGAACAGGAAGAGCAGAGCTTTCCTTCAGCCTTGATTATTTTCACAAAATGTGTTTAAGTGCTCTCTTGGGCTGCTTGGTCTTCTCACAAACAGGACCATTGCTATTGTGTTGACGAAGATCGGCTTCCATCAGAATTTCTATACCATCCAGATACTCATGGCCAATGTTCTAGGTCTGGATACCTGTAAACATTATAAAGAACGACAGACCAACCTTCAAAATAAAGTGAAGACTCTGCTGAACGAGAAGTTCTACTGTCTCCTGAACGACATCTTCCACGTCCAGGCGAGTGGCGGGAGTGCGTCTCCGCAGCAGAGAGACGTGGGCACTGGCAGCGGGGGCTGCCTGAGGTCGGGCGACTTAGCATCTCTTGGCCGTGGATCATCTTTCCCTTTTCTCATGTGGAGAGTCTGGGTGATGAGGAAGCGGCTCCCAATCCCCCTGAGTGAGCCGCCACCTTCCTTCCACCTTCCGCACGCCGAGAAAATCCATGTGGCCCTGCGGATCCGTCTTCCCTCACTTCTCCGTCAGAGCGCCCCTGTACTAGCTGAGGCCAGGCACAGAGTCCCTGTGCTCCCGCAGGCGACTGCCAGGGCAGAGACGGAGTATGTCCTGGCACATCCTGCATCTGTTAGGTTCAGTGACATAGGGGAGACAGCTGGAAAGGGCGCTATGAACCGTCTAACACATGAGGCTTATGAGGCTTTGAAGGCCCAGAATGGTAAAGTGATTTGCCCCAAGCCACACAGCTAGTACCTCCTTTTGCTTTTTCCCAGACTCAATATTCTCATAATTCTTTATGCAGTTCCCTATTTCACGAGAGGTTTCCAAGATGACCACCTTAAAAAAGCAAAAGCAGTTGGAAGCCTTGTTTCTGAAGATCTTGGAGCAAGTAAGAGCACCACAGTCGCAAACGATGGGGTGGGAAAGCAGGAGGTGGCCCAAGGGGTTCAGAGCTTCGAAGTGTGTGAAAGCTGAAACCTCACACCTCCCACATCTCCTCCTCCTCCCAGACCTCCGGTACAGAGTGTGTTCATGACTCCTGGAGGGTCAGCCTCTTCTTAAAACCAGCCCTCTCTCCTTCTCCCTCTGCTTGAGATCAGAGGGAGATCCAGGTGGTTTGTAGGTAGGCTCCGTCGACAGACTACCAACATCTGAACCCTTAGGCCTATCACTTGCTGCCTGGGTAACCTAGAGCAAGCGACTCACCTTGTCTGTGCTTTTGTTTTGTCGTCCATAAAAGACGAAATAGTAGTACCTGGGTCACGGGGTTGTGTAAAACGCTTAGAACAGGGCCTGGGTGGCTCAGTTGCTAAGCGTCTCCCTTCGGCTCACGTCATGATCCCAGGGTCCTGGGATCGAGCCCCTCGTCCTGCATTGGGCTCCCTGCTCATGGGGAAGCCTGTTCTCCCTCACCCACTCCCCCTGCTTGTGTTCTCTCTCTTGCTGTGTCTCTGCCAAATAAAATCTTAAAAAAAAAAAAAAATGTAATGCGAACCTCCCCGTTAATCAAAATGTCCTCAAGGTCAGTGAAGAGTAAATCTCTGGTGACAGAACGGGGCCCGACAAGTAGTCTTGTTGAGTTCATGTAACCAAACAGGGTGTGATACTTTATAATTTTTTAAAGTGAAAAAATTTAAAATCTGAAATTTTATCATTTGTAAAGACATGGAGGGGGAGAATGGGTTAACCAACTGTGTTCCCAGAAGGAGCCAAGAGAAAGGAAGAGCTGTGGGGAGCCCCGAGAGTGGGGAGGTCTTCTCCACGGGACTCCCGCTCTGTTGAGACCACGTGAGCTCTTACTTTGTTCAGTGCCATATCCCCAGCTCTGTGCACCCCTGATGGGTGCATAACAAATGGTTAACGCATGAGCAACTAGTGCAGACCTGCGAGGGAAAGGTAGCCGGCCAGCTTAGTCTCCCTCAGCCCTGCGCATGGAGCACCCAGCCCAGTCGGTGCCCAGTTAGTGTGTGTTGGATACATACACGTCGGTTGAGCAAATGTCCATTAGATAAACCCAAGAGATCTTCTTCGTTTGCCAGTAGATTAAAATGACGTGTGGTAAACTTATCAGTTTGGTTTTTTTTTAAGATTTTACTTATTTATTTGAGAGAGAGAGAGAGTGCAAAGCCGAGGGAGAAGGCAGAAGGAGAAGCAGACTCCCTGCCCAGTAGAGTGCCCAACGCGGGACTCCATCCCAGGACCCTGGGATCATGACCCCAGCCAAGGCAGACGCTCAACCAACTGAGCCCCCAGGTGCCCCGCATATTAATTCTTCTAATGTAGTGGGTACTTTCACTTGGCTACAACCCCATTTACACTACAAAATTTGCATTATATTCACACGAGGATTTGACAAAGTAAGAATCCATTCCAGCCAGCTCTGTCTAAACTGCCACAAATTCCAAGATAGTAGACTCTAAATTAGTATAAATTTGTTGGAAAGACTTTAATTTAGCACCACATAAGGACCATGTGTCCCTGGAGGACTATGAAATCCATGATGGGATGAACCTGGAGCTTTATTACCAATAGAGCAGAATTCCTTTCCCCTGTTGTACCCTGCCATGCCGTCCCCTCCCTTCACTCCTCCTCCCCTCCCCTCTCCCATCCTCACCCCAACACTGATATGGATACTTGTTTTTAAAAACTCATGTTAACAAAATCTTAGAAGTTGAAAAAAAATGCATACACATGCATACCCATACATGAATGGGTTTTTTGAATTTTTGAATAAAAATCCAAAGTCCTCCAGCATTTTTCTGTTTCTCCATTTTGTCCAGACAGTGAGAGAGGAAAGGATTATTTTCATCATCGACGAGGGCCAGTTTATTGACTCAGCCTCCTGGGCCTTTATGGAGAAGCTTATCCGGACGGTTCCTATCTTCATCATCATGTCCCTGTCTCCCTTCACGGACATGCCCTGCGCAGCGGCCCGCACCATAATGAAGAACAGGAACACCACCTACGTGACCCTCGGGGCCGTGCAGCCTAAGGACATCCGCAACAAGGTCTGCCTGGACCTCAACGTCAGGTGCATCCCCAAAGAACTGGACACGTGGGTATCTTGTTTCTCTCTGGAGGTCTTCTTGCCCGTGTCCATTCCCCAGATCCAGACTTGATCACGATTCTTAAAACACACCTGACGGTGCCTATTTCAGCATCTCCGCTGATCCTACCTTTCAAAAGAGCCGTCTGTCGCGGTTGGTGTGATGGACCGTGCCGCCCTTTTCCCGGTTAGCCCTCCGTCGCGCCTTCTCCAGCTTCACTCAGTGACGTCAGTTTTGTTTCCCTTTAATCATGCTGGGTGTGGGCACGCTCCATTTAATCAGCAGTGACAGAGGGCATTGTCATGGGCACAACGGTTGTCACAAGAGGCCAACTGGTAAGCCTGAAGGACACAACCTGCGACGAAGCAAGGTCTCACTCGGCTCTCGGTGCCGTCGGCTGGAATCACTGTTTGTGGCAGGTGCCGAAGGCGGGCTCTTTCCACCACTGCTCTCCGAGCTTCTTGGGGACTCCCCCACTGGGGTCCAGACAGTGGTCACCTTAACAACACGGCCACTTACAACCCACCTTGGTATCTGCGTCCGTTCTTTCTAATGAGTTTGCTTTGCTGCTTGCTTTGCTTTTGCTTAATGTCTGGGACAAAGTCTCACTTAAAGTAACTCCAGGCATGAATCCGGCTCCTTCCCTTTGCCTCTCGTTCATCCTCTCTCTCTCTAAACGTGTACATTTTGTGTGTGTGTGTGCATTTACCTCTTGATCTCGCAGCCCAATTCTAGGAATCTATCTCAAAGACATATTAACAAAACTGTAAAGAGACATATGGACAAAGTTTTATCGAAGCATTGTTTGTGCTAGCAAAAGACTGAAAACAACCCGGAAGGCCATCTCTAAGAGGATAGGTAGAATAAAACAGGATACGTGCACACAATGGAGAACTACAGAGCATTAAAGAGAATGAGAAGATCTACTGATAGGGAGGGATGGGCAGGATAAATTCTTTTTTTTTTTTAACCTTTTCTTTTTTTAAAGATTTTATTTATTTATTCGACAGAGACAGAGACAGAGAGGGAACACAAGCAGGGGGAGTGGGAGAGGGAGATGCAGGCTTCCCGCTGGGCAGGAAGCCTGATGTGGGGCTCAATCCCAGGACCCTGGGATCATGACCTGAGCCAAAGGCAGATGCTTAACGACTGAGCCACCCAGGCACCCCGGTCAGGATATATTCTTTTTTTTTTTTTTTTTTAAGATTTTATTTATTTATTTGACAGAGAGAGATCACAAGTAGGCAGAGAGACAGGCAGAGAGAGAGGGGGAAGCAGGCTCCCTGTGAGTAGAGAGCCCGATGCAGGACTCGATCCCAGAACCCTGAGATCATGACCTGAGCTGAAGGCAGAGGCTTAACCCACTGAGCCACCCAGGCGCCCCAGGATATATTCTTGAGTGAAAGAACAAGGTGTAGCAGAACATGCAGTAGGGGTGACAAGCTGTCTTTTAGGTAAGAAAGAGTGAAATACATCTGTGTGCTTTTTTGATATCTTTAAAAACAAACACTGAGAAGATAAGCCAGAAACTAACTGATATGGTTATTTATAAGGCGAGCAAGGGAGGCAACACCGATTATATAGATTATCTTTGAATAAATGTATTGCTGTATTCAAGTGCTTTGAAATACTTTGAAGAAATGTAAATGTAATTTTTTTTAAAAATGAAAGAGGGGGAAAGCAACCCTAAAAAAGGAAAGCAAGTGGAAACAAATAGAGAATACTATTATTTTCAAATAAGGAGTTATTTTCAAATAATTAGATTAGAGTCAAATATTTTTCCTTCCTAAGAGATGGTTGTTTGGTGTAAACAGGTCGCTGTGTTTCTACTGCAGGTACCTGGTGGAGGGAAGCTGTGGGATTCCGTTTTACTGTGAAGAACTGCTGAAGAACCTTGACCATCACAGGGTCCTCGTTTTCCAACCCGTGGAGTCTGAGGAAAAGACCAATATGACCTGGAACAACCTGTTCAGTGAGTCGCCTGTTTAGATCTCCTGGTTAAGTCTCCTGGTTAAGTCGCCTGGTTAGGTCTCCTGGTTAAGTCTCCTGGTTAAGTTGCCTGGTTAGGTCTCCTGGTTAAGTCTCCTGGTTAAGTCTCCTGGTTAGGTCGCCTGGTTAAGTCTCCTGGTTAGGTCTCCTGGTTAAGTCTCCTGGTTAAGTCGCCTGGTTAGGTCTCCTGGTTAAGTCGCCTGGTTAAGTCGCCTGGTTAAGTCACCTGGTTAAGTCTCCTGGTTAAGGCTTCTGCAGAGCGGGCAGGCAGGGGCTTTTCCATAGACGCCATCCTATAGGGTCAGGAGGTTTGGGGAGGTGAGGGGTGCTGGAGCCGGTATCCAATATCTGAGATGGCGAGAGAAGTTGACGGGACTGGTGGGAGAACATGTGCTTCGGGAAAGAACACGGAAAAACACTGGGGCACCTGAAAGCCAGTAACACTGAAGCAGGAGCTCCACGTTAAGTGAGGGGAGAAAATTCCTGGACTTTCTTTGTCAGGCTGTGATTAAGATGGGGGTAAAGGAACTCAAATCCTTTTTTACGTATTTGGTGATATCTAACTGTGGTTCTAATTTGCTTCTCCCCAATTGCTAATGATGTTGAATATCTTTTCATGTGCTTTTTTTTTTTTTTTTTTTGCCATCGCTGCATCTTCTTTGGTAACTATCTCTTCATGCATTTTGCCCATTTTCTAATTGGATTGTTTGGGTTTTTTGTTGTTTTTTGTTAAATGTTGAGTTCTGAGAGTTTCTAATCTATGTAGATACGGGTCCTTTGTCAGATGAGGGTTTGCAAATATTTTCTCTCAGTAGCTTGTCTTCATTCTCACCAAAGGGTCTCTCAAAGTGTTTTAAATTTGACAAAATTCAATTATCAATTTTTCCTTTTATGAGTCATGTTAAATCCAAATTTTTTTTAAGATTTATGTATTTATTTCAGAGAGGGAGAGAGGGCACAAGTAGGGGGGAGCAGCAGCGACAGAGGGAGAAGGGGGCTTCCCGCTGAGCAGGGAGCCCGATGCGGGGCTCAATCCCAGGGCCCCGGGATCATGACCGAAGCCAAAGCAGACACTTAACCGACGGAGCCCCCCAGGAGTCCCAAATCCAAGAAGTCTTTGTTCATCCCTAGATAAACAAAGGTCAAAGGTTCCTCCTCTGTTTTCCTTTTTCTTTACATCTCACATTTAGGTTTGTAATCCATTTTGAGTTAATTTTCGTGTAAAGTGTGACACTTAGGTTGAGGCCCTTCTCTTCCCCTTCCTACCCCTAACGCGTGTCCACCTGTCCCGGCACCATCGGTCACACGGCTCTATCTTCTTCCTTGACGTGCTTTGGCGCCGTTGTCTAAAGTCAGCTGGACGTGTCTGTGTGGGTGGGTTTTGGTTTCCTATTTTGTTCCATTGATCTGTGTGTCTATCCCTTTGCCAATACCATTCAATTTTGATTACTATAGGTATCTCGTCTTGAAACCGTGGGAACGGATTCCTCCTCCTTGTTTCAAAGTTGTTTTAGCTATTTGGTTCCTTTGCCTTTCCATATGAATTTTAGAATAATCTTGTCTGGGGGGCACCTGGGTGCTCAGTCAGTTGAGGGTCCAGCTCTTGGTTTCAGCTCAGGTCATGATCTCAGGGTCATGAGATCGAGCCCCGAGTCAGCTCTGCTCTCAG
This sequence comes from Enhydra lutris kenyoni, assembly GCF_002288905.1. Classification (NCBI taxonomy): domain Eukaryota; kingdom Metazoa; phylum Chordata; class Mammalia; order Carnivora; family Mustelidae; genus Enhydra; species Enhydra lutris. The sequence goes on along the minus strand of NW_019154108.1, from coordinate 231,310 downwards.
TGGGGAGTCTGCTTGGATTCTGTCCCTCTCCCTCACTCCCTCAAATAAATAAATAAATCTTTAGAATAATCTTGTCTGTACCTATAAAAAATCTTTGGGGAATTTTTTTTTTTAAAGATCTGTTTTTTATTTTAGAGAGAGGCAGTGAACTGGGGAAGGGGAGAGAGAGAGAATCCGGAAGCAGACTCCTTGCTGAGTGTGGAGTGCAGAGCCAGACGTGGGGTTCAGTCCCAGGACTCTGAGATCATGACCAGAACTGAAACCGCGTTGGCTGTTTAACCAACTGAGCCACCCAGGTGCCACCTTGGAGGGATTTTGATAGGAATTTCAATATATATGCATTACATCGTAGATCAATTTGGGACAAATTGACATCTTACCCTTTTTTTTTTTTGAAGATATTACTTATTTATTTTACTCACGCTTTCTCTCTCTCTCCCTCCGTCTCTCTCTCCCTAATGTATGAATAAAATCTTTAAAAGAAAAAAAAAGAAAAAATTTGAAACCATAGAGGTTTTGGTTGCAAACAGTGTGAATGCAGCACATGGCACTGAGCTCTGAACATTAAACTGGTTAACTGTACATGAATTTCACCTAAATTAAAAAAAACAACAACTATACACAATACAGGATCCTAGACTGGGTCCTATATTGGAAGAAAAAAAAATACGCCAAGGGACATTATTGCATCACTCTACAAAATTGGAAAATGGACAGTAAATTCCTATTTCAATGTGCAATATTCTGAAACTGAAAGATGTGCTCCAGTTGTGTAAGAGGATCTTGTTCTTAGGAAATACCGAATAAAGCCTTTGGGGTAAAGGGACATGAATTGTTCAACTTGTGTTCAAATGCTTCAGGAAAAATCTGTACATACCGAGAAAACGAAGGCTGTGGCAGATGAGGCAAAGCGTTAACAACAGGTGAATTTGAATGAAGAGTACACAGTCTTATTCTTACAACTTTTGGTTAAGTCTGAAACTTCCTAAATAAAAAGATTTTTTAAAAACACCTGACATTCAGTTGTTTCCCACGGAGCTTGCGATGAAATGCCGCGTCCCAACGAGGACTGGGAAGCGCTCCAGGACCTGATTTCCCAACCTGCGTGGCCTCCTCCGTGCTCTGAAATGTGTTCCCGCTGCACGGGCTGCGTCCCTGGCATTTCCAGGGCTGGGGCACAGGCCCTGCTCCTTTCTGCTCCAGACCGCCGTCCCCCTCCTCAGGCGCCTTCCATGGAGGGCTCCTTCCCCGCAGCTCAGGTGTCGCCTGCCCAGCGTGACTTTCTCTACCTCCACCTCGGTCTGTCCGAAGAAGCCCCCCTGGCCCTGACCTTCCTGTGAGTCTCTGTCACCAGGTTTATTTCTGCCACAAACTGAATCACATGGTGACATTAGCCTCCGCATTTATGTATCTGTTGTTCCTTGTCTCTTTGCCACTGTTGCAAGTCGAACTTCGCGCGGCAGGAGGTCTTGTGCTCCGGGATCTTTGACAGCGGAACGACGCCCAGGACCTCGGGGCGCTCGGTGGACCCTGGCTGAGCGCTGAAAGCCGCTGGGTCCTAGACAGGGACACGAGAGCGTGTGAATGAGCACGGGCCACGTCATACCCTGGGACCCCACTCGCCCACCCTAACGCGCGCGCACACTCGCACGCGGCCCCTTTTCGGGTGTCCCACCCTGCCGTGGCCTCCCCATTCTCAGGGAGAATCTGCAGTCCTGTCCCCTGCCGCACCTCTCTGACCAGGCAGTTGAGAGCGTGGCTCCCGTCTGTGGGTCTCCGGCAATGACAAGTCGCTTCAAGCTCTGCCCTTAGCCCTCCTCTTCGCCAGCTGGTTCCTTCTCCCCGTGGGACTCCTCTGTCCCCAGCCTTCGTGGTGTCTGCGCGCGAGTCGTCTCCCACAGTAGCCACTGCGCGCTCCTCTCTGGATGCCCCCCTCCAGTTGCCCGTGGACGGTCTTCTGGACCCGCTCACCCCTCAGACTCCACCCGCCTGACCCCGAGGCAGCGCCCGCCCTCCCCACCGCACCTCCTCCCGCGTCTCCCCGCTGGGTTCCTAGCAACACCCGTCAGCTCCGTCCCCGCCTGGCTGGGACCCGGCTCCTCGCTGTGCCACGCGGGACCATGACGTCCTACCCGCCGTCTCGTCGTCACGCTCCATCGTGACCGGTATTACGCAGTGTCCCCTCTCCCGTTCTCTGGCCTGCCCCATCCGCACCCAGGGCTGCCTTCCGAGAAGTGGCTGGTGGCCGACTCTTCCCCCTTCCCAGGCACCTGTCAGTCCCAGGAGTGTGCCAGGAGTCAAGTCCAGACTTGACAGTGCGACGTCAAACGCCCGCCGCGGTCTGCTCCCAAACCGCATCCCCAGCGCACGTGCCCTGGAGGGGCTCCCGCGCCCCACGCGCTGGAGCCCACGGCCCGGGTGACGTCACGTTCCCCTCACCTGCAGGGCGTCTGCGGCTTCTGTGCCCTGCCCTGGTCGGCCCTCACCCTTCCACTTGGAAAACCTCCTCCTCCTACACACCATCGCGCTACGTCCTCCTCCATGAGGCCGTTCGGAATCCACGAAGACGGAGCTGTGTCTCCTCTCTGGGCTCCCAGCTCACTGCACTTTGCCTTCTACCTCCTGTGTCCCGCCGGCGCCTGACTGGTCACGTCCGTGTCTGTCTCTAAGACACTGAGCTCCTCGAGGTGGGAAGCAGGCACCGCTCGCGTCTGTCGCTGTCCCCGGCCATACGGTGCGCCAGGGGTCCTCACTCTTAGCGACACTGGGCTCATCTCGAGGCGGCGCCCCTCACGTGGCGCGTTTCCCGCCTGGAAGTGCAGCTCCGTGCACACACCTTCCCTCCAGGACATGAGGAGCGGAGCCGCGCTCACCTTCATGTTCCCACGCCACAGCCCACGGGGACCCACAAGTGGCTGCAGGAGTCAGGGAGTGGCGCATTGTGAGTGCCGGGACACACAGTGACCAGGCAAGTGTGCGCGCCGGCCTCACCATTTTAAGTATCTCGTTCAGATAACCGTGTTGTAAGCCGAGTGCTGTCTCCCAGAGTGCGTGGGCATCCGAGTGGGCACCTGAATGTGCACACGGTGTACGCTGGTGTGTACTGCAAGATACACCCTGATAATCTTTGGATCGAACTTCTCTTAAACTGCATATACTACAGAAGACTTCTAATAGTGATTCCCAATGCTTTGGGGGGGGGGGGCAGAACGTTTTGAGTACATTTAGGTTGTCTTATATTAGTTTACTTAAATCATTATTCCAAAATACTGGATGAAGGGCGCCTGGGTGGCTCAGTCGGTTAAGCCTCTGCCTTCAGCTCAGGTCATGATCCCAGGACCCTGGGATTGAGCCCCAAATCGGGCTCAGTGCTTGGTGGGGAGTCTGCTTTCAGCTCTGCCTGTTGCTCTCCCTGCTTGTGCTCTCTCTCTCTTTCTCTGACAAATAAATAAAATCTTTAAGACCCACCTTGAAGTTTATTGCGAAACTGAGATGGTGACAGTAACTCTCATCTGTTCTTCCTTTTCGTCTCCCTTCAGAGAATTTTAGTAGGCCAACTGAGGAATTAAAAATATTGACCCCTAATTACGAGGAGAGAAGTGAAGAAGTCTGTACCCTCGCCAGTGGTGTCAGACTGAAAAACTTGTCACCGCCAGCATCGTTAAAAGGTAAAGAAAATTGGGCCCGGTGTTCCAGGACCTTGCCTCCCCTTTTCCTTTCTCTAGCGTGGCTGTCGAAAAGGGAGAGAGGGAGATAGTAACAGACTGCGGCGGCCACCCGCGTGGTGTGGACCCAGACAGTCGGATCTCCGGGGAAGGCTTAGCTTTTCTGCCTCTGACCTGGAGCACCTGCTCCCCTGGGGCATGTTCTGGAATCTGATTTGAACAAAGTTTAGTTCAACTGCGTAGACGAATAAGATGTATACATTTTTCATTAAATCAAGCCAAATATGGGGCACCTGGGTGGCTCAGTGGGTTAAGCCTCTGCCTTCGGCTCAGGTCATGATCTCAGGGTCCTGGGATCGAGCCCCGCATCGGGCTCTCTGCTCAGCAGGGAACTTGCTTCCTCCTCTCTCTCTGCCTGCCTCTCTGCCTACTTGTGATCTCTGCCTGTTAAATAAATAAATAAAATCTTAAAAAAAAAAAGCAACAAACAAATAATGAGGGAGAAAATCAAAACCTGACACTTTTCCTGCCGCTTACTTTTATAAGAAATGGCAAGCGTAGAATTTATATCCAAGCTGTATTTTTACTCCTTTAAAGAAAAATGACTTTCAGGCAGTGTTCTGGTGCGGCTTCGGCTCCAAGTCATGCCATCCACAGATAACTGAAAGTGTCTGAAGGCTGACCTGGGGACACGTCCAGGTTCTCGGTCTTCAGAAAGCGTCGTTGTTCAAGCGCTGCGTCTGCCCGCGTAGGAGGGCGACGGGCTCGGCTTCCGCACTGTTCTGGGGGCAGGAGATTCAGATTTTGTCCCGACAGGGGAGGTCACGGAAGGTCATCCTGGCCAGGATCTCAGCAGGCCGCGCTTAGGCGAGAGGTCGGAATTGGCGCTCGAGGCTCTCTGGCGTGTGCCCTGAGCGCAGGGATGGCGGCGGCTGTCCCAGGAACGAGGCTGCCTCAGGCAGAGGCCGTGAGGGAGTCAGTGCGGGGGGCAGTGCGGGGGCAGGCGAGGGACAGCTGCAGAAGTCAACGCAGCTGGCGGCCAGCGGGCGCGCTCCTCCCACTGCCGGGCCCGCCGTGACCTCCCGCCGCCGCACAAACCCCGTCACGCTCGGCCCCAAACCCGAACCCCCGCAGCGGGTCTCGTTCCGGTCCGGCCCCCACGCCCGGCGCGTCTCGGGGAGCGGCCCCTGCGCGCTCGGCGCCCCCAGCTCGCGCTCTGAGGCAGGCCTCGGCGGGGAGCCCCTCCTGGGCTGGCCGGGCCGGGCTCCCGCGCGCCGGGCAGCGCGGGGCAGGCCGCGGCCGGGGCCGGATGCCCCTGCCCCGGGCACTGAGCGCCGGCCCGCCGCGTGGCTCTCCCCCCGCAGAAATCTCGCTGGTGCAGCTGGACAGCATGAGCCTGTCGCACCAGATGCTGGTGAGGTGCGCCGCCATCATCGGCCTGACCTTCACCACGGAGCTGCTGTTCGAGGTCCTGCCTTGCTGGAACATGAAGATGATGGTCAAGGCCCTGGCGACGCTCGTGGACTCCAACGTCTTCGACTGTTTCCGCAACGGCAAGGAGCTGCGAACCGCCCTGAAACACAACGCGGCCTCGTGCGAGGTCAGTCACCGCTCGCTGTCTCTGCGGCCCGGCCTGGGCATGGGTGAGTGCGCCCCGGGAGCCGCTCCCCCGCGCTCCGGCCGCGGACCCCACGTGGGGCGCGGGGCCGAGCGGTGCCTTCCTGCCCCCCCAGCGCGCGACGAGGGCGAAGAGCTGCACGAGCTGGAAAGCGAGGTCATCGAGTGCCACGTCATCCGCTTCTGCCGGCCGGTGATGCAGAAGACCGCGTACGAGCTGTGGCTGAAGGCCGAGAGGAGGGCCATGCACCTCAAGTGCGCGCGCTTCCTGGAGGAGGACGCGCACCGGTGCGACCACTGCCGCAGCGGGGACTTCATCCCCTACCACCACTTCACCGTGGACATCCGCCTCAACACGCTCGACGTGGACACCATCCAGAAGATGGCCAAGTCCCACGGATATAAAAGTAAATATGCCTCGGGCCTCGTCCGTCCTCTCTTCCTGGGGAACGGCATGGGTTTGGACCCTGAGGGTTCAAGTCCCCCGAGGCGTGGGTTCCGCGAGCGGCTGAAGACTTGAGTCCCCTAGATCACGGGGGCGGGGTGGGGGCATGTGGGCAGCTGAGTGCATCAGAAACAGCCTTGCTGTGACACTCACAGGGGTTCGGAGATCAGGACTCTGGCAAAATGGGGTGCAGCTGAGCTCAAAGGAAAATATCCAGAGGGATGACACTGACCCGGCTTAATTCACACCAAGGATGGATCCAAGGGCTGGGGGCGGGGGGGGCAGAGGGGGGGGTCCTCACATGTTGAAGTGGGAACAAGAGCGAGAGGGAGCACCATTTCCTGGCAGGTGAGAATGTTGCTCGCAGTCAGGTTTGAAACAAGGTTCCCTCAGAGAAAGAATGTGAGTGGGGGGAACCATGCAGGGCTAAGCAGGTCAGGGGCTCCGGCTCAGGGCAGACGTTCCAGATCATCTGTGACGCAAACGTGAGGAAGCAGCAGTCTGGGGGCGCGAATCAGCTACACAGTCTGGACTCAAGGGAACAGGTACCAGGGACTGTTAGCACAGGCGTGAGGGGCGTGAGGCTAGAGGCAGCAACCCCAACTCCAGCCCTCCCTCATGGGTGATCAGGGAACATCACGGGGCTCTGCGCCCGAACCAGAGGCCTTGGTGATTATGGCTAAATCTGGTTGGGAAAGCAGAGGATATAAGGACAGGATTCTTATATTTTATGGATATTAAAAATTAGGAAGAAATGTATCTAAAGTTCCTAGCACATAGTAGGTACAAAAATAATTTTTAAAAAGATTTTAATTATTTATTTGAGAGAGTGAGAGAGCTAGAGAGAGAATGTGAGTGGGGGGCAGAACAGAGGGAGAGGGAGAAGCAGGCTCCCCGCTGATCAGGGAGCCCAATGTGGGGCTCGATCCCAGGACCCCAGGATCATGACCTGAGCCAAGGCGGATGCTTAACCAACTGAGCCACCCAGGCGCCCCCCCCCCAAATAAATATTTATTCTCATTCATTCTTTATTTCACATGCATTCTCCTTTGATCTTCATGTTAACCTTTCAAGGTGGAAGGCTCTTGTTACTTTATACATGAGAAAACTGAGGTTCTGGAAGATTCAATAGCTTGTCCAGTGCCACAGAATGAGTGATAGACTATTCAATCGCAGGTCAGTCTCATTCCCACACTCATGCTGTGCCCAGTACACCTGAGCTTCCCAAGTGCAGGGTGGGACCTTTGGGCAAGGCTGGCAGGGGAGATTGGAAGAGGTTTCTGGATGCAGCCATCAGTGGAATCAGAGAGTAAAGAAGACGATGCTGTCTCCGTCCTCGTTCAGGAAGAAAGCAGCTTGCACTGTGGCATAAGTCTAGTGTTGACCCGGAACCAACACTTGCTCATCTCCCTTTTCAAAAAAGAGAAGTCAGACTTTAGGTTCTGATTCCTAGAGTCCGGATTCTCATGGGTCAGATGGGAGAAAAAGCCAGCCTGGAGCCATTTTAAGTACTTCTTGGGAGTATGAGAAGAGCCCTAGATGTTGGAATGGAAGACTCAAGAAAATAACAACTTTTAAGGACTTGAAGACCGAGAGAGGGCAGACCCCTACAACAAACAAAACAGGTGCCCAGAGGGCAGGCAATGAGGGCTGACCAGGGTGCATGGGCAAACCCAAGAAGCTTCAGGGATGATCCCAACATAGAGCCATGTTCAAGGAACCAGAGCAAGTGCCAGTAGGAGAGCGTTGACTGAGGGAGATAAGAGACAGAGGAAGCAAGGGGCAGCCTGGGGGCTCAGCTGGTTAAGTGTCCAACTCTTGATCTCAGCCAGGGTCTTGATCTCAGGGTTATGTGTTCAAACCCTGTGTTGGGCTCTATGCTGGGTGTGGACCCTACCAAGTGAATGGATGAATGAATGAGGAAGGAAGATTCCAGACTATGTGGAACCAGTGAGTCTCTCCATGTATGTCTTTATATATATATATGTTTTGGTGGCAGTGTGTGTGGGGGGGAATTGCAATTGATTTTTGTTTAAGATTTATTTATTTTAGAGAGGGGGGAGGGGCTAAGGGAGAGAATCCTAGGCAGACTCCCTGCCGAGAGTGGAGCCCGACACGGGGCTTGACCCCACAACCTTGAGATCATGACCTGAGTCAGAATCAAGGGTCAGACGCCCAACCGACTGAGCCACCCAGCTGCACCCGCAGTTGGTTTCGAGCAGGCTAGCGAGGGCTGTCAAAGAAAGCAACTTCAGGTAATTTTGGATTCTCCATATACCTTAGCGGTTTCTCTCGGGTGCTTCCGTGCCCTCCTGTGACTCTGGGTAATGTCTGTGCTTTTGTCCACTCCTCTGCCTGCTTGAGGCCAAAGCGCTACTATTTCTCTTGTCAGAACTTTCCACCTGTTTAAAAGGCTATCAACTAGACATCTTCAAAATTTTTCCTAAAAGTTTCACAATAGGAGCAATAATGCCAAGCCCCAGTACCCCACACACTTTCAGTACTTCTCAGGGGCCAACATCTTAACTTAGCTGTTCTTTCTGGTCATCGCCTCCACGGACGAAATGATGTGTTCATACAGTTAAACAAAACAAAACAAATTCTGGCATTATCTGTTTTCTTCTTAATTTGGTGAACAGATACAGCATGTCAGGGTGAAAACTTACCCTGTCATACTACTCCTCAGGACCGGTACCATTGATGACCATTGTTGGATAAATCATTAGGAAGACCATGTAAATGCTATTCATTCCAGAACCAAGTAATATACTGTAAATGGAGTTCTTAATGAAAGTCCATTTTTCCTTGCGTTTCTAGGATAATTTTTTTGGCAATGTCTTCTTTATAATATCCTGTCTTGGTTGGATACTCTGTCCATTACCCTTGAACCTTGTGACTGCAGGTAATACTGGTAAAGGACATAGAGTTGACCTTTGAACAACACAGGTATGAACTGTGCAGATTCACTTATATGCAGATCTTTTTCAATAAATACAGTAGAGTACTATGAATGTATTTTCTCTTATGATTTTCTCAGCAACATTTTCTTTCTTCTAGCTTATTTTATCCTAAGGCTAGAGTATATAATACATAAAACATAGAAAATACGGGTTAGTTAACTTCATGTTATCAATAAGGCTTCTGGTCAACATCAGGCTGTTAAGTAAAGTTTTGGGACAGTCAAAGGTTATATGTGAATTTTCCAGTGCTGGGGGGCGCAGGGGTCGGGCGTCCCTAAGCCCCTGTGCTGTTCAAGAGTCAGCTGTAATCGGAAGAGGTTCAAAGACCATAGGCATAGATTAGGTAGCGAGGAAGTTGATTCTCTTTTCAATTCTCTCTTTCCTCAAGTCCTTCTTAAGTTATTTTCTTAAGTCTTGATCCCCAAAGATCTGCCCTTCAAAGCCCTCCACCCACTTCATCGGAGACCACTCCTCTCAAGCCTTCGCCTTCTGAACAGGTAGTGAAACCCCACCCGACAGTTTGTTTACTCATTCAACAAATACTGAGTTCCTGCTCTGTGCCAGTCCCTGCAGCAGGCACTGGGATACATCAGTGAACAAAAGTGCATTCATTCTATTGTGGAGAAGCAATGGAGGAAAAAACAAATAAGAAGTAAGAAATCTACAATATGTTGTGGGAGGTAAAATCCACTGCAGGGAAGAAAACTGGAAAGAATGTCTGGTAGGAGGGGGATGAGCAATGCAGAGTCATTAGGGAAGCACTGAGAGGTGAGATTCCTAGACCAAGGAAGTGACGATGGCCAGGGAGGGCAGTCCAGGCAGAGAGGATAGCCCCGGCAATGACCCTGGACAGGAACTGATCCCTTCCATTCTATACTTTGTGGGTTTATGGTTTTTAAGATTGTTTTATTCTCATTTCAATGGGGTAAAATGTCCTGGACCCGGAGGTACTAGAGATAAACAAAGGAATTCAGACTCTCACCTTGAACCTGAAGTCTTATTTCCAGGTGTTTGAAACCATGAGATGAGCAAGTGGTATCTTTGCTTTTCTCCTTGCTTCTGAGAACCTACAAGCATGTTGTATATATTTTTTCTTCTGAATTTTACAGATCCCCTTTGAAGTAGGGAACTTTTAAAAAATATATCCTTCATAAATGAAGAAAATTGAGAACTAAAAATAATATGATTCACCTGCGGGGTAAATGACAGAGTGACAAAAGCGTATCTTGTACTCCCCAACTTTGTTTCCTTTTCTAGCCAATATTGCTTGTTTCCGCATCCCATTCTATCACTATTACAATTTGAAACATAAAAAAATAGAGACACTGGGGGCACCTGAGTGGCTCAGTCCGTTAGACGGCTCCCTTCATCTCAGGTCATGATCCCAGAGTGCTGGGATCGATGCCCATGGGTTCCCTGCTTGGAGGGAAGTCTGCTATTTCCTCTCCAGCTTCTCCCTCTGCTCCCACTTGTGTTCCTTCTTTAGCTCTCTCTCTCTGTCAAATAAATAAATAAAATCTTTTTTTTTTTTAGATTTGCTTATTTATTTATTTGACAGACAGAGATCACAAGTAGGCAGAGGCAGGCAGAGAGAGAAGGGGAAGCAGGATCCCCACTGAGCAGAGAGCCCGATGCGGGGCTTGATCCCAGGACCCTGAGATCATGACCTGAGCTGAAGGCAGGCACTTAACCCACTGAGCCACCCAGGCTCCCCATATTAATTTTTTTCAAAAAATATGTATTCTGCAAATATTTATTGAGCATCTACTATGTGCTGGGCAGCGATCTAGGTGCCAGAGATATAGTGCTGAAAATGATAGACATGTGTCTATTCTCATATATTAGAATTTTCATGAAGACTGGTGATAGATGTGATAGACAATAAACAGATTAATTAAGAAAACCATAAAAGAACCTTTTAGGCTTTGATAAATAGTCTGACTTCTATTTTAAGGGGGTTGGAAGACTTTGGAGATTTATTAATTAGAATTAGTATTGGCTACATGTGACAAGGACCCAGTTAGAGTGGCTTTAATTTATTTACTGTTAAATTTATTTCTCTCTCATGTAAAATGTTTTGTCTGATCATTGGGACTATGTGAAGGCTTCATCATCATCAGAAACTCTTGGTCTGAAAATGGCTGCTGGAATTCCAACCATCATATTTACATTTAACACTAGAAGAAGAAGAGAAACCAAAATAAATAAATAAATTTTTAAAAAATTAAAAAAAGAAAAGAAAAAGAAAGAAAGGGATGCCCCCTTCCCTTTTAAGGGATCTTCTAGAAATCCTATACAGAACTTAGTCACACGACTATATCTAGTTGCAAGGGAGGCTGGAAAATGTAGCTGCCCTGAGTAAAACTGAATTTTATTTGTAAGGAGAAAAAGGACAATAGAATTGAGATAGGAGACCAACAATCTCTGGCATGGAAATCTGAGTCATGTTTTTAAAAACACATTCTGTCTTCTCTGTAGAGAACAGATTACGGAGATGGGACTGGAAGGGAGATCAGTGTTTCATGCTTGTCCAGATAAAATTTGGTGGTGGACTGGGGTGGTGCTAGAGTAAAGACAGAAGAAGATGGATTCAGGTGTGTTTTGAGGGAAAGTCAACAGGACTTATGATGGGCTGAATGTGATGAGGGAAAGAAAGAATCCAGAACAGCGCCTAGGTTTTTTGCCATTGAGAAAACCGATATATGGCTCTGATGCTTAGTAAGATCAGAGTATAGGTTGAAAGAGAGGTCCGCGAGTTCTGCTTGGATTATGCTAATTTTTAAATGCCTGTCAGCCATTCAAACAGCCGTTGCCGAAGAGGCGTTTGGGTACACGAATCTGTAGTTAAGGGTGGATGTCAGGCTCAGAGATTAAACAGTTGGCAGTCGTGGGCATGTGACTAGAATTCATTGTCATGGGCAGAGGAGGTCACCTGGGAAAAACGTGGATGGAGAAGGGAGCCCAGGACCAAAGGGAAGCTCACCAGCACTGGGGATGTTGATAGAGGAGTAGGCGCGAGCGAAGTGGGCGGCCGATGACAAAAGCAACCAAGAGAACGGCTGTTAGAAAACCTGGTGAAAAGAGGGAGTGGTTGATTGTATTGAGTGCTTGCTCAGAGGTGTAGTAACATGTGGACAGACGTGAACTTTGGATCTGGCAACATGGTAGCCACAGGTAACCGTTACAGGACCAATTTTAGAAGAGTAGAAGGAAAAGGCATAATTCAATTTATTCCACATCTCGTCACTAGAAATACACTAGGCTGGATGTCTAGGGAGAGAGGTGGGCAAATTATTCTCTACACAGTGTGACAGTAAGGACCATGACGGAGCTCTGCACAGGGCACAGGTGAGTCGGGGCACTAAATCCATGGGGACGAGGGCACAGAAGACTTTCAAAAGAAGATGATAACTGGATGCTTAAACTGCATGTTTAGAAATCGAATGATTGGTGGAGTAATGCGCTGCCCTTGGAGCTGGGAGACCTCGATTCCAGTCCTACCTCCATCCCTAACAGACAATCTGAGGCAGTCCCTTCCCCTGTCCAGGGTTCTTCCTTCCTTCTGCATGGGGAAGATCCGACCATCCTCATTTGTTTCTGTTTTAAGATCATTAGGGAATTTTCTAACCTCTTGGAGTCTGGATAGACAGAAGGTTTATGAGTTCAAAGCTCTCTGCCCTTTAGGTAGCCTTTGAAGTACGTACTTAAAGTCTATATTTCTCCACTGGAAACAGACCCTTTATTCACAGTTTTAGTTGCTGCAGGGTAAATTAGTATAATGTTATCATCTATAACCAACCCCAACATTGCAGTGGTTTAACACTCTCAGAGCCACCGCAGGTCCCTCTGACATGGGCCGTTTTGCACAAACATCATTTTGAATTAAAAGCAACCTGGATCCAGCAGATTCAGAGAAAGCTCTTCCCCTGCCCCTCAACGGCCTGCTTTACCAGCAAGACAGCATTTCAAACAGGGATTCCTCCTGACCTAAGACGTCTCCCTGCATAAGATGACGACCTTTGTTTCCCAAACATCTCCTCTCACCGTCCTGCTAATGGTCCTTCCTTCCTTTGTATCCTCAGGACACCCCCCGGACCCCTTGTCCTTGGCTCTTATAAGCTTTATGTCTCCTCACTGTCTTTGGGCAGAGGAAGTTCTTCCGTCCTCCCCAATGACACAAGAGAATAATTTTCTTCCTGCACACGTAATGATCCAGTGAAAGTTCTGACAAACGGTCTTGAACACAGTAAGTCAGGGGCACAGGCTGCTTCCATTCTGTCCTTTTGCCGTCCCTTAGATACTCATAATTGTTTGCTCTCTGGCAGAAGGAAAGAGTGGAGGCGGTACCAGACCATCTCAGCTCACAGGTGCCATACAGCACGTCTGACAGAATTCCATCTTGGACGATCGTGTGGGCTCACCTGCGGCGGCTGTGCGGGCAGCCTGCGCTGGGTCAGGAGAGGGGCAGCGAGAGTCTTTGGCGGACCCGACATTTCTCCCATATGGAACATGTCATGACGCACACGACTCATTTCTTTGTTTATTTTCTAGCTGAAGAAGAGATCACCTTTTCCAAAATAGAGACTCCTAAGAAATCGGAGATATTTTCTGAAAATCTCAGGTACAGGCATACGTAATTGTTTAGGCATAAACATTTGTCATTGAGTACAGAATACTGTTAAAATCTTCTGTCTGGCCAGTTCTTTTCGGCCTCTTTGGTGCGAGTGGGGACATGTCGGGGTGTGTGCATGGTGAGTTTGGTCGATGGCATCTACGTCAGGGTTATCTTGCTCTTTTATTAGTTTTTAAAGATATTTTCACATCGAAAGCGGTGTGGCTACCACTTATTCCTCCTATTTATTTCTGCATTTGGACAGTCCTGAGGAAATAAGAGAAAAGATCTTGAGTTTCTTTGATGTCATCATAACAAAAATGAAGATGCCTGAAGAAGACATCATTCCTCTGGAGTCTTGCCAGTGTGAGGAGATCGTAGAGATGGTCATCATGCCTCTGGCCCACCATTTTCTGGCTTTGGGAGAAAACAACAAAGCCTTATACTACTTCCTAGAAATTACATCTGCTTATCTCAACTTGGGTGACAATTATATGGTAAGGTGTTCCCACCTCCCCAGCCCCCCGCCCTGCCTTTGAGACAGTTGAGACACAACACCTGAAGGGCAGCTCTAGGGTTCTCTTGTCATACTTCATGCTCTTGACACCTGCCAGCACCCCTTTACTCTGAAAATCGAATCCTGAGAAGGGAAATGACCTGAGATTGAGAAATGAAAGACCAAATTGCAACTAGCATCACACACTGTTTAAAAGAGTGCCGTTTTGAAAAACCTGCCAAGAACTGTCTACCTAGACGGGAAGGGGGTGGACGTCCTATCTCATCCCCAAAATGTATCGATGCTGCCGTTTCAGCAGAGGCTTCCTCAGTAATGTCCCCATGGCACCGGCCTTCTGTCTTTCCTAAACACCTGTGAGCACAAACACCTGTAGGTCTTTGGATGAGCACAGATCCGGTTTTTGTCTTGTGGTCCCCAAAGGAGCTCACCCACTTTGGTCCTCGTGTCATTTGTGCTACATTATCATGCATTTCCTTTAGACCCCAAAACACTAGTGTTTCTTAGGATAATTGTAAATAATATTCCAGGGCAATGTGCCCCTAGAAATGTGGGGATTCAATGTATAATGAAATAAGAATTCATTCTTAAGTAAGTTGGGAAGCACTGAGCTGAATAGCTACATGGGTTTCTTTCCTGCAAATATTTCAAGGCCTTAATATGCTAAGACACGTGTAATCGTCTACAGGGTCTGGCTAGTTCTGTGTTTCTCCAACATACTTGACCAGAGACCACTTTCCGTAGAGCAGCTGGCTAGACTGACCTTGCATGAACTCACTGTAGGAAACGCCCCCAGCCCTTGCTCCATCTGACCCCCATTTCTGAGTAGACAGGCCTGCGGTTCCTGTCTACGCTGGTGGTCTCTTCCATATTTACAACCACAGCAGCCTGATCGACCCTCATACTTTAGATTTTTATAAAATTTTAAAATTAAACCATTAAAAATGTTGGTAAGCCCCAGCTCTCTCATACACACATCCATGTGTATGAGGTATCAATATGCGTATTAATATATGTATGTATACACACTCAGAGACATATAGAAAAGGAGGATATGGTCAGTGAGTCCAAGAAGAGAAGGTTTAAGTGGCCCTGAGGACCAACTTGTGAAGCGCCCCTCTCAGTCAGCAGGGAGTGGGGATGGCCAGGAAGACAGTGAAGGGAAGCAGAGCCCCATGCAAGTCACCCAGAATGTGCCATTTGTGTCCTCTCTCCCATCAAAAATAATCTAGTAGGTTCGGGTCAACTCACATTCCCTCTTCTGCCTCTCATTCCCATCTTGGACTATGTGACACTTGAGGATATCACCTTCCCTTATTTTACTCTTCAAATCTGACCTTGCCTTGGTGCTCACGAGTACCAAGGCCATCCTGTCTAACCACGTCCTAGTAGGTCATAAACGAGGTAGGGAGAGTTGCTCAGGACCTTGCTTCCTGAAGATGGCCCTGGCAAAGGAAATGGGAGTGGTTCATAACTTGTTTCAAAAATGGAGATCAGCTTCTCATAGCTGTGGGGACGCCATCGGGGGCAGGGCGCACGTTGTTGGAATTAGGGGCCATCGGGGGTGGAGTTACTCAGAGGAGGAAATTGCCCTGGCTCCATCCCCTCGAGCAAGTGATCCGGTGTCCAGGATCCTCAGCAGGGGCTTGACCCACCCAGGGCTGCCTCGAGTCGGGAGGCCCTTCTAGTCCGGAGCCGGGGCTGAGGGTGGAAGAGGGTCCTGCAACGGTAGCCGCTCTTGCCTATTCGATCGAGGCTGCGCGGTGGCCCTCTGTGGCCGGACCCCCGCTGAACGGATACTCTGTGCCCCTCCGCCGGCTGCAGGCATACATGTATTTGAAGGAGGGAGAGAGGTTGCTGAAAATGCTCAAGGACGACAAATCCTGGAGTCACACTTTTGAGTCCGCTACCTTTTACAGCCTCAAAGGTCAGGTAAGAAGCCATTACAGACGTGGTCATGTGTTGGCGGTCCCAGGGGCATTAGACAGAAGCAGCAGAAGCCCTCCCTGCCCTTCCTCCAGCCACCCTCCAGCCACCAACCCTGGCCCGGACGGACAGCAGAACCTCAAGCCCGGCCGCTCCCGTCTGCTGCGGTCACTCGCCGACAGCGCGCTCCTCCTCGTCTTTGTGGGGACGTCGTCATGAAAGGTTTTTCTAACAAGCTCCAAACGTGGACATGAACTTTGTCCCGCTCCCTTCTCCCTGTAGGTCTGTTTCAACATGGGCCAGATGGTGCTTGCCAAGAAAATGCTGCGCAAGGCCCTGAAGCTCCTCAACAGGGTCTTTCCCTACAACTTAATCTCCCTGTTTCTTCACACCCACGTGGAGAAAAACAGACACTTCTACCACGTGAATCCGCAGGCCCAAGAGAGCTCGCCTCCAGGGTAAGGGAAGGAGCTGGGATGAGCTGGAGGTCTCAGTCCCTGGGAGAGAGATTTGCACACATGCCACCAGCCCCCAAAGCCTGGGCCTCCAATGGGTTCGGGAAGGCCTGGCGGCTCTGCCCTGAGGCTCACTGGTGCCCGGGGGGAGCCAGTCAGGGAGTGAGGGGCTCCCAGGCAAGGTGGGGTTGCCCCAGATGGCGTCCCAGCAGCTTTTGTGAAGGGGAGTGCAGGGAGCCCCTTGCAAGCTGAGTGCCGGTGCCCTGCCCCGGTCAATCCCTTCTCAATCCCTCTGACCCGACATGTTTCCTGGAAGCCGGTGGCACCGCTGCTCCTCACAAGCCTCAGTCACAAGCCCTTTTCCAGCCAGGGGTACAGACACAACACTGGGCATCGTCCCTGCCCCAGACTGCAGTAGAAGGTCCTAAAGACCTTGGCCAGAGGACAGACCGCCCCCCCTATGTACAGATCTGGATGGGGATGTGGGGATGTGAGGGGGGTAGCTGTCAGTCAAGATTAAACCAGTAAGATTTATACTTCTCAATGGATGTAAATTGTACCCATAAAAAACGATAAAAAATTAAAATGGCGGGGGAGGGAGGGGATCCTGTGTGGCTCAGTCACTTAAGCATCTGACTCTTGATCTCAGCTCAGGCCTCGATCTCAGGGTGTGAGTTCAAGTCCTGGGTTCGGAGTCATTGAAGCTGGGTGTTCCGTGCATGTAGTTCATGATATTTTTCTGCTTTACTGTGTGTATGTTTGGAATCTTCCACAACAAAAATTTTTGGATGTACTCCGCCTAACCCTTCGGCACCAAGGGGAATGCCACCTCGCTGGGCATCTGCAGAGCTGACAGAAGCCACCTCTCCCACGCTGAGAGAGGCCAGGGCAATATCCCTCCAGGTTCTGCCTGCGACGCAAACATCTATTTCTAGGAGCTCGTCGCTACGCACCCCTCTGAGCCCACTGCCTTCCCCCAGAAGTGCTCCCTGACGTGTGGGGGAGCCTGGAGTGGAAATGAGCTCCTTTGCAGGTTAGGGACAGGCTTGTGGGAACGGTGGCCCCCGTCTCAGGAGACACCAGGAGGGAGGGGGCTGGAAGAGTTCAGCAGAGATCTCTCTAAGAGGTAGGAGGGAATCAGAGTTTGGGTCACCGGCGGATTGTCTGATCAAGCACAGCCTGCTTACCGAGTTCACTTCGAAGTTCAGAGGAGCCATGAATCCCTTTTTTACTCTTTTTTTTTTTTTTTTAAAGACAGAAAAAATGAGTGTGCATGAAGGAGGAGGGGCAGAGGGAGAAGGAGAAAGAGAGAATCTTTTTTTTTTTTTAAAGATTTTATTTATTTATTTATTTATTAGAGAGAGAAAGATTATAAGTAGGTAGAGCAACAGGCAGGGGTGGGGGGAAGCAGGCTTCCAGCTGAGCAGAGAGCCCTATGCGGGGCTCGACCTCAGGAACCTGAGACCATGACCTGAGCCTAAGGCAAAGGCTTAACCCCCTCTTAAGCAGGATCCGTGCTCAGCACGGGGCCCAGCCCAGTGCGGGGGGGCCTGATCCCACACCCCCAGGATCACTACCTGAGCTGAAACTAGGAGCCCCGAGTATTTTTTAGGATACATACATGTCACACAAATATTTTGATCACATGCACTCTCAACATATCATTGATTGTTTTGAAATGCAAATTTAACTGGGCATCTCACATGTTCATTCCCGAAATCTGACCCGGGTCGTTAACAGTCATGTTTTGTAACAGGAGTAAGAAGTTCCCTGCATGAGGAAAAGGGGGAGGTGCTGGGAGGAGGAAACCGCAGAGCTGTGGGTTTCCGACACCACCTGGTCAAAAGGTTCTGATCTCAAAACGAGGACAAGAAGCAATGTTAATGTCAGAGTTCCTATGGCCCTCATGACTGTCTTACGCTGTGAGGGATTTTACCTTGTTTCCTGGGAGGCTTTAAAAAATAATTTCCACAACAGAGTCAATGTTGTTAATTCCTAAATTTTGGGCTTTGTTAATTCTCTAATGTTGCAGCCGGCTCGCTTATCATAAAGATAAGGTTCACGTTTCTGTCGTCCTAGAAGGGACGGTTGGCTGCATGACCAGGCGAACGGCTTGTTGAAGCCGAGATGGGGACCCCACACGCTGTTTGTAGGCGCTCCTGCGTCCTCCCTTGAACACCCGCCGGCACAGGCGGTTCACTGCCTCCCTTGCTGGAACGTGTCTTAGTCCACTCGGGTGTTGTAACGGACACCGCAGACTGGCTGGCTTCCAGTGAGCAGAGCCCTATTGCTCACGTCTGAGGTCAGAGACCCACTCGTCAGGGAGGGGCCTCTTCAGGTCACAGACTTTTTTTTTTTTTTTTTAAAGATTTTATTTATTTATTTGACAGAGAGAAAGATCACAAGTAGGCAGAGAGGCAGGCAGAGAGAGAAGGGGAAGCAGGCTCTCTGGAGCCCGATGTGGGGCCCGATCCCAGGACCCCGGGATCATGACCTGAGCCGAAGGCAGAGGCTTAACCCACTGAGCCACCCAGGCGCCCCCAGGTCACAGACGTTTTAATCTTCATATGGTGGGAAGGGGCTGGGGAGCTCTGGGGTCTCTTTTATAAGAGCCCAACCCCCTTCGTGAGGGCTCTACCCTCATGACCTAATTCCCTCCCAGAGGGCCACCTCCTGTGACCCTCACTTTGGGGGTTGGGACTCAACGTATGAATTCAGATCATGGCAGAATGCGCCTGTGAAAAATGATCATTTCCTTTGTTGAGCACTGAGGCCCAGCTCCCAGCAGTGATGCTCACTGGAGAACAGGACCCCTGGAGTGGCCAGGCTGAAGGGGACAGAGCCCCGGCACTGCCACTTCCGGCTGTGTGACTGTGGGTTAGTCGTTTAACCTGAGTCTCGCTTGCTGGCGTAAAATGGGGTTCATTATCTCTCCCTTGCTTCTAGGCTTGTTCTCAGAATCCAATGGGATGAATTATATAAACTTGCTTCTAAAGTAACTTCATTTAAGTAGCGATGACCTGACAGGGGGCAACTGATTTGCATAAATTATCTTAATCAATCATCACAAAGCCGGTGCTTCGCCCCCATTCCGTGGGGGAAATGTGCTGCATCAAAGTGCAGGCGCCTGGGCTTCTCCAGCTCGTCACGGAGGCAGGACTCGCGCTCCCCCGGCTTCCACCTCCCAGACAGGAGCGAGGATTCTGTCCCCGCGTTCCCTTCCAGTACGCGGGCGACGACACCTTCTTTCTCCGTCGCATGTGTCTGTTTTCTCTCACAGGAAGAGGAGGCTGGCGCAGCTCCACAGGCAGACGGCCTGCTTCTCCTTGCTCTGGCAGATCTACAGCTTAAATTACTTTTTCCACCACAAGTATTACGGCCACTTGGCCGCTCTCATGCAAGTGAACACGGCCCTGGAGACGCAAGATGACTTCCAGGTAGGCTGTTTTTGTAGCGGTTTTTAATTTCTGCATCTCATTTAGAGGGAAACTCTTCAAGATCATGGAGGTGGAGGATAAAGCCCTTCAGGGCTGGGCTGTTTGCCAAGGTCAGCCACTCTCAGACACTTTGGTCCCAGAATCACTTTAGACTCAATAATCCCCGAGGACCTCGGAGCTTTTTATTTCTAGACGTCTTTGGTGCAGAATGGCGGTTTGTTAAAACACCGGGACAGGACCCGTGGGCAGAAAGAGCTGGGCTGTGAGGGGTGGCTGGTTATAGACTATGGGGTTGGGGGAGTGAGGAAAAAGGGAGGTTCCAAAGGATATTTACATGTTAAAGTAGACCTACAGGGTACCACCTTGCCGTTGTCAAGCTAAGGTTGTTTTCCCCCACTAGCAAGGCATTAAGGGTAAGATAGTTGGGAGATTCCTGGAAGAATGTCACACTGTTCCCCCCAGGAGTTGAGGGAGGAGGAGGCCGCAGGTGACAGCTCACGCTTGGTCTTCGGCCAGTCCTTCTCCCTCCTCAGCCCAAAGACAGTGAAAGGCAGAGATGCCCTCGAGGAGCTGGACAGGACCACCCTCTGAAGATTTTCTGCGGTGGTTTTGGCCTGGCACCGTGTTTCCCGCACACGGCAATGCCCTGAAATCCTGAAAGTAGCTGGGACTTCTTCGTGCCCTCCCTGGAATGGTCTCAGGACCCCCAGGCAGAACTACGAGTCCATGTTGTTGGGGAGGAGGAAGCTCCTCTACTCTTCAGGGTCCTTCTAACTGGACCAAGAGTCAGTTGACGTGAGACAGATTAACAGGAGAAAGTCAAGTGTTACAGCGTCTGTGTGGGGATCCACAGAGACCAGAAATTCCAAAGACGAGGAGGCAACCCGAGGCCTCTAGGAGCTAGGGAGAGGGGCTGGGGCCTGAGGGCACAAAGGGGAGGAGGACTGTCAGCAGGAAGGTGGGTTGGGAAAACAAGGGTGTTGCCCTGTTGTGCAGAGGAATTGCTTAGAGGAAGAGGGATCTCTTAGTCGCTCTCTTCCTAGTGAAGCGGGGCCAGTCGAAAGACAGGGAACCCACCCTTCCTTGAAACTGGCGTAACACCAGATGTTAATTTTGTTTCAGCTGAAGAAATAAATCAACTTGTTTAAGCCTTAAAAAATAAGCTTTTCTTGAATGTGCTGGGTTTTGATGGCCCATCTGGGAGCAAACTGCCCTTGGCCCCTACAAAATGATAAACGGGGAAGTCTTTAGCTGGATGTGGAAAACTCCGGGAGACAAAACAAGGATCACGAAGCTAAAGCCATTTCATCTAAAGATTGATCGGGTCCCTTTAGAAAAAAGAACATCATGTCTGGGTTTCTTGTGGGGCAGTGACTTCCTCTTGGACAACGTCTGGCACATAGTGGGGTCTCAACAAACGTTCAGTGAATGAAATCCTTTCATCCCCCTCCCCACTGGGGCTGTCTCTTAAGAACACAGTGGCGTTGGGGGACAGGAGACTGCGATGGGAAAGCCAAAACTGGAAAGTGAATCCACAGAGGCTCGTTAACAATATGCCCGTGGCTGAAGGCAGAGCATCCTGGCAAGTGGTCCCCTGGGTGCTCAGAAGCTGACGAGACACTCACTGTTGGACAACAGAAGGAACCAGAATGAGCCCCGAGAGAGCGATTTCCGGAACTTCCCCTTCCTGCGGCGTGACCGCTGCCAAGCCACATAACCTCTGAGCTTCCTACTTTCTCCAAGAAGTAAAGCAGTTGGACTCTGTGCTCTGGGTCCAAATCCAAGGGGTCCCGGGCTCCGTTACAGCGGTGGACATGTCATCGTCCTGGCCGTCGGCTCCTGGCCCACAGCTTCCAGCTGCCCGTCCCCTCTGGCAGCCCCGCCGCAAACACAGAACCCCTCTGACGGGCTTTGTGGCTGCACAGGTGCCCGCAGTACTGTCTGTAACACAGAATGTGTGACTTGAAGAATTCTGGGAAAGAAGCCCCTTGTCCTAAATTCCTCCCCGCGGGTGGCCCTTACTGCGAGCCCTTCCGCTATCAGAACCTTCTTGAGCAGGAGCTGCCTCCTGCTCACCTGGCCCCAAGCTTTTATACCCTGGAGCGACTCGACCGCTTAAAAGCGTTGTTTATGGAGCAGCCGACTTCCCGGGAGGTCTCTCGATTCCGTTCAAAGCACGCTTTCCTCTTTTTGAAAGCAAACAAGCCAAACCCCCTTTTCTTGTTTATTAAATAACAGGAGTAGACATCCTTGCTATAAAAATTAAACATCACAGAGATGTAGAAGGTGAAGAGTAAAGTCCCCCTTGTCCCTCAGATTCCTCCCCCAGATGCGTACCGCACCCTGGAGCGAACCCTGCCCAGCTCTTTGCTCTGCGGCCATACAGTCACATAGAGAAGCCGCTGCTTTCATTGTTCACAAAATTAAAAACCTTATATTTGGCTTAAGGACTCTGTGGGAGCCATTGAGCGTGTCCTGAATTGTCCAATAAACAGGCTAATGTCTGCCCCCCAGCCCGAGCCTCGCCCAAAGGACCAGCTCTGTCCTCAAGCTCAGTAAACATGTGTCCACGGGCCAGCCCTGGGCCGCGACCCTGGACTTCCTGCCTCGGTTCCGTCTCAGCGTCGCCCTCCTCTCCCCACTGCTGCCGTTTCAGATCATCAAGGCCTACCTGGACTACGCGTTGCACAAGCAGCTGGCCGGCTACCAGGGCGTGTGGTTCAAACAAGAGCTTGTGGCTATGGAGCAGATCTTCCACCTCCCCCTGAAAGGCGTGGGCATCGAAATCGTGTCGTATGTGGCTGATACACTGGGCTACACCAAGCTCCTCATGGGTCACTTGGACTTGGCCATTGACTTAGGTAAGGTTTGTCGGGCAAGAAGGGGCACGCGGGGTACAGGTAACACTGGACTACACCGGAACTGTTTCCTTCCCAGGCTCTCGAGCCCACAAGATGTGGGCACTGCTGCGGAACCCCAACAGACATTACATAGTCCTCTGCTGGCTCAGCAAATCTCTCTTCTTGAAAAGCAGGTATGCAGGGTGCCTGGGGGCTCCGTGGGTTAAGCCTCTGCCTTCGGCTCGGGTCATGATCCCCGGGTCCTGGGATCGAGCCCCGCATCGGGCTCCCTGCTCAGCGGGAAGCCTGCTTCTCCCTCTCCCACTCCCCCCACCCACTCCCCCGCCTGTGTTCCCTCTCTCACTGCGTCTCTCTCTGTCAAATAAATAAATAAAATCTTAAAAAAAAAAAAAGAAAGAAAGAAAGAAAAAGAAAAGCAAAGCAGGTATTTAGCTGAAAGCATTTTTCAAAACTAGAGGGAGGAAGCTGTGGTAATTGAGCTTCCAGGGCTTGCTTTACCCTGGCCGTTGGGTGGCAAAGGGCCAGGGTTTACAGTAAGACGCAACTGATAATCATAGTCTTTGGGATACCTGTTCTTCGCACAGCGTTCTTTTTTTTTTTTTTTCTTTTTAAGATGTTACTATTCTTTAAAGTACTCTCTACATCCAACGTGGGCTCAAACTTACAACCCCAAGATCAAGAGTCACACACTCCCCTGACCAAGCTGGTCAGGTGCCCCTGCACATACGACGTCCCTAGTCCGTTTACTCTGGCCAGTGACTGCAGGAGGGTCCACCAGCTGTGCTGCTGTGGGGATCAGGCTTTCTCTGGAGGGAAAGGGCAGAGCCTCACAGGGGAGACAAATGCCCAGAGAAGAGCACCGGGGCCAGAAGCTCCAGCTGACGTGGCCTGGCTCTGGTTGCCCTGATACAAAGGTCTGGGACAACAGTTTAAGCAAAGAGCCCATCTGAGATTTGGGGTGGGGGTGTCTGAAATCTGCGTAAGGGCCGTGTGGGTCTGGAGTCGTGGGTGCCATGGAAGCAAGGCCAGCAGTCGGCTCTGTCCTGTCCTGTCCTCCCAGCACCTCCTGGTCTTACTCCCTTCCTTTCCCGCAGAAACAAGCAACTGATCCAGGTGCTGGGGTGGCTGTGGGACCTCTCGGTAACAGAGGAGCACATCTTCAGCAAGGCATTCTTCTATTTTGTCTGCCTGGACATCATGCTTTATTCTGGTGCGTGTGGCTTGGGGATATACAGGAAAGCGGGGTATGGTGGGTGGGCCGGCGGGGTGCGGTGGCTTGGGACCACGTGTGGGGTCTTGAGACCACTAGGCTTCGGGTTGGAAAGACCTCTAGGCCCGGGAAGGGCAGAGCGTGGTGGGAGAGCTGAGGAGCCCTCTGGGAGGTGCAAGGAGGACAGTTCGGTCCCGAGGAAACTGTGGGGTGTGAGCTGCCAGTTGAAGGGTGAGTCCAACCTCAGCCCAGTGCAGGGACCGACAGTGTCTTCTGTGTGCCTTTTCTAGAGGACTTGTTAGCAGGACGTACTAAAGGCTTCGTGCTTTAGGACAAAGGGCAGAATGGCTAATGGGTCCAGGCCCTGGTAGCTGTTGGAGGTTTGGAAAAGAAGCGCCGCCTGGATACTCCTGGTTACACCCAGGAGGCAGCCCTCAGTGTCCACAGTAAACCGAGGGTGCCAAGCTGGCATTCTGGGAAGGGATACAGATGCTGCGGCCGGAGGGGAGGCAAGGGTCGGGAGACGGCAGAGCCCGGGCCGCACTCAGGCCAACTCCAGCAGGGCTGCCCCGGGGACGGCTGGGTCACCCCACTGCCGCCTGGCCGGCACTGTGGGATGGTACCCCGTGCGTGCTCGCTTGCGTGGGAGCTGGGCCTCTGGGCAGCGTGGTCTCGAGCTTGTTCCCTGCCACGGGAGCCTCTCGATTCCTAAAGTAAACGGGTTATGGGCTCTCCCCACAGGTGGGAAGTTCCCCCAGGGGCTCTAGGCTAGAGCAGGACCACCCCGTCCCACCACCAGAGCTCTTCTGCTTCTCTCTTCTTTAGGGTTTGTTTATAAGACGTTTGAAGAATGTTTGGAATTCATACGCCAGAATGAAGACAACAGAATCCTCAAGTTCCAGAGTGGCATCCTCCTGGGTCTCTACTCCTCCGTGGCTATCTGGTAACGGGGGTCGCCTATCACCGAAGTCCCGAATTTGAACAGGTTGAACCCTGAAGAAGACTTCTAGGAGATTAAAAAAGAAAAGAGAAAGAATATACAATTTATATGTGAGCTAGATTGAAGGCAGCAGCGTGGGCTCCCACTGGAAGGGGACTTGGGGGTCCCCTAATTCATCTCCTCCAGGCAAGGCCACCTGGGCTGTGTTCAGTGCAACAGGTGTGGTGAGGAGAGGGGAGTAAGAAGCCTTGCTTCTGGGGAGGGTTTGGGGCTTGAGGAAGAGGCCCAACAGCACCATTTGCCCACCCGCCCCCACCGAGATGGAATGACGCTGGCCGGTGTCTGCAGGTGGGTGGGCGTCCTAGTTCTGAACCCCAGCATCAGACCTGCCCACTCCTCAGCAGGCAGCTCCGGAAGGCCGCTGTCCGGCCACAGTGAGACAGGCCTCTGGCCCCCACGAGGCAGAGAGGAGCCGCACGAAGCTCCCTGTGGGGGACAGAGAGGGCCAGGTCCTGGGCTACCCCGCCTACCTCGGGTCCCACTGTCACTGACCGCCCGTCCCTCTGGACCCTGGAGCAGTGAGGGAAGCAGGGGAGGACAGGTCACGGGGCTCCCCCACACGCAAGGAAACCGCCGGAGGGGAAGCAGCGCCCTTGGGAACCCACTAACCCACCAAGCCTGGGGCTTCACGCCTTTAACGCATCAAGTTTTTCCCTCAAGAAAGCTGCAGCTACCATCGTACCTTCAAGGAAGCAGATCAGCAGCAAGGTTCCAGAACGTTCACTGACGTCCTCCACAGCAATTCCCCACGTCACCACGTCGACTTCCCGTCTCCTCCACGCATTTCTCTAGTCCCGTATGTCAGTGTCGTGTTGAGACTACCTGGCAACAGGGGGACATTCCTAGGCAAATGCCCCACACCAGAGCCGTTCCAAGATTGAGTAGAACTCCGTTACAAATTCCCTGGAGAAATCAAACCCTAAAACTTAACTACCCTTCCAAGTCCAAAGAGTCAAGACAGCTTGCCCATGCGCATTAACATTCAAGGCATCTAAGGTCCAAAACTCATCCTAATTTTTTATTCTGCTCTACCCCTTTCCACAGCTGTGGCCTAGGCCAGGGCTTGTCACATTTCAGTGGGCACAGCTGGTTCACACTCGTCCACACGGCGTCCTGCCCCTCCCCCGTGTGTGATTCAGCAGGCGTGGCCGGGACCTGCGAGCCTTTCTAAAGAGCATCGGTGGCAATGGTGACGCCAGTCTGTGGCCCCCGCTTGCAGCAGCACTGGCCTAGGCCACCTCTCTCCGGACTTGGAGCAACGTCTAAGTTCTAGGATTTATAGCCCCAAGCGTCCGACTGCCTTTGCTTTAAAACAGCCCAAAGAGTTGAATGACCGGTTGCTAATGTTACCTGAGCGTCCGAGCACCCTGTTTGCTTCAAAGCACCCGAGCCCTCTAATCCTGCCCGGCGTCCCAGCCCACGGTCCCCCCTGGGGAGCGCACGGCCGGCTGCCCGGCCCAGGTCCTGGGAGCTGGACTTGCCCAGAGACCCGAGTCAGAACCGCAGCCCATCCCGAGCGCCCCGGGTTCCCAGAGGCCCGAGTCAGAACCGCAGCCCATCCCGAGCGCCCCGGGTTCCCAGAGACCCGAGTCAGAACCGCAGCCCATCCCGAGCGCCCCGGGTGCCCAGAGGCCCGAGTCAGAACCGCAGCCCATCCGAGCGCCCCGGGGCCCAGAGGCCCGAGTCAGAACCGCAGCCCATCCGAGCGCCCCGGGTTCACGTCCTCGTTCCATGCTGTCGCAGGTACGCCCGGCTGCAGGACTGGGATGGCTTCCGCGTGTTTTCCAGCAGAGCTAAACACCTGGTGCCCAGAAGGACGCCCACCACGCTCTACTACGAAGGGATCAGTAGGTACATGGAGGGGGAAGTTCTCTACCTTCAAAAGCAGATCGAGGGTCAGTCCGAGAATGCCCAGGACAGTGGCGTCGAGCTGCTCAAGGTGAGTCCAGGCTGAGCCGCGCCTTAAGTGGACTCTGTCTACCTCCTTG
The DNA here is from genome assembly GCF_002288905.1 of Enhydra lutris kenyoni. Taxonomy (NCBI): domain Eukaryota; kingdom Metazoa; phylum Chordata; class Mammalia; order Carnivora; family Mustelidae; genus Enhydra; species Enhydra lutris. Next base: position 204,620 of record NW_019154108.1, on the reverse strand, counting down.
TGATAATTCTTGTTTCGGATTCCGAACTTACATGTTTATAGTACGAATTTTTAAGGTAACCACTCCCCTCCGAATCAGAAGAAAATACCAATTGCCCACAACCCTACTACCCAGAGATAACAGCTTTTTACCTATCGAGACACCGTTGTTGAGGTTTCTCCTGTGTGTGCGCACACACACGTTTCCATTTTTATAAAATGTGCTATCAAAATAAAATAAATTGTGAATGGTTTCCTGTCAGTACATTGTTTTCTACAGCACGAGTTAAAGGGAAGCATAGTGTTTTCTCTTATAGATAAAATCACTATGCCAAACTGTTCTGGGACAGAAATTTTTTCGTAGCTTTTTTTTTTTTAAAGATTTTATTTATTTATTTGACAGACAGAGATCACAAGTAGGCAGAGAGGTAGACAGAGAGAGAAGAAGGGAAGCAGGCTCCCTGCTGAGCAGAGAGCCCGATGCGGGGCTCGATCCCAGGACCCTGGGATCATGACCTGAGCCGAAGGCAGAAGCTTTAGCCCACTGAGCCACCCAGGCGCCCCTTTTCGTAGCTTTTTCCTGCTGCTCCTGTGATAGACATCTTGGTAGGTAAGTCTTTGCACGTGCAAGTTTAAAATATTCAGCTGATCCTGAATGTGTCTTTTAAGTGAACTTCTTAAAAAAAATAAACAAACTCGTAAAGTGAGTTTTCAAACACTTCAGTGTAAGCATCAGAACGTGCGTATCTTCCACTCACTGAACAAAATCGCGCTGAGTGCAAAATCACACGTCTAATTAGAACAGCAGCTAACAGGCAGTAACAGCAGGTGCAGCTGTGGGAGTGGGACGGGCGAGCAAGTTACACCTGGTGCCCGCCTCTAGGTTTCCAGCCTGGACAGGGCAAGCCCTCCAAGGGAGTGAGGAGCTGAATCTCTGGGTGGGCTTGACCCTTGCCTGCCTTGTTCTCTTAAACACTGAGCACAGAGGAATCCAGTCCCCATTGCCAGGTCCTCAGTTACCACAAACCTAACAGCTTAAATAACACAAATTAGGGGCACCTGGGTGGCTCAGTGGGTTAAGCATCTGCCTTCGGCTCAGGTCATGATCTCAGGGTCCTGGGATCGAGTCCCGCATCGGGCTCTCTGCTCAGCAGGGAGCCTGCCCCCCCCCCCCCCCCCGCCCCACCGCCTGCCTCTGTGTACTTGTGATTTCTCTCTCTCTCTCTGTCAAATAAATAAATAAAATATTTTTAAAACCACAAAAATTTATCTATAAAAATGTTGATCTCGGGGCACCTGGGTGGCTCAGTGGGTTAAAGCCTCTGCCTTCGGCTCAGGTCATGGTCCCAGTGTCCTGGGATCGAGCCCCACATCGGGCTCTCTGCTCTGTAGGGAGCCTGCTTCCACCTCTCTCTCTATCTGTCTGCCTCTCTGCCTACTTGTGATCTCTGTCTGTCAAATAAATAAAATCTTTAAAAAAAAAATGTTGATCTCAGGCTGACAGCATACATAATGGACTAATTATGTATTGTGTGACTTCGTGTAATTTGATAGAGTAAACGTCTTTCCTAAGTGGAAAGGACTTATGAGGGACTTGAGACATGTATAACTCCCCGGTGCTCGGAAGAAAGAAGTGTTTGTTTATTTTCTTTAACCATCTTGCACGTGATCTATTCTAGCGTCCTCTCTCTCTCCTCAAGTACCAGGCACATTACCTGTGACAAGCGAATCAACTCTCACTATCCCTTCTAGCGATCGGTTACTAGCAAAGGTGCACCATGTGTCCCGCCAAAGCGACCAGTGCGGATCCACTAGACAAACCAGCAGGTGCTGAAAGGGAAGCACATCTTAGTGAGCGATGAAACCCCATCCCAAAGTCAGGGCGGTTCAAAATACCGCAGGGACCACTGGGCTTAGAGTAAAGATGAGAAAACCCTTCTCTGCACTCACAAGGAGTCTGGGGTTTCTCAGAGTTGGAGAAGCAGGTAGGGGACGGAGCCTGGGGCTGGGAGGACATGACGGAGGGAGGGAACAGAGTACAGGACCACGGATGGAGAGCAAAGTGTGTCTCCCACAGAACAATGTCCTGTTCACAGTAGGTGTTTCATTTCCTTTTTTTTCCCTTAAGATTTTACTCATTTATTTGTCAGAGAGAACAAGCAGGGAGAGTAGCAGACGGAGGGGGAAGCAGACTCCACGTGGGCCCGTGGTGGGGCTCGATCTCAGGCCCCTTGAAATCGTGACCCGAGCCGAAGGCAGATGCTTAACTGACTGAGGCACCCAGGAGTCCCTAGATGTTTCATTTCTTAAATAATCGATGGACTAAATGGATATGGAAGAGGTCAGTCCAGAAACCTCAGCGTTTTGGGTCCGTCTCTGTAATACTGCAGTAAGTGCGACAACACAGTAAGACGCTAGTTCATTGACCGTGAAATTAGCGAAGACGTGAGGAAGACCCATCCTTACTCTGAGAGACCCCCGTTAACTTTCCAGGGAGCACTCGGGCAAAACAGCTTTCAGATACCCCCATCGCCTCATTTCTCTCCCGGGGAATTATCACAAGGAAATAATCAGATGGCAAAAAAATTTATCTATAAAGATGTTGATCTCAGGTTGACAGCATTATAAAACTAGGAGAAAAGAAAAACTAAATGCAGGGGCGCCTGGGTGGCTCAGTCTGTTAAGCGTCTGCCTTCCGTTCAGGTCATGATCTTGGGGTCCTGGGACCCCTGGGGTGGGCTCCCTGCTCTAAAGGGAGCCTGCTTCTCATTCTGCCCCTCCCCGCAGCTTGTTCTCTCTCTTTCCCAAATAAAGAAATAAATAACCTCCCCCCCGCAAAGAAAAACTATATATACTTCACAAAGAAGTCTTGGTTAAGCTGGACACGGTGCATTTAAACACTGGGATATTTGACATAAAAATTCTGAATTTCCGATTCTTTTAAAATCTGGTATATCTGGTGACTCTAGGCCCACATTCCTAGCAGGCAGCCGTTGGCTGGGACTGAGAGATGACACTTGGAAAGGACACGTCTTCTGTCACAACATGAAAAGCATACCTCTGCTTCTTATCAGGCTACATCCAGCCTGCTTATTTTGTTTGTTTGTTTGTTTGTTTGTTTTTAGAGAAGGGGAAGGACGGAGAAATAAGTGGGAAGGCATGTAACCCAGTGTGACAAAGACTCTTTCTGGGCGCTAGGCTTATGGGTAATTCTTATTCTATGCTCCCGAGTTCTGAACAGTAACTTCTATTGCTTTGGTAATCAGAATAAAAGAGTTTTCTCAGCGAGCCCCCACCTCTCACTCTTGGTCTGGGTGGACAGCTGAGACTACGCCCCCACGCGTGTCCCCTCCTGGCCACGGCTTCGGACTGAGGCTCCGGAGCGCGCATGGGCTGAAGCTTTGGAACGTGCCCAGGTCGTCTGGGCGGCAGCCATCCTGGCGGCTTGCGACCGCTTTCTGATTCGCGTTTGCCGTGTCTCCTTCAGGGCCTGGAGAGTCTGGTGGCCCAGAACACCACCGGCCCCGTCTTCTACCCGAGGCTCTACCACCTGATGGCCTACGCGTGCATCCTGATGGGGGACGGGCAGAACTGCGACCTGTTCCTGAACACGGCCTTGCAGCTGGCGGAGACGCAGGGGAACGTGCTGGAGAAGTGTTGGCTGAACATGAGCAAAGTAGGTGCGGCCCCAGCCAGCTGGGACGGGGACGCCCGCCTTCCTCGGGGGCCCCGGGAGCTCGCGGCGGGTCCGGCTTCCCAGGCCCGGAGGCCTTCCCGGCCCCGGCTGCGAGCGGCGGGCCCCGCGCGCGTCCCCGTCTTTCCCTCGGGGCCCGCGGAGCGTCTCTCGCAGGCGCGCCCGCGTCCATCCCTCGCCCTCCGAGGCCCTCGCCCGTCCCCGTCCCTCCCCGGGGCCCGTCCCTCCCCCGGGGGCACGTGAGCCCCTGCCGGGCGCGAGCCACACGCGGCGACCCCCGCGCCCTCCCCGGGCTGGTTGCGCGCGGGCGGCCGGGCCGGGTCGGCGTCTGTCCGCGGGCGCGCGGGGCCCGGGAGGCTCGAGGGCCAGGACCCCGCACGAGCGCGGACCCCGCGGGAGCCCGGCCCGGCCGCACGCGCTGACGCCCGGCCTCGCCCGCGCAGGAGCGCTGGTACTCGAGCTCGGAGCGCACGGACGACCGCTGGCCGCAGACGCTCGCTCGCCTCCCGTCCTGGGAGAAGGTGGCGGCCGGCGAGGCGAGCGCGCAGGACGTGCAGAAGAACAAGTTCCTCATGAGGGTCAACATCCTGGACAACCCGTTCTAGCCCCGCGGACCGCAGCTCCGGCCGGGCGCGCGAGGACCCGGTCCGACCCCTTCCCCGCGGCCGCGGCCCCCAGGCTCCCGCGTCCCCCGCCGCTCCCGGAGGGTCAGCAGGGCCCGCGGGGTCACGCCCTGGCCGCCTCGCCCAACCGCCTCTCGTCCTCGGCTCGCCCGGCTCACTGCGGCCCACGCGGCCCGTGCGGGGACAGACACGCTCCGGGTGAACCCATTAAACCGACGGTTACTCACGCGTCTGGGCGTCCGTCTTTCGTGCGCGCCGCAGCCGCTCTCGGTGGAAACGGGTTTCGCTGCGGTTGAAACACCAGCAGCTCCGAGGTGGGCACAGGTGCAGCTCGGAGTCCGCTTGTTTGTCTTAAGAAAGTGACCGCGCTCCGGGCGCCGGGGCTCCGTGGGTGAAGCCTCTGCCTTCCGCTCAGGTCATGATCTTTGGGTCCTGGGATCCAGCCCCACTTCGGGCTCTCTGCTCAGCGGGGGGCCTGCTCCCCCCGCCCCACCTGCCTCTGCCTACTTCTGGTCTCTCTCTGTCAAATAAATAAATAAAATCTTAAAAAAAAAAAAAGGAAAGTGGTAGCACTCAGGTGCGTGTCCCAGACGCGGGGAGCCACCTGCAGAGTCTCTCTCCTGTTGGCAGACAGAACAGCTGTTTTGTTTAAGCTTTTCGCAGAGAGCGAGCGAGCGAGCGAGAGCATAAGCAGGGCTGGGCGACAGCACGGCATCGGGGATCCTGACCTGAGCCCGGCGCAGCCCCACGGGCGCCGCAGACAGCACTGCTCTCAGTGGCATTTCGTGCCCCTGCGTGTGTGGGACCCATGGGGACTCAGCCCACTGCTGCACGGCCCAGCTCCCTGTGCCGGATCATCCCACGGGCCCCGGTGGCCATCTCAAGCAGGTTCCCAGGATTTCCACTCGTGGGTTCCAGCCATCTTCTGATCCCGCAGCAGGTTCTCCTGGGGGCCTCGACCTGCCCTCCTGTAACGCACGCCCAGATTTCTCCCAGTGACTTCCACGGCAGTGTCCCCAGGCCGGCATTTCTTTCGCAGGCTGGAATCTCACTGTCCTGCCAAGTGAAGGTGTGTATTTTTCATCCTGGTGGCACAACTGTGCTGCACAGAGGCCTGGGGGCCTGGGACGGTGGGAAGACGAGCAGCCCGGGAAATTACAGGGTTGAGCTCCAGCCGCTCTGCCACACACAAGCTTTATTCCCGTGGCTCGTCTCCGAACTTCCCTGTCTCAGCACATGTGTGAGGCTCGCAGGTCACAGAGGGGAAAGGTGTTGGAAAAGACAACGTGCCGTCCAAGTAAAAAAAGTTATTATTTGACAGAGGACTGCTTTTAAAATAAACACATCCAATGGTAGCCTGCATGGGAGTATCATCCCCTTCAAAGCTGTCGGGTTGTCTGGAAGCTGGGGACTCGTCTCCGGTGCTACATAAAAATTACTTGTTTTCTTCATTATTTCATACATCATCGTATTCATTCACTTTCTCATCCAACCAACACATCTTGACGAGTCCCAACGTACCAGGAACTGATTACGGAGGGGAGGCTGGGACACAAAGACATAAAGGGCTGATCCTTGACCTTGACCAGCTCATGAAGCCGTTAGAGGAAGCGGGCCACCAGTGAAGCCCCCGCCGTCGGCAGGGTAAAAATCGAGTGGTGGGGAGCAGCACCCACGAAAGCCATCTCAGAAGACTTAGCTGCGCTGCCTCAGAAACGAGTCCTTTGGGTTCCATTGTCTCTTCGTGAGCAGGTGGAGGGCAGGTGGGGGTGCAGATGGGTGGGCGTGGATGACAGCCTCGCGTGAGCCCCTCTGGGCCAGCAGATGCTCTGGAGGCTGCCCCGTCCTGGAGTGAGCCTGGTCCCCCTCCCTAGCCACCCCACCTCCCCCCTGGCAGAGCGAAGAGGGGCAAGGCTGGGAGGTGGACGGAGGTGGACAGGGAGAAGGCAGGGGTTCTTGGAGGTGCAGCCCCCTAACTCCCAGACTGCGCTGGGAAGATGAGCCGTCGCACTCGCTCAGCCCACAGGGGACTGCGTCAGGCTGTATAGGAACCCTGCACTTCCGGCCCCCAGCCTGCCTCAAACCAGTTATGTGACCTTCCCGTCACTTTGCCCACATCCAGAGTACACACACCGGGAGGCCGTCCTGGCCTGCTTCCCGCCCAGGTGGCGCGCCGCCTCCCACGCACAGGACGGGCGCGGGCACGTCCCCTCTTTGGCCAGCAGATGGCAGCGCCGCCTCCCGCTGTGGCCGCTGTCACAGCGTTACCCGTTCTGGTCGCACGCATCTTGAGACCCTTCGAACCACTTCCACGTCCACGGCAGTGCCCGGCTGCCCCCACCCCGCCTGCAGCACTGCGGGAGCAGGTGTGTCCGGCCGAGAGTTCCCTGGAGACGGCGCCTAATCCATGAGGCTTCAGGAGCGCCAGGAACGGAGAAGACAGGATGTAGGCTTCTTGCTTTAAGCACGACCTTTGACCCCCCTTCCCTCTGCAGGTCGCTGGAGGCCTGGGGCTCTGTCCTCTTCCTCCACCGCCAGGCTGGGGCCCAGGGGCTGGGCGCGCAGGAAGTGGGCGGGAAGAGCTCGCAGTGGCGGGAGGTGCTCACGTTCCACAGGCCCCCGAGAGGTTGGGACCCGTCGTGCACTGAGCGGCTGAACCGCGTGGACCCTAATGGAGATGAGCAAAGGTGACCCGCACAAGTTGCGGGGGCTGGGCTCTGTGCTGGAGCCTCGAGGACAGGCCTGTGAGGGCCCGTCTGCCTGGTAGTTACCGACGCGTGGGTCCGGGACATCGCTGAACGGGATCCCCACACGGCCAGGCACCAGCTTTGTGTCCTTGGGCAGGCTAACCTCTTCGTGGGCAGTTCCCTTGTTGTTTTTTGTTTTTTAAGATTTTGTTCATTTGACAGAGATCACAAGCAGGCAGAGAGGCAGGCAGACAGAGGGGGGGAAGCAGGCTCCCTGCTGAGCAGAGAGCCCGATGCGGGGCTCGATCCCAGGACCCCGGGATCATGACCAGAGCCGAAGGCAGAGGCTGTAACCCACGGAGCCCCCCAGGCGCCCCAGTTCCCGTGTGTTAAAACGGGGACGGTAATACTGGCTGCCTTCATAGGTTGATAGGAGTTAATTCAGGTAAGCTCCTTTCAAAGGGAACAAACAGGCAATTAAAACACAGGATTTGGGGGAGAACCACACAGGGCTTGTGGGAGGACAAAATGGAGAGGCGCGCACCTTGACATGGCTTCCTGGAAGAAAGGGGCCTTGGCCGGGGAAGACTTGCCAGGCTGGGATAAGGTATTAAGGGCTGGAGAAGTTGTGGTTGTGGAAGCCACAGAGAGCCTGGGCCTCCCACAGGGTCTGAACCGAGCTCGGCGAGCAGGGCCATGTGCCACAGGACGTGGGACTAACGTCGCTCAAGGCCCCATGGACCGGGCAGCTGAGGGGCTGCGAGCTCCCCTGCCAGCGCCGTGGGACACAGTGACTTCCCTGAGGAAGCGCGTGCGTCGCGTTTTGTCTCAGAAACTCCCCCTTCGTGGAGCGCGGGGTGGACGCGGCCACCGCACAGACACTGGGGGACGGGTGCAGGCCTGGAGCCAGCGCGGCCCGCTGCAGGGGAGGGCAGTAGGGAGACGAGGCAGCCCCATCTGAGACGCCGGAGGAAGCGTTGAAACCGGAGGAGGACGCTCATGAGTGACCAGCACATAGGGAGAAGCCCCGTTCCCTGGGGACTGGCGACGTTTCGAGCACTTGGTCTTCCCGGGACCCGCTGAATGGACTGTTCCATCGCCCCCTGTCGCCTGGGCCACAGCCCTGGGGCCCTCAGGAGCCCCCGCCGGTGAGCCGGCTGCCCATCTCTTCGCGGTGCTGCCGCTGCTCTTCTCGCGCCTTCTCTCTCCGGCCCCCGCCCGTCGCTGTTCCCATCCCCCCCCCCCCCCCCCCCTCCCCCCCCCCCCCCCCCGCCCCGCCCTCCCCAGACCCTCCTGGCCATCTTCGCTCCGACCGCTCTGGACGATCTGGCTGGTCGGTGACGGATGTCCCTGACAGCCACATAACAGATCTCCGACCGCCACCCCACTAATGGGCAGGTGCGCTCGCTCCCTGCAAATCCCTGCTCGCTGCTGCTCTGCTAAAGCCCTTTGCCTTCGGGGCGGCCGCCCAGTTTCTCAGCCTGGACCTCAAGGCTGTCAGGGCCCGCTCCTGCCGGATCTGACGTGGCCATTGCGCTGGCCTCTCTCCCCCAGCCCGAGGCTCTGGGCTGTCCCCTCCGGCTGGAACGGCCTCCGCCGGTCCCGAGAGCGTGTGGGGGGCACCACTGACCGGAAGGCTGCTGGCTCCTGCGTGGTCTGCCCTGGGGCTGTCCGACAGAGCTCCCTGAGCTGAAGGAAAGCTGCTGTCCCCGCGCGCCCCGTACCTCCACCTGCGGCTACCAGGCACGCGCGATGTGGTTAGTACGACTGAGGATGTGAACTGTAAATTGTATTTCATTTCACGTAATTTTCATGTCAGTGGTTGCACGTGGCCACTGGCGACCATACAGGGCCGTGCACTAACTTCATTGACCTTAAAATGCCGAGGCAGAACCACCAAAGATGGAACGGGAGCATCTGTAAAGAGTGATACCAGCTTGGATCGAGGGAATCTCTAATACGGAGGAGAAAACGTATCACATTGCACGGGCTACACTTCTCATCGGGATGTGTCTGCCGGGACGCCTGGGCGGCTCAGTCCGTTGAACGTGCAGACGTTCAGCTCAGGTTATGATCTCGGGGTCCCGGGATCTGAGTCCCTGCTCAGCGCGGAGCCTGCTGCCTCCCCTGCTTGTGTACTCTCTCTCTCTGACAAATAAAATACTTACACAAAAAAGAGTATTTCTCCAATTAACGGGATTCCAGATGTCAAACCAGTGCTTGACAACAGCTCTGATGCTCGTCCGATGCCGGGTCACACACTGGCTAGGCTGCTTTATACTTCTACCCTCCTTCCTACCCACCCTTGGCCTCCAGGGGAAGGGACTGCATTTTGCAATGACTTGAACACATGCTCGTGGACGGGGAGGAGGAGGTGGCGTGCAAGGGAACCCTGGAAAAACCCAGAATGAACTGAAATGGACAAAACGTACACGAGGCACCCGAATCTCTCACCTTCCTCACGGTATCAGCCCAGGTATTTCCAGCCAGGTGTGGGCGCACCTGCTTCCCTCCTCCTTGCTCACCCTCACTTAGCTTCATTGTCATTACTCAGCCTCCTCTCCGCACCCCTGCGCGTCCTGAGATGTCCGTGTCCGAGGGGTTCTGGCTGTGCCTTCTACACATGCTCCTTTCTTGGGGTGCGATGCTGTTCCACAGGCTTGACCCTGGAGCTGGGCGTGGCTCCCTGCGCGGAGGGACTCCGTGCGGTGTGGCCCTTGCTGGCCACCAGCACCTACTTGGCCCACAGATATTTTACATTCTTTGGGACCAAAACGCCCGGGCAAACTTTTCAGAAACTCGTCTCCCTCTGGCAGAGCAACTACCTTCAGGAAAGGCTTCTGGGTAGGAAAGTCCAGGCCTTTGACTCTAAAAGAAACGTCCAGACGTGATAGAAACAAAGCCTCTGGGGTTCCATGGGGCCCGCAAGAGCAAGGGCTTCTTTGCTCCCTGCTCCACATTCCTCTGGGTCTCTTGTACATTTTAAGAGATTCCCTACAAAATGAAGTAAACATTTATATTTCTTTTATCGAGTGGAAAGACACTGTTGTTAAAAAACAAAAAACAAAACAAAACAAAACCCTAAGAAAGAACGAGAGTGGATCTAGAGTCAAAGTTCAGTGTCCTCGGAGTCTGTGGCAGGCGAAGGCAAACCTCGGGCCCTCAGCCAGGGGCCTGAGCTGGGCCCTGTCCCCCATTCCCTCAGCAGAGTGGTGATCTGGGCACAGGAGCGCAAAGTAGACGCCATGTGTCCGCCACGCAGCACTGGAGGGCAGGGCTCGGAAGCAGACGTAGGGGTTAAACCCGCCAGACTTCCTTGTCCCAACCGTGGACATGAAAAAAAAAAAAGAAAAGAACCAGCCCTTCCTCTTCATGCTCAGGAGCCCTGCAGGCCGGGGCCACAAGGCTCCCCGCAAAGGAATGACGGACGACCCAACCGGAACCTGAGCCAAGAAGGGACAATGGTCCCACACCGTCTGCAGGAGGAAAGGGAAGCCGGAAGCAGCAGCTCCTCAGGGGCTTGAAAGGTTCTCGTTTCTGTCCTTGTGAGCACAGCCAGGGCCTGCAGGTGCGGGGGCCTCCGCCGGCCTTCTGCCCCCTCCCCCCCATTGTTCTTACAGTCCAGTCCATGGCCCTTCCGCCAGCCGCGGGGCCTTCAGAAGGATGTGGTGGGGACAGGGAGCCGGAAGGGAGCTAGAAGGCCACCACCATTGACCCCTCCCACTCCCTTTCCAAGGTGGCTTGTCTCATCTGTGCCGCTGCCCCGGGCTGCAAATTCTTCAGTCCCGAGAGCAAGTGATGCTTACAGGACTATTTGGGTCGACAGAAACAAGACAACTAGAACAAAAGCCAGGAAGTCAGAAATGGTTTCCAATATGGTGCATCGACCCGAGAGCAGGCCCCTAGGTGTTACCGGCTGAGGGCCTGGTGCTTTCCGTGCTTGCACAGAGGCTGCTCCGAACCGCACTGAGGGAAGAAAACAAACCACAGAGGCCTGTAGTCCTGTCTTTGTTTCGGACACAGGCACGACGTCGTCACTGGAGCCGTGTTTGGATGGGTCCTGATCCGAAGAAACCATTTGTAAAATGCCATTTTTGAGACAAGGGGAAATTTGAATATGAACAGGTTTTAGATGATATTAAGGAATTCTTGTCATTATTTTTAAAGACTGATTTTTTTTGAGAGTGAACGAGAGCGAGAGAGAGAGAGCACAAGCAGGGACCCAGGGAGAGGGACACGCAGGCCCCCCGCTGAGCAAAGAGCCCCATGTGGGGCTCGATCCCAGGATGCTGGGATCATGACCTGAGCGGAAGGCAGACGCTTAACCGACTGAGCCACCCAAGCACTCCTATAGTCAAAGAATTGTTTAAATGTGTTTTTTAAACTTTAATTTAACTAACATACAATGTATTACTGGTTACAGAAGTACAGGCTGGTGAGTCCTCAGTCGTACACAATCACAACGCGTGCTCTCCTTAGTGTCCATCCCCAGCCACCCCTCCACCGCCAGCAAACCTGTTTGATTAAGTCTTTTATGGTTTGTCTCCTGGTTTCATCCGGTTTGATTTTTTCTTCTCTTCCCCCATGATCCTGTCTTGTTTCTCAACTTCCTCATATCAGAGAGATCATATATTTGTCTTTCTCCGATTGACTTATTTCTGTCAGCATAATACCCTCTAGTGCCATCCACGTCATTGCAAATGGCAAGATTTCTTTCTTCCTTTTTTTTTTTTTTAAATGTGTGGTTTTTCTTAACACGTTTCTGTTAGGGGTGCCTGGGGTGCTTTGTCAGTGGGCATCAGGGCTCTTGGTGTCTGCTAAGATCTTGATCTCTGGGTCATGGGATCAAGCCCGCATCTGGCTCAGAGCTCTTCCTCTACCCATCCCCCTGCTCTCTTAAATAAATTGTTAAATGTAATAAGACATTACAGTTATGTAACAAAACTTACGTATTTTTAAACATGACCAAAGAACATCAGGTAAACTGACATGTTTTGGGATTTGTTTTCAAATAATTCAGAAAAGAGGAAGAAGGAGAAAGGGGCGGCTGCAGCGTCACTGAGGCGGATGCGTGGAAGTGGGTTTTACCCTCCCCTCTCGTGCCACTTTGAAATCCTTCACAGAAAACGTGAATATACAGGGAGAACGTGTGTGCGGAACCTGTCATAGAAACAGACGGTCAGTGCCTTGCCTCGTCTCCACCCACGACAAGTGCCACTTTCCTCCCCGGCAAGAGCGCTCCCTCCGCTGTCCCAGGCACTCGGGAGAGGGTTAAGCCATCGGTTCCTCACCCCAACTGGGCCAGCACCGCAGTCACCCAGAAGGATGCGGAGGGAGCCTCGAGGGGTCGGGGAAGAGAGAATCTGAGGTTTCCACTTAAATACTGCCAAGCCCGCCCGGGGGGGCCGCCTCAGCAATCACGAGTGTGCGTTTGGTTGGCGTACTCCCCGTGCAGCCTGGAAACCACAGCCCCAGTGGGAGAAACTCCCCCGGACCCAGTTCCCGGTACTCTACCTCTGTGTGCTGAAGGAGGGTCTCCCTTCCCGGCGCCGCATCACGTGGTCGCTGCACTCCCGTGAGATCCTCTCCCACGGCCGGCCTGAGCGCCGACCCTCTCCCACTCCGGAGAGCGTGAAGGCCAGCCGCCTGTGCTTCTGCAGTAATTTTAGCAAGTTAATAAATCCCTAGAAAACATCATGGCTTATAAGACATTACAGCGTTTTGTTTTCTTAAAGATTTTATTTATTTATATGACAGAGCACAAATAGAGGCAGGCAGAGAGGAGGAAGCAGGCTCCCCGCCGAACAGAGAGCCCGACGCAGCGCTCGATCCCAGGACCCTGGGACCATGACCTGAGCCCAAGGCAGACACCCAACAACTGAGCCACCCAGGCACCCTCATTACCTGTGACACAGCTCTCAACAGACTGTCACCATATTTGTCTTCCAAACTGAGTGTGGCCCCTGCTCCCTGTGTCTGTACGACACCGCCCTCACGTCAGCCCCACTGAGCTCCTCCTGAACACGAGGACTGCCTTTCAGGCACACGACACATTGATTCGAATAAAGAACTTCTTGTATTTATTTGCTTATCTTGGTGACCTAGGCCACAGGGCAGTGTTTCAGAACAAGCCCAGTCCTGCCTCTCTGGACATTATTCGCTGAGTGACCTCCAGCAAGGTCTATACCGCAAGCATGACACGCTTTCCACAAGTGGGGTGAAGAGTTGTCCAAGCAGCGTGTGCGCCGTGCGACGCAGAGTGAGAAATGCCGAGTGCCGGGCCCACAACAAGCGCTCAGTCGGTGCTGGCTGGCGCCGTTGTGCTCCGTCACGCTTGCTCTGTGGCAAGGGCCTGGAGCTTGGCTTCTGCATTTGTTTCCTGTGCTCGGCACAGCCCCTGGGGCAGGACCATTCTCATTCTAAACGTGCTGAAGGAACAGCGTCCCCCTCCCACCCGTCAGTGCTTGCTGAGCCCCGGCGAAGCGCCAGGTGCTGGTCTGTGCCCTGAAGAAGCCGTGAGCCGGAGCCGTGCTCTGGGGCTCGTGCTCCCACGGGCAGAGCCGGCCGAGCACACGGCAGTGGGACCGAGGAGGCCGGAGAGCCGGCCGAGGGGGTGAGGCGGCTGTTCTACATGCGGCCGGAAGTCTCTCCGAGGGGAGCGACGCTCACAGGAAGTGGGGGAGCAAACCACCCAGACAGACACCAAGTGCAAGCTCCAGCCGAGGGGATGGCAGGTGCACAGGGCCTGAAGCCCGCAGTGCGCGGTGCTCCGAAGAGTGAGGAGCCCAGTGCGGCCCGAGGGGACGGCAGGTGCACGGGGCCTGAAGCCCGCAGTGCGCGGTGCTCCGAAGAGTGAGGAGCCCAGTGCGGCCCGAGGGGGACGAATGGTAAAGAAGGAAGACATGACATGATTCAGTAATTGAAAAAGATGTATTAAGATATTCACAAAAGTACAACAATTCTGAAGAAGGAAAAAACAAAAAATAGTAATGAACTAGATGGGTTTTCCCGAGCTGGACACATTTCACTGAAAACCGAGAGGTGGTCTGGGATCTTCATCTCTTAACAAATGCCTTCTGGGTGTCCCCTGATCACATGGAATGTTAAAAGGTCTCGTCCTGCCACTAATAAGGCACAGGAGAGGCAGCTCTGCCAGCTGAGAGCAACCCCACCGTTGTCATCTGCGGCAAGCAAGGGCACACCGGGACACACGAGGAAGGGCTAGGAGGCGCCTGCTACCAGGGCCAGGGGTCTGGCTGGGCGGCAAGGGGGCCGGGGGCCGTTGCTAGAGCGGGTGCTGAGCTCTCAGTTTTAATCGATTCCACGTACTGGGGGAAGTAGGGGGTGGAGAGTAAACATCAGAAAAAGAAAACCCCCCAAAACCCCACCCCAAACTTCAAAACAGTGACAGAGAAGGGAACCCCAGAGTAGAAGTGCTAATAACCCTACCCACTGATTCACAAAAGTCTAGACTATCTTCAGCCTCTTGAGACACTGGGAAGCTATCACGGAGCTATGACTGATGCCACCTCTTGCCGGAGTCATGCCGGAAGCTTTTCCAAAGAGGATCGTCTCACGACAGCTCCGGGTGCCGCAGACTGGCTTTGTAATTACCCCATTTGTGCCTACTTAAAAGGAAAGGAAACTCCTCTCCTTCAGCTGGACGGAGACCCTTCTTCAAGCAGGAAGGACTTGGGCAAAGAATGTTAAGTGGTACTTCTTACTCTCCAGATGATACCCACTCCTCAAGCAAGGCCTGGGCTTCCTCCGTCAACGGTGTTTATGGTATTGATCTGAAAGCATCTAGGAAGTGGTGGCCTTGGCATTTACCCTTTGCTGGTCTCGCTCTACCAGATCCACGAACTGAGAGGATCTAACATGAAAGCTGGTCTCACAACATGCAAAGCGAAAAACCGCCCTGTATTCTAGAGAGAAAAACACCAACAAAGACTTCTCAAGCTGCGTCTAAGGGGCGCGCAAGTCGAGGCTTTCCAGCTCCTGCAGCCCAGCAGGGTGCCGACACTGGTCAGTGTCTCCACTCTCCGACCACGATAAATGCTAAGACTGGCTAAGCCCTTAGACCACAGGGCCACGTCTACTGGAACACTAAGGATCTGCTACCGTCTCCACGAAGGCAAACCGCACGTAAATGACAGCAACAGGAATGTTTCAGACTTTCCCCAACTTAAATGGCCCTGGAAGACAGCACGGAACAGCACGGCGGTTCATATATACGTAGAATCGTAGCATCTTGTCGTCATGCAGCACTGGCTCCCCGTATCAGATCAAATAGAATGTTTATACATATCCTTTATACAGTCTTTTTCTCCTCCCGTGAATAAAACATGTGTTCATCCTTGCCCAGCTCTCCCAGGCCACACGGGGTTATGGGCTCCATTTTCTGCACAAGTGTCCCGTTTCATTTATTTCTTGCTTAGGATATGTTCTGGGTCTTCTCTTAATTTTTCCGGATGTCCGCATACACCACAGACTCTGACTTGTTAATCTTGTCACTGTGATGTCCGCCAGAGTGGTCTAACTGCGCATATATGACTGGGCCCTGGAGGAGAGAAGGACAATTAGGGGTTTGGGAAAACCGGGGGTCCCTCCAGGGGCAGGTGCAGAAGCAATCATTGAAGAGGTAACATTAGGGTTCCAGAGTCATCAAGGAGACCTCTTAGGAACAGCGTGTCCAGCGCAGACCCTGAAACAAGGCTGGGGACTGTTAAAGCCGGTGCCTGGGGGCACGTTACCTTATGCCATCTACTTCTTCATCTGTTTGGGGATTTCTATACAGCAGAATGTTCCTCCTTAGGAATTACCCTTACCTCAATACCTGCCACAAAATCCCTCAGCCCTTGGAACTGACGGATAAGATGGGCACTTATCCCAACCCAAGACGTCCTGAAATCATGAGCCTCAGACTAATGCCAGTAAGAAACCAGCATCCTGGGTATCACTCAAAGATATGCCCAGTCTGAACCGGTCACTTTGTACAAAGAGGTGCTTAGAAACATTTCAAATCCTCTCTCATGTGCCTACTTAGAGTATAACCCTTTCGGTCCGATCCTGTCATAACAAAGATATTGCTTCACTGACATCTAAGACCACGTAACTGAGCCCCCCAGGCGCCCCATATACCACTAATTCTTAACACACTACCTTGGAGTTCATCTAAATATGAAGATCTCCTCAAGGATGTTTGCCGGGGTATTCAAGAAACAAAAACTAAACAACCCCCCCCCAAATATTCATTAGGATTAAACAAAAATTCAGGACATCACAGAAAAGCCTAAAAATGATCCCAATAATCCAGGAGACCCTAAGGTTTTGGCGGGCAGGGTCTGGGTGCCAGTCATCTCCCCAGCTCAGCCTATGCGGCCTGCAGGCAAGTGCCCGCGCGCCTGTGGAACAGCTCACGCCGGGACAGACCGACCAGACTCCTAAGAGAACCCTGATGTTTGGTTGCATTCAACTTATAAAAGACGATTAATCTAGGGCACCGGGGTGGCTCAGGAGGTTCAGCATCTGCTCGGCTCAGGTCATGATCCCTGGGTTCTGGGATCAAGTCCTGCATTGGGCTCCCTGCTCGGTGGGGAGTCTGCTTCTCCCTCTCCAATTCGCCCTGCTTGTGCTCTGTCAAATAAACAAACAAAATCTTTAAAAAAAAAAAAAAAAAGGTAATTAATCTCATAAATTCCCTAATAAGATGAACATACCAGGTCAAGTACGTTTTCCCTAAACTGGGAAGATCTTTGCAGCCTCCATCTGAACAAGCTGAGGGAGAGCGTATGTCACAAGGGTTCTGGCGAAAACAACTTCCATCAAACACTCCGATGCTCGGCGAGGCATCGCTCTGGAACCTGAAGATGGCACTTGAGCGATGGTGAATGAAAGCACATGCCGGGGGCGCCCGGGGCTCAGTCAGGTAAGTATCACGTTTGATTTCGGGATTGTGAGATCGAGCCCTGTGTTGGGCTCCACGCTCAGAGGGGAGTCTGGCTGGAGACTCTCTCTCTCTGCCCCTCCCCCCTGCTTTCTCTCTCTAAAAGGAACAAATAAATCTTTAGGGAAAAAAAGCACAGACTAGGATCACCTGTTAATGCTCTATGGCACTTGGGAACTTTATGGTGTGAAGGAAGCAAACATTTTTGCCTTAGGAGAACAGTCCCTGTTGTGAGTTGACATGGCCATGAGATGCAACGCCAAACAAAACAAAAGCCAGAAGAGAAGTCTGCTAGGAAATCACATGATCTACGTCTAAGCCTGGCCCTAACTGGCAGAGGATGTTTACGTTCCAGAAACAGGTAAGGCAGAAACTAGTTTGAACAAGTACAACTGCAAAATAAAAGGTACAGTATGACTTGATAAAAATAAGTGAGTCAGACGAAGGGTACTCAGGTGCACGCCACCTGAACAGAAACCCTGATTTGCAGTCTGATGGGGACAGAAGAGGCCTTCAGGGCTTTGCCCTGGGCACAAAGGAAATCACCCAGGAATCAACTGTGAGGAATGCCCCAATTCTGCTCCCAAAGCTAGTCTGCTGTTACCTTGCAGATGCTGAAAAATGCCCATATAGGTTGACACCGTGGTTGGATTCTCACCAACTTCGGCCTGGGCAGAACCCTGGGGGCTGACTTGCAAGAAGAGAGGTTGTCTCCGACTCAGGGCCAGCAGGCACGGGAGGGGGAGGTGTCGGCCCTCCAAACACGGTGGGCAAGTTTGCCTATAGAGCAAGGAGCCCTCGTGTGTCCTTCCTCTGCTCCGCTCCCAGCAGGGACTTCCTTCTGGAGAAAGTGATGAACCCAAGAAGAGAAGACTCCCAGCAGCGGGTTCAGAGGTCCCCGGTGGAAGACAAGCAGCACCTTATACCCACAGGAAAGCCCATGACCGAGGAAGCTCTGTCCCTATACAAGCAGCTTCAGGTCAGATCTGAGCACCTTCACTATCAATGGGTAACCAGGGGTGACTAAGCGTTTGAGTAAAGCTTCTAACATCAAAGAAACGATAAGAGAAAAAGGTAACTGAAAAGAAACAGCAAAATCAAGTGACAGAAGAAAACATTTTTTAAAAAAATCACATAAAATATATGAAAAAATGATATGTGCAGAGAGAAGAAAATGCATCCATGAAAACAAGTACAGGATGTTATAGCGATAGAGTAAGAAAAAGCTTTTGAAAATTATTAAGAAAGGGGCACCTGCATGGCTCAGTCAGTTAAGTGTCTGCCTCCAGCTCAGGTCATGATCCCAGGGGCCTGGGAATGAGCCCTGAGTTGGGCTCCATGGAGCCTGCTTCTCCCTCTCCTCCTGCCCCTGTTCTCTCTCAAATGAGTAAATAAAATTTTTGAAATACATACATACATACATACATACATGCATACTGAGAAAACTGCAAATAAAAAACAAGGCAAATACTGACTCCATGAAAAATGAAAAATTATAAAAGGAAGCAAATATATGTGGTACAATGGTGGGGAAAAAAAAGGTACACACAGCTCTGAAATATACCTAAATAGAGTGACATAACCACATCGGGAAGAGGCCTGTGTGTATGTATGTGTACAGAATGTGTGTTAGGAAAAAAGACTGGGAGAAAAAGAAATGTATATTTTCATTTTCCATAGTATGGAGTCGGTAGATAATATCTAAAAGTGAAGAATCTAGAAGTAGTAATATAATAAAGTTGTTTAGAAACATGAAGATAAATACCAGAAGAAATAGTTAAAAGAATGGAAAGCATTCGGCTATTATGTAATTTTTTTCCTTATTCTCTTCTCTTTCCTTCCTTTTTCTGACTCTAGTCAGATGTGGCCCATCTCCTCTGGTGAACCCTTCTCTTCATGCTTCATTTTGGGTAGTTTCTATTGCTGTCTTCAAGCTTTCTGATCTTTTCTTCTTTGGGTTATGCCATCAAATGCTGCTGCTGTTGTTTACGCCCCACCCCCCACCCCATTTTGGTCTTTTTTATATTTGTTTCATTATGTCAAGGTTTCCTTTACATCATTAAGGTTATTTCTAAGATTTTCATGCTTGTTTAAAAGTCCTGGTTCCATGTCCATTGTCTGTCATTTCTCGTTTTGTTTCTATTGATTGGCTTTTCTCCTGGTTATGTTATTATCTTCCTGCTTCTCTGTATGTGTGGTAATTTTTGATTGGTGCTAGACATCGTAAACTCTGCATTGCTGGGTGCTGGATTTTGTTGTATTCTTGTAAAGAGTGTTGGATTTTTGCTCTGGCCTGCAGCTGAAATACTTTCACTTTAGTCTGATTCTTCAAAGGCCTCCTTTGAAGCTTTGTTACGGTGGGCCCACGGTGTCCACATGCTGGTGCCGCACTAGCTCTACTACTAAGGCATGACCAATTGTGAGGACTGCAACCAAAGCTCTGTGTAACACCAGGTCTCTGCATTCTGGCCTTTAGGAACACAAACAGTTCCCGGCCCTGACTGGTATCATAAAATCTGCTGCTTTTCGAGTGGCTCTTTCTCTGACTGGAGGGTGTTTTCTCCCATGCAAGCTAAAATCTCTACTCAGGAGAAGGCTCAACGGAGTCCCACCACTGCACATTTCTTTTTCTCTGTGGTTTCTTCTTCTCTGGTACTTTGCTTCATAAATCCTAGACACCTTGGTCTCCCCAAACACTGACTTCTGCTCCTCAACTCACTGAGACAACTGAATATCGTTTTGCTTCCCCTCCCAGCCCTGCCATCTGGGAACTGCCTCGAGGCAGTAAGCTCAGAGAGTCACAGGGCTCCTCTTATTTGTGTCCTTTCTCTCAGGGATCACAGTACCATACTACGCTGTTTCATTTTCCAATGTCCAAACACCATTCTGGTTTTTATTTCCTTGTTTGTTTTGAACAGGTAAGCAATGCCCACAGCACTTCAAGCAGAAGAAAAAGTTTCCAAGCCTTCTTCAGATGTTATGTCGAACTCTCAAGCCTTTATTCATAACCCTATTCCCGTCTGCAACCCAAATTAGTGAGCTGAAGTATCTGAGACATAGTATGTTCTCTAAGAGAGACAGACAGACTAGGAATTAGTCATGAGCCCTGATGCTATGATATGACAGAGAATGTGCTAGAACCTGAGTTCTAGGCCCAATTCTGTGAACTGCCAGGTGTGTGCTTTTAGGGAGCGACCATCACAGTGCCTCAGTAAAAGCTGTGGAATAAGAGCATGGAGGGGCGCCTGGGTGGCTCAGTGGGTTAAGCCTCCGCCTTCGGCTCGGGTCATGGTCTCAGGGTCCGGGGATCGAGCCCCACGTCGGGCTCCCTGCTCAGCAGGGAGCCTGCTTCCCCCTCTCTCTCTGCCTGCCTCTGCCTATTTGTGCTCTCTTTCTCTGTTAAATAAAGAAATAAAAAAAAAATCTTAAAAAAAAAAAAAAAAAAAAAGATGAGTGCTGTGAAATGCGTAAACCTGGCGATTCACAGACCTGTACCCCTGGGGATAAAAATACATTATATGTTTATTTTTTAAAAAATTAATTAATTTTTAAAAAAAGGAAAAAAGAAAAAGAGCATGAGTATCACCCTCCACAGAACACTGTCATTCTGTCCTTCAGTTCCCTTTAAATCCATCGGAGCTCCAAAACACCTCAGGGAAAAACTGGAATTGGCCAAATTCCTTAGAATGCTTTCTACCCCGGAAGGACAGAATTGGTCCTAAGCTCTGGAATTTCTGCCGTGCCGCAGTTAGAGTCCCAACAACACAGCCGAAACACATTATCAAGCACGACACTAGATCCCATGCTGAGTTCCAAATCACAGTTACTTCTCCTCTGTGCTTTCGATACGAAGTCCACATCCACGCTGCTCCCTGTTCATCGAGCTTACCGGTTACTCAGACACATCTTTACTTTCAGATTCTTCTAGAGAACTCATACCAAAAAACGGTTCCTGTTTTATTTTCAATACCAAGAATATCACTTTTTCCTGCTAATTCCTTGTCTTGCAGGCGCCTCAACGCATAATTTAGTTCACTAGACTTGTTTCCTTAAGCAGTTAAGGAATTACATCTGGCGAAGCCATCCCCTCATTTCATCGGGCCGAGAGGAGCAGCATGACTAGTACAATCCAAACGGTGGAACCCTTTGCGGGCCGGATTCTTCGGCACGCGTTCCCGTGGCCCTCCTCAGCCAGCTCTTGCTTCCCCCTTCCCGGGTTGCTCTCTTTCCTGCCGCAGGGCTCAGGACTGTTTCCTGCACCAGCAAAGTGGCAGGGCGCAGAGCGGGGGACAGGGCTGCAACGGGCCGTTACCTGGGGGGATCCGGAAGGCAGGCTCTTTACCAGACCCTCTGCGTCGGAGGGTGACTTCCGTGGAGCCTCCTTCAGTGGTGACGCGCTCTCTGATGTACTGCAGCTGGTGAGGTGGCAGTTTGGAGAACAAATGTGAAAAAAAAAGAAAATAAAGAAAATAAATGGAAAAAATATATAGATGGGCAAATGACGACAAGATGAAGCAGCAGATACAACACAACACAACAGAACGATGAGGGTCAACATGGTACAGGCTCGAGGCTATTTCTCATCCCTGACACTACTTCTCTCGAGGCGACGAACCCACTGTGTGTGCACAGAAACCAGCGAGGTGCACCCTCTTGGACCCACACTGCAATCACGCTACCTGCTGAGGGGGTTCCAGCTCTCGGGGTCACTTATGCTTCCGCCGCTCTGTGTCTTCCCTCTGCTATCATCCCCCTCGGCGAGCAAGCCAAGCCTTCCTGTCACTGGCTCGAGGCAGACCCCTGCTGAGTGTGCTCCAGAAGTCACAGACCCGCACCCAGGTGCGTCTCCTTCCTTCTGCCCCGTAGCGCCCCAGACTCAGCTTCCCCACGAAGGCTGCAGCCCAACCAAAGAGAACCCAGGAGGTCACGAACACTAAGAAACTGGGATGTCACATCACCCAGGCTGAACTTGGTCAGGCCTCTGGGGGTCTTTCAGAATAAGCATTACCTCATAAATAAAGGCAGAGTGACTGCAGGAGGAAACTCATTAGGGATTCTCTAATGGTACTTGTCGGAGCTTAAGTCCTTTATGATGCATTTTTTAAAGCAACTCTCAGGAGTGGGGAGGTGTGGGGTGGGGTGGGGGGGTGTCACATTCAAGTGTGGTTACTAAGACCAGAGCGACACTGTGCTCTGGGAATGGCGTCTTCTCCGAAACAGGAAGCTCTGAGCTCTGACCCCAAACCAAAATGGTCCGGGGATCTTACACAAAAAGGGTCTCAATCACCAACACCACAATTCACATATGAAAGAACACTGACACACACGCACACGCCACACTCCACACGAAGAACATACATACTGCGATGCACAAACCCTCTAGGAACACTGACAACCCAGGTTCCGGGGATGGCACACTCGACAAGGGGCCTGTGCAAACACAGGACGCATCCGTGGACAAACGGTAGTAACTGCTGGGTTAGCTCAGAGCTAGCGGGTTAGCTGTCGACAAGGGCGAGGGGCGGAACACACACACGTCATGTTAACAGCAACGGGCAGTGTGATTGGTTACCATGTGTCTACTGGGAGTGGAAGAGGACCCCAGCCCTGCCACAGTCCCAGGGTGTCGTCTATGTCAGCTTTTCTTAGGAAGTGGCAGATGAGCAGGATCTGATCCCAGCACACCACGGCAGAAAAAGCAGGGGAGGAAAAAACCACAGTCAGAAGAAAAGCAGCATTCACGATGCCATGCAGGATTCTAAGGCACAGTTCTGCCCCCTTCTGAGCCCCAAAGCAAGAGCCACAGACCCAGGCGTGTCACCACCCGCCGTTAGTCTCACATTGAAAACCAGCCCTCTAGTTACAGGTCTTCGTAAAGCACTCACCATGCAAAGGGGAAGACAGAGTCAGCAGGACAGAGCATTCCAAGCAAACAAGATCTGAATTTGAACACTCAAACTTGTTAGAACACGGCACTCCTACTAAAGACCAGAGCAGTGGAGCCCGGGTTCCTACCACCAGCAGCACGGGGGTCCGGGGCACGCCATCCTCTCGGAGCACAATCCCTGATTCAGGCTGTTGCTGGTAAGCCCGCGCACAGGGGGCCCGGCTCGCACTGCTGCCTGAACCCGGCCTCCACTCGGTCTTACCCTGGGAGTCCTACCTAGCGTGCGTGGGCTGGCCGGCCAGCTGGAGCCAGGGAGAAGTCCTTCAGTTAGACACGCACCCTCTGCTCCGAGGTACTCTCTTTCCGAAGCCATAAACAAAAAGACAATCTACTTCTCTTTATTGCTGGTACACTCTGCTGTTCAGCTCTCACTAGCCCGGTTTCGAGGGTGCAGCCGTGTGTTCGAGAATGAGCACAGCAGTAAAACTGCTCACGAAACAGGAAGAGCGGGAAAGCCCTCACGTCACAGCTGCTGCGGCTGTCAGCGCCGCGCTCTGGGACTAGTGTTTCATATTCACCTAACTGCAAAGGAGAGCCTCGTGAGACCACTACCAGAGACTCAAACCACACTCAGAGCGGGAAAGGAACGTGCGTGGTCTCGCAGTCCTAACTGTGGTCGGGGGGCTGCCGACGGCCATGCCGATCGCCGGACCCAGGACGGGCCTTCTGGAGTGGGGCGGAGGCCACAGCCCGCGCTCACCCACAGGCCTCCGAGCTCTGCTGGCCCCTGCGGGACACACTCCCCCACTCCGATGTGAAAGCAAACAGTAGCTAATACTTCACCATTCTTTCTCCACAAAAAATTCACGTTTTTTAAATTCCTTTCCTTCCCCCATCCTCTCCCCCACCCTGCCCCCGCCCCCAAAGCAGCGTTTCTTACCCAATATAATCCCGTTTAGAGTTTCTCCTTCTATAGAGGACAGCCAGGGTCATGCTGATGAGCAGAGTGAGACCCAGGACCACAGCAGTAACTATCCCCACCACCACCCAAACTGGAAACACGGGCAAGACCTCTGGAGAGAAAGAACAAAATCATTTTAAGGTACTTTGCTACCAAGAGAAGCAGGATTTTATTAAATCAATAAGTGAGTGCTTTAGCGGCTTCCACGTCCTCTGTAGTGTCCGTATTACGAGCTCCTGGCGTCCGACTGACGACGTGCACACACTCACGGGCGAAGGATGCGCTACAGAGCACAGCACGTCTGCCACACAACCCTCCCTCCCGATGCTCTAAAGCCAGAGAAATCCCAGGGCTGTGAATTTACCTCAATTTCCTCCCCAACAAAGCAGACTTTGTCTCAAAAGGAGACACCAGAACCTGCATTTCCTGCTTGTTTTCCAAGAAAGGGAAGGAAAACACTGTCCTGCTTTTGCAAATGTGGAAACTCTCCCTCGAAGGACATGGAAGCCGTACTCACCTTCTTTCCCACTGCCCACCCCTTCCACCCACTGTGAGTTCGGTCTTACTTCCAATTAATACTGAAGAAGGACATTCCTGAATTTGGGTGAGCGGGCTCCAAGGATACAGATGGGGAACCCGGCTCAAGCAGCCGGAGAAGCAGGGGCTCTCCGACCTTGCAGCCGTAGGTACATGGGGGCAGGGCACCTAACTGCAGACAAACATACTTGGAAATGTCACTCCTGCTCTTCAACTGAACCCGAGACAAAGGGGACTGTGTTACCACTGCCAAAACACTCAGGGAAGTACCTTTCTCTACGACATAGAGCCTAATGTGTCCCGGCTGGGCAACAATGTCAGGAGGGTTTTTGACGTCACAAATATAGGTGCCGTTGTGGATAAACTGCATATTTTCTATGTTGATGGACGCGTCTTTCTTGTCCAGGTCTCCAGCCCAGCTGGTCCTGTCCTTAAATGGTGGGTAATTCCCAGGATACACTTGCCCTTGGGAGTAGTGGAAAAACTGCAACCAGAAAAAAAAGACACATGAGCTCTTCTCACAGGCAGGCACCCCACACTCCGTAACGGGCGAAGACTTCATAGAGGAAGGCATACAACTCCACATGACAAGTGAGCTATGGGACAGAAGCCAGGCCAGCGTTTAGAAAGCACGCGGATCGAACCTATCTCAGCTGAAGCCATAAACTCGTGTATCATCTCAAATCTTCTCAATATGCCACCGGTGGAGTGATTACTGCCCATTCTTCATACATAAGGAAAAGGAGACTCAAAGAGACCATCTGTTCAAGGTCACAGTGACAACAGGGGGTGAACCCAAAGTCAAAGTCAGGACCATCTGACCCTTCAGAGCCAGTGACCACACCATGATGGAGACTGTGAATCCAAAGGTTTCCGTCTGAGTTCACAAAGTTTACCACTTAGCTCTAGAAAGCCCCGAAGCAGGTAAAGCCTAAATATCACAGAGCAGTTAGTTAATCTGACGGGCTTCTCCCTCTTACGTACTGGTTTCCCAGGGAAATGTTACAGGTGCACGAGAGGAAGCCCAGACACCCCGATGTCCTCACTTCTCTTCCAAGATCAGCCTTCAGCTAACTTTCCTCACACCAGCTTTTTAGCAAAGGAACTCATTTCTCAAAGCAACCTTGTCAAGCCCAGCACCTTGGAAGCTAGGTATGGTCTAGGGGCCGAGGGATCTCTCCTGATCCTGGGCTTCGATCCAAGCAGCTCTTTCTCCTTACTCCCGGGTGGGATGGGAGTGGGCCAGGGGAAACCTATAAAAACCAATGCAACCAGCTCATCTTATTAAACGTATTCTGATGCTTTTGAGTTAAAAGATCTTGTATCAACAGCCAAGCGTTCAGGAATTGCCTGTGATCCGGCTGGTGTGTAAGTGTAAACTGATCAGCTAGACACGCTAATGAACAACAGCACCTTCTCCAGAGTAAGTCTTGTGGACTTGCTGGGAGCCACCTGACAAGACCGTCTCGAGCATAAATGGAGCCAAGTTTTTGAGAGAAAGTTATTACCACTGGGTGTCTTCCTGGTGAGGTTTTATTTCCCGTGGACTGAGCGATGCCCCTCACACCCACTCTCACTGAAGGCTAAACCCTCACAGCTTTGGACTCATTTGAGTAAACTTATGTGTGCTAAATTTTGCATCTGTGGGAAGCATCTTTTGCACCGAGGCCATGTTCCCATGAAGATGCAGACCGCTTCCCCTGGTCGCCCGCACGACTCCTGCCCTCAGTCACTCCTATGCAAACTCACGGAGAGTCACCCCAGCTGTACCCAGTGAGTAAGTTAGCTAACCTCTGCACGCGTGGACTTGACCTCAGCCTGCCTTCCTTCTCTGGCATAACATCCAGGCTGTCTTCCTTTTTTATGAAAATCCCAGAAGACATAGGTCCACTTAAGGATTTGGAAGTCAGGTGTGATATATTCCAACCTGGAGCAACAGGTCTTGTTTTGGAGACTTAATTCAACAGTGAACATGTAGCTTTCCCGACATCGCATGTCGGGAAGTGAAGCCACTCAGGCTAAAGTTTTATTCCCGAGGCTCCAGTCATCTCTATACACACCGCCAGTTCCCAAAGGAGACCCTCAGGAGCTCATGATCTAGAGATAATGGACAGGCAGTCACTCTGTTCTTTCAGGAAAGGCATCAAGGGGATATTTTTTGCACAAAGACTCTCCGTTAAAAAAAAAAAAAAAGACACTCTCCACTTCCACAGATGACCAAATAGCAGCTTCTAGAGCTTCTAAACCATGCGTTCTCAACAGGGGTGACACCTCTCACCGCAGGGGGCAAATACTGGCTCTGAGGACAGAGAACAATAAGAAAAAAATCTTACTCTTTTTTACATATAAAACAGATTTAACAGTGTATCTGTGGTCTTAAAATTTCATAGAAGGGGGACAGAAATTAGGAAAGCATACTTCAAAGACACTCCGTAGGAAGGGGATAATGAATAATAAGACTGAGAGACACAGCTTGAAGCAATCCCTAAAGCCTAGAGACAGTAAACATTATAAACAAATGTTTCCCTCGGGCCGCCTGGGTGGCTCAGTGGGTTAAGCCTCTGCCTTCGGCTCAGGTCATGATCCCAGGGTCCCAGGATCGAGCTCCACATCGGGCTCTCTGCTCAGCGGGGAGCCTGCTTCCTCCTCTCTCTCTGCCTGCCTCTCTGCCTACTTGTGATCTGTCTGTCAAATAAATAAATAAAATCTTTAAAAACAAAACAAACAAAAAAAACACAAATGTTTCCCTCTGAGTGAGGGGAGACACAGTGGAAATAACAGAGCAACCAGAGGGCAACAAAACAGGGTTTGAACAATTCCCGCCTGTATGGTGTGACATGGGGTAGGTCACGACCCTCTGAGCAGTTTCCCATGCCCCCCAAGTCTGCAGTGGGAAACAAACATGTTCCTCGTGAGGGTGAGGAGGTGATAAGACGGGTGTGCGAGGGGCACAGCCTCCAGAGGGTGCTCAGGGATGTAACCCATCATCACGCAGAATTTATCTTAGAGAGAAGCAGCAGACTCTGTCCCTGCTGAGTACTGACACACTGAAAAGGGAGACCTGCTAGAGCATGTCCATGTGCAGATGGAACAACAGAAACAGGACAAACTGTGCACATGAGCCCCTCAGGAGCCAGACACGGTCCCAAGCACTTGCCGTGACAATCCTCTGCGACCCTCACAGCAGCCCCAGGGGGAGGGCTGCTCGTCCCCATCTTGCAGACATGAATCAGGGGGGCCGGAGTGCCGGGAGGGCTCAGTGGGTTAAGCGTCTGCCTCCGGCTCAGGTCATGATCTCAGGGTCCTGGGATGGAGCCCCGCGGGGAGTCTGCTTCTCCCTCTGTCTCTGACCCTCCCCCTGCTTGTGCTCTCTTACATGCTCTCTCTCAAATAAATAAATAAAATGTTTTAAAAGTACATTAAGAAAAGAACCAGATGGTCCATCCGCGTGGAATCACCACACTGCTTGGCCCGCACTCAGCTGCTGACAGACGAACCTTCCTGTCAGCTCTCTGGCGCTCGTCTCCGTTCGGCCGCTCACCTTAGTCTGAAATCCCCCCTGGGACCATTCCTACCCCCAATTATTCCAGAGTGAGAGCACACAACTCAGGACCCGCTGCACAGGAAGGCCCACGACTGCCGCGGAAGCAGACGGATTCTAAATAAAAACCCTCATACTTAAATCAGAAAGGAGAGTGTGTGTGAGTGTGTGTGTGTGTGTGTGTGTGTGTGTGTGTGTGTGTAAAACAGGAAGAGTTCAAAGAAATACAAATAAAAATGGGGCAAATGAAAGTTGAAATGGGGAGGATTAACCAGGATTGGTCAGCAGGGTTGACTGGAAGCTGCTCCATGGAAGAGGAATCCCATAAGGGGATGTGATGGAGAACAGGGGCCGGTGAGCGGGGCGGGCCATCTGCGCAAGGCCAAGGAAAGAACTGCATTTCAAGGATGCCGAACTTATTTCTCCCCGGAGAGCTTGAAGTAAGAGAAGGGCCCTGGAATCTGAGTGTCAACACAGTCCTTTGGGAAGCGAACCAGCCATCGGAAGAACGTACATTCACGACAGGACAGCAGGGGAGAAGCGGGGAGGGAGGCTCGGCAGGAGGACGTGAGCATGCCTACCGACACAGTGGTGTCGGTCCCCTCTGGCTGGAAGCTCCAGGAGACCGAGGTCGACGTGCCCGTGGTGTTAGCGGACTTGAACTTGCAAGTCAGCTTCCCTTGTGTCCCATTTGCCACGAAGATTTCCTTTGGCGTATACACCTCCAAGGCTGGCACGCCAGTGGTCACTGGAGAGAGAAGACCAAAGAGAGCCTGAGTCGGGCTTAGCGAACACCATGCGCTGACCTATGAGGACAGACGCAAAGACCACGAGAGTCACTCGATGTCTGCTGCACATCTGCGGCTGTCGTGTACTACGCGCGTCTGGCAGAATGTCCCACCGCCAGGTACTGCCCACAAGCAGGGCAAACTGCTGACCACCCAGGACTTCGTTCCTGCTTTTCAGCAAGAAGATATTTTCACTATTCAGCTATACCTAATGTCTGTGTTTTCTTTCAAATTAACCAGACTTGGGGCACCTGGGTAGCTCAGTGGGTGAAGCCTCTGCCTTCGGCTCAGGTCATGATCTCAGGGTCCTGGGATAGAGCCCTGCATCGGGCTCTCTGCTCAGCGGGGGGCCTGCTTCCCCCTCTCGCTGCCTGCTTCTCTGCCTACTTGTGATTTCTGTCAAATAAATAAAATAAAAAAAAAAAAATATATATATATATATAATTAAATTAACCAGACTTTATTTCTTAGAGCAGTCTTAGGGTTATAGAAACGACGAGCAGGAAGCAGAGGGTTCCCATCTCTTCCCTCACTCCCTCGCCCCCTCCAAGTTTCCCTATTAGTAACATCTTTTGTTAGTGTAATACACTGGACCACTGATGAGTCAATATTGTTAACTAAATCCCACCCTTTATATTAAGGCTCACTCTGTGCTATCCATATCATGGGTTTTGACAATGTATCCACTATTACAGTCAAACAGAATCATTCTACTGCCCTAAACTCCGTGTCCTGCCTGTTCACTCCTCTCCTCCCTGCCCCAAGCCCCTGGTAACCACTGATTTTTTCTACTGTTTCTTTGCCTTTGCCAGACCATTATGTGGTTGGAATCATAGAGCAAATGTAGCCTTTTCTTTTTTTTTTTTTTTTAATGGATTTACTTATTTGACAGACAGAGATCACAAGTAGGCAGAGAGGCAAGCAGAGAGAGAGGAGGAAGCAGGTTCCCCGCCGAGGGGAGAGCCCGATGCAGGGCTCGATCCCAGGACCCTGGGATCATGACCTGAGCCGAAGGCAGAGGCTTAACCCACTGAGCCACCCAGGCGCCCCCAAATGTAGCCTTTTCAAATTAGCTGCTATCACTTAGTAATATTTAAGTTTCTTCCATGTCATTTATAGCAAGAGAGCTCATTTCTTTTTATTGCTGAATAATGGATATTATTTATGGGTCTTCACCTCCTGAAGGACATCTTGGTTGCTTCCCTGATGGTCTATTTTTAATAATGTTGAGGGCATGTTTTTTTCCACTTCTTTAAACAGTTCTACCTGTTAAATTTCAACTGCGATCACACTAAACTTTTCTCATCTTCTATATTTAATGTAATTCAAACTATTCTGGGTACAGTATCGCTTCATTTAGAGCCATATTAAGAACACGTGGGTGGCTCAGTCATTAAGCACTGGACCGGAGCTCAGCTCAGGTCAGGGTCTCAGAATCTTGGGATCAAGCCCCCACTGAACCCCGCGATCGGTGGGGACTCTGCTTGAGATTGTTTTTGTCTCTCCCTCTGCCCCTCCCCTTCCCTGCACTATAATAAACAAATAAATCTTAAAAAAAAAAAAAAAAAGCCAGGGCCCCCGTGTGGCCCAGAAAGTGAAGCGTCTGCCTTCCACTGGGCCAGAGGCCCGAGCCAGCCGTGAAGAGCCTGCTTCTCCTTCTGCCCCTCCCTGTAGCCCCTCCTCCACTGTGGACACGCGCTCTCTCTCCCTCTCCAGCAAAAATAAATAAATAAAATCTTTAAAAAAAAAAAAAAAAAAAAAAGCCAAGTTTATTGTTTAACTGACCCGAAATTTCCTTTAAGGGATTTAAGGCAAAAATATGCACAACACATTCTGCTTTCCTTAGTGAAACTGTATCTACTGCTAGTTTCCGTGTGCCATAGAAGAACCAGCTGCACACCCTGGGTCACATTTTCACTTCACCCACTGAGTTCATGCAGTTAGCCTAAGCCCAGAAATAGTTGTTAAAATGTCTATCACTTATAATATAAAAATAGCTCCTTTTTTCAAATCTGTAAGCAGAGCCAACTGCAAGAATTTTAAGGATTGCTGCTAAAATAAAATAATCTTCACTCAAAAAAGACATGTTCATGGATCAAATGAAGGTTACAAAGAAAATAATTTAGCCTAAAAATGAAACCAATTAAAGCCTACATAGAAAAGATTATCTTCCAAATAAAGATTTTTTTTAAGGACACAGTTTGGGAAAAATCCGTACCCGCAGTGTCCCGTTTCTTCTTCGAATGTAACAGATGAGCACAACAGGGAAGGGCACTGTCTACCAGCCAGGCCTGACGATCATGCGCAGAACGTTTTCTTCCTGAGGTCTTAACCACGGCTCTCGGCCGAGGAGAACAAGTCCTCCCCCAGTCCTCCCAACCGTCTTCCAAATGTTTATTCTCAGGACACAATGGGCACTTTTGGCTATTCTCTTAAATAAACTGATAGCCACACTGCACCAAGCAGACTTTTTCTGCTAAGGAGGGTGGATGATTATTATAGAGAACAATGGATTATTATTTGTGGTCCAAACCTCAAAACAAGCCCTTCTTTCAAACAAGAAGCAAACAAAAGATGTTCCCTGCCATCGTGGGTAGGCAGGAAAGCACGCCAAGGCATCGGGAGTCCAAAATGAAGGACAAAGCACAAGGCCAGGCCATCGGACCAGGTTATCCCAGGAAGCGGCACTGGTTGATAGCCCTTACTTACGCTGCGCCATTTTGACTGGTTTCCTCCACAGGGGTGAGCGCTGCAAGGGAAGCCAATCTACAACGCCAATTAATAAGTCTCCTCAAGGGTTTTCTTTGGCCAGATCCCTGCCTCAAGGCTGGCTTGCAAAATCTGACACCTGAGAGGTTATTTAGAGATGGAACTGGGCCAAGGGTCCGAGTTTATAGTCACTGAATTTTGACCATAAAGACAAACCAAATCCCCAAGTGGCTTTTAGACAATCCAAGACAGACTTAATGTTAATGAACAAGTGACTTAAAAAAAAGGTCACTCTTTGGCTGATTAGGACAGGAAGCTCTTACAGCCAGGATTAGGAATTCCAACTCTGGCCAATCAGCAGTTCCAATAAAATAAAATAAAATGGCTCCATACAGACCTAGTTAACATCCTCTCATCCCTGGCTCACTCGTTCTCAGCAGCATTACCCTTGCCCCAGCTCTTGGAGATCCCATTAGTTGTAAAATGAACCTTCCAAAGCCCCAGCCTCTTTGTTTATCTTCTCTTTCCCTGTGATCTTATCCTCAGGCCTATCGCAGCCGCTCATTCCCACATCCTTCCCTAGGCCAGGGCTTTGGCCCTGCTGAAAACTGGGCTGCCCTGCTCCCTGCTCAGGGGCTGTCCCCTGCAGAACAGGGTGTTTAGCACTGACACTGACCTCTACTAGATGTCAGTGGCATCCTCTCCCCTTCTAGCCGTGGCAATCAAAAAATGTCCCCGGACTCTGAAACAGCTTCTCGGGGCCAAACTACCCATAGCTGAGAACCACGGCCCCAGACCCTATTATTAATATGAGCACACCCTCCACAATCTCATGCTTCTCTACTCTCTGACTCCACCTCCTGTCTTTCCAGGGCACGTCCCCCAAGACCCTGATTTTGCCAATCCTTCAGCTGCAGCAGAACCTAAAGATCCATTGACCCTCCAGTCTCTTTATGGTCTCTCATGCTCAGCACGTCTTCGTTTTGTCCTACTCAGACTGGTTCCCAGGTATATGACTGGACCCATCCCCTGGCTCTCTCCCCTCTGTTCATTCAACCCAATCCTGTACCTGCCCCCCACCCCCCGCATCTCCACCGAGACAGCGGAGCACAGACGGAGAAAAGGATACAATCCCACAGGCTGGTTTCACCTGAAACTCATGACCACTAACTTAAAAGGGGGCTCTTAATGCTGTCCAGCAATCCTTCCCCATTTCCCTAGTCCATCTACTTTGCCACTTTCACATCTTCCTCTCTAACCTCGACTCTCCCCCGAACACCGTGCTTCCTATTTCACTGAGAAAGCAGAAGCAAGCAGCAAAGAACTTCCCCAGTCCCCACAGGAAAAGAAACCTCTGTGCTCCTCTCTAAGGCCGGCCCCTCTACACAGGACCTCTTCTCTGGCCTAACTAAGGATGGCAGTCAGCAACTCTTCCTCTTTCTCCGGAATGTTCACTCTCCTGAGTCACCGCCAGCAGCCGCATACACACCCACATCTATATCTACATCCCAGCTGTACGGAAAAAAACCTTGACCCTGCATCTCCCCACCGTGATGGCTGTTTCGTTCTCTTCTATTTTACAGATCTTCAAAGAATGGTCCATATTTACTGTGCCCAAGGTCTCTCCTCCCATATTCTCTTGAATAAACCCAACCCAGGCTTTTATTCTCAGTCCCCCACTGAAGCTCTTCTTGTCAAAGAATCCGATGATTCCATGCGTCTAAATAAACAGTCAGTTCTCAGTCCTCCACATGGCACACAGTTGATGGCTTCCCACCTGGAACAACTGTTCTTTCTCAGTTTGACTTCTGAGATGCCACTTGTTGGTTCTCGTATCTCACTGCCTGCTCCTTTTTAGCTCTCCTGACCTCTGTAGTGGGAGAGTTCCAGACCCTCCTGCTGACCCCTTATCTCTTCTCTTGATGACCTCATCTAGTCTTAAAGCTGTAATTATCCCCTAAATGCTGCGCACGCCTGCACACAGACACACACACAGACACACACACACACACACACACACACACACACACAATGTCCATCAACAGCCTCACTTGGCTCTAACTGGCATCTCAAACAGTATGTGTGGACCGACTTCCTGACTCCCGCTCTCAAACCCACTGCTCCGCAGCCCCTTCCCCTCCGTAAGCGGCGATGCCAGCCTTCCAGTGGCTGAGGCTTCCTGACACTGCTTTCTCACACTCGCCTCCATGCTGTCACCAAACACGCTGTGTCTACTTAGAAACATCTCTCAAGGGGCTGCTGGGTGGCTCCGTTGTTGGGCGTCTCCCTTCATCTCAGGTCATGAGCCCAGCGTCCTGGGATCGAGCCCTACATCGGGCTCCCTGCTCGGCAGGAAGCCTGCTTCTCCCTCTCCCACTACCCCTGCTTGTGTCCCCTTTCACTCTTTGTCAAATAAATAAAATAAAATTTTAAAAAAAAATCTCTCCGAAGTGCTCTGTCCTTGCGTCTCCCCGCACCACCGTCCTGGTTCCCGCCGGGGTGTACGGGCGCTTCCCAAACCGGTGCCTCTGCCTCACCTCCGCCCGGCTTGGTGCGGCCGGTTCCCGGGGGGCTGCACAGATCTCGTAACATACATATCAGATCATATACTGCTCTGCCCAAGCCACTCCACGGTTCTCCGCGTGAGCCAGCATCGGGCGGAAGCCCTCACAGGCCCCCAAAGCCCCACGAGTGTGAACTCCCGGCCACTGCTCAGGCCGTCCCGCCCAGGCTTCTCCCTCGGCCGAGCTGCAGCAGCCGCCCTGGTCGTGTCGTGGCCCCTTGGCCTGTGAGCGACCCCAAGGACAGAGAGATGGGAGGGAACCCGGGAAGCTGTGGGGCCAGGAGAGGCCAGGACAGAGCCAGAGGCGGTGGGGAGGCCGAGCCGGGCGCTCTGCCCGGGGCTCCTGGGGAGGACCTTCAGTGGGTCCCCACGCTTGCAGAGCTGCCGTTAGCCACGGGCTCCGCCCCGCCCGCGGCCAGCGGGAACGCGAGAAGGGTGCTGCTCCTGGTGGGCCGAGGCCGGCACCGTGGGGGTGAAGGTCAGGTTTCACCGTCACAGGGCAGCCCACGCCGCTCCTGCAAGGCCCAAGTTCAGTGGTTTCTGAAACAACTGGGCACGGTGTGCTCTGTGCAGACTCTCCCCAACCCCCGTCCCCAGGAGTGCTGTAAATACACAGTAAAATCACTCCAGAACTCAGAGGGCCGGTCTTCACAGTCATGAAAGAGAGTCCGCTAGAATGGCTAGAAACGCAAACGGAAAGCACACTGAGATGAGGGGAAACTGCTGCTGTAAACCCATCACTCCTCGCCACTGCGGACTGGGTCCCAGCCTGAGCGAGACAGTAAATAGGGCTCGTTTAGGCCGAAGATTTAGGTTCATGGCAAACATCGCCGTGAGAACTTTAAAGCTTTAATTCAAAAGTTCAGATGGGGAAAGTCTCTTGAATCCTGGAAAAACCAACTGCCTCAGGAATAAGAACACAGAAGTGAAACGAAACGAAATCAAAGGTTAAGTGAGGTCTGACGTTTTTCCACCCCGCCAAGTTCGGATTCCGAGTTATATATTAACTTTCATGGAAGTTTCAAACGGTAACCGGCGCTGAGCTTACTTTCTTCCTGGGGGGAAGGAATCCTGCTAAGCTACACTTGCCTTCAAAGGGCAAGACATTGGACCAAGGACAACCCTTCTCCTGGGAGATTAATTCAAATGAAAAAAGCCTGAAAAATCATCTGATGAGGAATCAAAGAGTTTGCAAAATCAACTCACCAGGAGTCATTTCTACAGTAATCAACTATGAGACCCACCATTTTGATATTCTTCTATTTCAGAGGGAGAACCACAACAGTTGAGGAAAAAAACAAAACAACAAAACAGCATCACTGCGATCACAAAGAAAAAGCCAATTCAAGAATAGCTTGGCCAAGAGTCTGTATTTTGATGTGATCTCTTTCTTTTTTTTTTTTTTTAATTATTTATTTGACAGAGGGGGTGGAGAGAGAGCACCAGCAGGGGGAGTGGCAGGCAGAGGGCGAGGGAGATGCAGGCCCCCCACAGAGCAGAGGTCCAGGAATCGTGACCTGAGCCCAAGGCAGGTGCTTAACCCACCCAGGAACGCTGACAGGAACTATTGCAGTATTCTGAATGACTGAAGTAACGCAAGGTCAATAATGCCTCCTCATTAACACGCCAAATGGTCTTATGCCGAGTGAATTCAAATTCTCATACCATGAAATCATTTGAAATACACGGGAATAGCATTATTATGAATGAATACACACTTTCAAAGCCTAGACAGGGACCCTGAAACTTAACGATGGAAGCAGCTCCTTGTCGTTGTCACTACGGGTCCGTCTGTAGTGCCGCTTTGTAAAAACCTCGCCCTTTCAACACTCCCCGCTGTTTTTCCTTGAAACTGAAATAAGGCTTTTGTTTTGAAATTTTTTGGAAACACTTTGATGTTACCAGTTTATTCTCCTGCCTAAGAGTACAATCAAGCAGTTTATTTAAAAAGCTTTCTGGCCTATCTCTTGTTGGCTATTTGCACACAGTGTTAATCTGATCCGTAATATCTCCTAACACAAGCATAAATATGACCTTTTAAAATATACTGAAAGAGAAAAACAAAAGAACATGAAACACAATTCAGATGGGGGTTCTAAGTGGAAGAGGGTGGAGGGGACAGGATGAAAAAGGCACGCTGTTGGTAACGTTCGATTTCCTAGGGTAGGTAGTGAGGGCATGGAAGCGCGTTTTAATGTTAGCTCCGTTAGCTCCTCGGGCGCCTGGGTGGCACAGTTGTTGAGTGTCTGCCTTTGGCTCAGGTCACCATCCCAGGTGGGATCTGGCCTTGCGTCACGCTCTCCACTTCTCCCTCTCCCACTCCCCCTCCTTGTGTTCCCTCTCCTGCTGTCTCTGTCAAATAAATAAAATCTTAAAAACACACACACACACACACACACACACACACACACACCAAAAACATTAGCTTTGTAAACTGAAAACACACACGTACACTCCTCTGTATTTAATTTTTCATAATAAAAATTGTCTTTTTAAAGAAAAGAAAACAACAGTAAGCTAATAAGAGATTTACTTTTTAAATTCCAGAATGTGGGATCCCTGGGTGGCTCTGTTGAGCGTATGCCTTCAGCTCAGGTCATGATCCCAGATTCCTGGGATGAAGTCCCATGTTGGGCTCCCTGCTCAGTGGGGAGCCTGTGTCTCCGTCCGCCTGCTGCTCCCCCTGCTTGTGCTCTCTCTTCCTCCCTCTCTCTTGCAAATAAATAAAACCTTTTTTTTTTAAGATTTTTTTTTTTATTCATTTGAAAGACAGAGAGTGTACAAGCAGGGGTAGGGCAGAGAGAGAGGAGGAAGCAGACTCCGCACTGAGCAGAGACCCCGATGTGGGGCTCCATCCCAGGACCCTGAGATCACAACCTGAGCCAAAGACAGATGCCCAACCATCTGAGCCACCCAGACGCCCCATAAATAAATAAAATCTTTTTAAAAAAGAAAAAGCGTTTCACGTGTCAGGAACACACTCCTCTACACTCTGTCTGCAGTTATGCTCCAGGCCTCAATCTAAAAGTGACTTCCTGCCAGCGCTTGCCCACACTCCGCGCTCTGTGCTCCTGGCATCCGGCCCGGCCGGGCCCTGCGACGACCCTCACATATCTGCTGGAGTGACCAGCTGTCTGTAGCCAGGAGAGAAGCGACTGCGTCCACCTGGTTCATCATCATGTTCTTGTCCCCTCACAAATGCCTGTGTTAAGGTGTTCAATAAACGTTTGTTTGAAAAAGGAAGGAAGGATGGGTGGGCGCCTGGGTGGCTCAGTGGGTTAAAGCCTCTGCCTTCGGCTCAGGTCATGATCCCAGGGTCCTGGGATCGAGCCCCACATCGGGCTCTCTGCTCAGTGGGGAGCCTGCTTCCTCCTCTCTCTCTGACTGCCTCTCTGCCTACCTATAATCTCTGTCTGTCAAATAAATAAATAAAATCTTAAAAAAAAAATTAAAAGAAAAAGGAAGGACAGAGAGAGAGAAAAATTAAACATACCAACTAAACCAGCCACAGAAAGCATACTCGCTGCACAACAAATGCCCTGAGGGTAAGGTCCCAGTGTTCGCAGGGTTGCTCAGGGCCAGGTTAGGACGCTGAGGGCGATCTGGAGGAAGCTTACATAGGGTTCAAGAGTCTTCTTCCAATCTAGATGAGGGAATCCCAAAGGAGACTCATCTTTTGAAATGTTCAATAAGAAAGGGGTATGTACTACTTTAAGACCCCAAATAGACAAAGCAACCTTGAAAAAGAAAAACAAAACTGAAGGCATCACAATTCCGGACTTCAAGTTACACGACAGAGCTGTAGTGATCAAACCAGCATGGTGGCGACACAGAAACACACGGATCAATGGAACAGAGCAGAGAGCTCAGAACATACCCCACAATCACGTGGCCAATTAACGCACAACAGGGGAGGAAGAATATGCGATGGGAAAAAGTCTCTTCAACAAATAGTGTTGGGAAAACTGGGTCAGCTGCATGCAAAAGAATGAAATGAGACCACTTTCTCACACCACACACAAAAATAAACTCAAAATGGGTTAAGGACCTAAATGTAAGACCTGAAACCCTAAAAAATCCTAGAAGGAGCACAGGCAGTAATTTCTCTGACATCAGCTGTAACAACATCTTTCCAGATATGTCTCCTAAGGCAATGGGAACAAAAGTAACAATAAACTATTGAAACTACATCAAAATAAAAACCTTTTGCACAGCAAAGGAAACAAGCAACAAAACTAAAAGACAACCTACTGAGTGTCATTTGCAAATGACATGTCTGATAAAGGGTTAGTGTCCAAAATATATAAAGAACTGTGACAAGAACACCACAAAGAAACCCCACAAACAATCCGATTAAAAATGGACAGAAGAGGGGCACCTGGGTGGCTCAGTGGTTTAAAGCCTTATCTGCCTTCGGCTCAGGTCATGGTCCCAGGGTCCTGGGATCGAGCCCTGCATTGGGCTCTCTGCTCAGCGGGGAACCTGCTTCCCCCTCTCTCTCTGCCTGTTGCTCTGCCTACTTGTGATCTCTGTCAAATTAAAAACAAAAAACAAAAACAAAAAAACCAAAACGGATAGGACATCTCTTCAAAGAAGATCTCCAGATGGCCAACAGACACATGAAAAAGATGCCCCACATCACTCATCATCAGGGAACTGCAAATCAAAACTACCAATGAGATATCACCTCACACTTGTCAGAATGGTTAAAATAAAAAAAAAAAAGGGAAGAAAGAAACAAGTGTTGGTGAGGATGTGGAGAAAGGGGAACCCTCGTGCACTGCTGGTGGGAAGGTAAACTGGTGCGACCCTGTGGGAAACAGTATGGAGGCTCCTCAAAAAAGTTGAACACTGAACTATCATATATTCCAGTAACTCCATTACTGGGTATTTACCTCAAAAAAATTCAGAGGGATACATGCTCCCCTGTGTTTACTGTAGCATTACTTACAATAGCCACATTATGGAAGCAACCTAAGTGTCCATCAGTAGATGAATGGATAAAGAAGATGTAGTATGTATAATACAATGGAGTATTACTTGGCCATAAAAAAGAATGAAATCTTGCCCTTTATAAAACATGACTAGATCTAGAGAGTATTATGCTAAGTAAAATAAGCCAGTGAGAGAAAGACTATGACTTCACTCACATGTGGAATTTAAGACCAAAACAAACTAATGAGGGGGAAAAGAGAGACAAACCAAGAAACAGACTGTTAATTACAGAGAACAAACTGATGGCCACCAGAGGGCAGGAGGGTGAGGGGACAGGTGAAGGGGTTAGGAGGACACTCACCATGGTGAGTGCTGAGTAGTGTGCAGAACTGCTGAGTCACTGTATTATAACCCTGAAACTAACTAATACTAGATGTTAAGCATACTGGAATTAAAAAAAAAAAAAAAAAAAAAAACCTTTTCTTGGAGAAAATAATAATAAAAGAAGGTCTGTGCACTTTCACTAACACACAGGATTACTGAACTCCTCTCAGAGCCACTCCTTCCACTCACAAGCAATGTCCAGCTGGTCACATCTCTATCTTTAGCCTTTTTTGCACCAACAAAGGTCTTTCTGTTTCTCAAATGGGAGGCATTCAAAAGGTCCTGAATCAGGCCAGTCATTAACTAATCATATGACTCCTTAAAGCCCTAGTATTTCTTCTCTGCCCTCTATGTATGGACTGTTCATCCTTCTTTCCTGCTACCGCTTGCTTGTCTTTTTGACTCATTCTTTCAAACCACACGGGGACTCAGCCTCTGCCCCATAAGGACTGACCATCTCCTGGAGAAGAGTGAACAAGTATCTGCAGGCTGTGGCCGGGACATGGCGCTGGCCCCCCAGGTTGTGCCCAGTCCCAGTGCAGACTTGGCATAGCGCAGGGCCTCCATCAAAGGCCAAAACGGAGCATCCGGGTGGCTCAGTCAGTGAAGCCACTGCCTTTGACTCAGGTCATGATCTTCGAGTACCTGGATCGAGTCCTGCGTCGGGCTCCCTGCTCAGTGGGAAGCCCTCTCCCTGCTTCTCCCTCACCTTCTCCCTCTGCCTGCCGCTCCCCTACTTGTGGTCTCTGTCAAATAAATAAATAAATCTTTTTAAAAATTTTTTTAAATTAATTTTTAAAAGGCCAAAATGTCCAGTCAAGCAATCAACACAAATGCCGCGACCCTAACCTGAACTGCGTCCTCCACATCAGGTGTCCCAGCTTTCTCAGTTCTTAGCCAATGGATAAAAGTGAAAAACCAGATCATGTCACTTCTGATAGATTCTAGTGGACTAAAGTGCTCCGTGTAAAGGACACGCAGAAGCCTCTGGGGGGCCCATCTTATGGTGAAAAAATAACACTCTCACGTAGTTTGTATCTCTTATGTGCTGAAACGGCTTATATCATTTCATGCAAACAAGAGACCACTGTACTTAAATCTATCTTTCTGAGCGCTCAAATCTTCTCAGAAGGTCTACATTATGTTAGAAGATACCTGAACCACGATTTAATCCAAATCAGAAAAAAAAAAAAAACCCACAAAATACTAGAGCCAACAACAGAACATGTGACTGGAGAAAAATATGCCTGTGGTCAATGACGAGAAGGGCATTCCTCGCCTCCAAAATAAGGCAAAAAGGATGCAACAAGAAAACACCACTTACTGAGTGCTTCTTATGGGCAAAGCATTACTGAACTAGGGGACATTTAGTATTTTTCAACAACCCTGTTGGGTGTTATCTACTGGACAGAAGCTCAGAGAGAGGCCAAGGAACCTGCCCAAATCACTTCTCTGGCCAATGCGGAGCCAAAAGTTGACTCTCGGATATTCTGACCCCAAAGCACCACTCTCTTCAATATGCTGATTATCAAGTTCTAACTGAATCTTTTATTCAAATAAAATGTGGGCTCTTATGGGGAATCGGATGTATAAAGAAGACAGAGGGAGTTTTCACATACAAGTCAGAATAATAAATAAGGCCCAGAACTACAAGACAGCGCAGTGGTCCTGGGCCTTGGCCGCACACTGGAATCACCTAGAGAGCCTTAAGAGGTACTGATGCATCCGAAACCACTACAACGCTCTCATGGCAATGACGGATACAAGGCACTATGCACTAGTCCAAGCCCACAGAAAGTACAACATCAGAGTGAACCCTAATGGGAATCATGACTACAGGGGGTTATGATTTATCAATGCAGGTTCATCGACTGTAACAAATGCATCACACTGGTGGAGAGGTTGATAACGAGGGAGGCCACGCACGTCTGGGACGATATGCGTATATGGCATATGGATATATAAACTTTCTCTCAATTTTGCTATGAAAAAGTCTATTAAAGGCAAATGCTGGTGTCCGCGTCCCACCCCTAGCCCCAGGAACTGTGATTTAATTGGTAAGGGGTGTGGCCTGGGCGCCAGAGTTTTTAAAAAGCCCTCAGGTGATTCTCAACTGGTAACCACTGAGTATCAGGCTCCACTTTTGTCCTGCAGTAGGTAAGACTGTGCCGGAAGCATACAAGCCAAACCGTGCCTGGCGTCTGGCTGAGTGTAGGTATAGGTATGTTCCGCTGTAAAGCTCTGTTAGTGCATACACACGGACGGGAACTTCTTAAAAAAGACTAGGGCGGTGCACTACTATATTCTTAATCACACACAAGTTTAAATGTATACACAGAAATTACAAAAAATCTGCTTTACTCGGAAGAATGCGTTAGCTGCTGGAATTAAGGTGGCAGTGGTCTCAGAGTCCCCAAATTATTCCTATGACTTCATATCCTAGTATATTGTCCTTTTATTATTATTTTAATCGTTAAAAATGAACTTTAGGAAAGGGGCGGCTGGGTGGCTCAGTGGGTTAAGCCTCTGCCTTCGGCTCAGGTCATGGTCTCAGGGTCCTAGGATCAGGACCCGCATCGGGCTTCCTGCTCAGAGGGGAGCCTGCTTCTCCCTCTCTCTTTCCCTCTGCTTGTGTTCCC
Organism: Enhydra lutris kenyoni; assembly: GCF_002288905.1. Lineage (NCBI taxonomy): Eukaryota > Metazoa > Chordata > Mammalia > Carnivora > Mustelidae > Enhydra > Enhydra lutris. The sequence goes on along the minus strand of NW_019154108.1, from coordinate 162,748 downwards.
TCACCCGCTATGTCTCTATCAAATAAATAAATAAAATCTTAAAAAGCAAACATACAACAACTTTAGGGGAAAAACAGAAATGTCCGTCCAGCGTTGAGAAGCAGAGGAGTCAGAACGCCCCAGGAGCCGAGAGCCCGGAAAGTGCTGTCCTGCTGGGTTCTGAAGCGGACTGCAGAGCTGTAAGACCAGAGTCTGTCCAGTGCAGTGGAAAGCTAGACAAACAGACTGGCCACATTTTAAACACACAGGGGAAGTGAATCAAATAGAGAAGGAAATACTAAATCCTTTTCTAGAGCTATGGGCACTCTCACAGCTGTGTCTGCTCCCTGGTCATCCTTTGGGCAGAGTCTTCATTAAAATGCAAATTCACCCACGCCAACTGAACACCCAGTTTCACAGCTGCCCCATTACTGCGCCAGGCCCACAGTCCTCCGCACGGCACCGGACTTTGCAGTCACACCGCCCTTTCCTGCTTTCCACAGTGAGGGCTTGTCTCCAGGGAGCGGGTACGGGCTTGCTCTCACTTCCCTCAACAGGCTGTGCAGATGGCCCAGCTTCAGGGCACACGGCACACAGACACACAGAGCTGGGACCGAGGCCGTCTAAAATCACACAGAATCTCAAAGAATCCACCCAAACGTGACTTTGGTAAAATCTCCCCTGATCTGACTACCTCTTCTCTGCTGCCCCGCTACTCAGTATTTCTTGTACATCTCTCTGACTGCTGACTATTATGGAGGCCACACCTTTCAAGCGAGAGGCAAAACCTTTTTGGTCCTCGTACAGCAATTACCTCGAGCACAGCCCCCAGACTCAAGACTCCCTGGGGGTGCAGTCCCATCTTATCTGTCCTTCGCGGGCCCAACACACAGGGTACTTCCTCATGGCCACAAAGCTCTCAAAGAACATTTCAGGAAGAAACAAACTGATAACCGCTGAATTTCTAGGATTCCTATAATGCAAACTTACTGTTACTCAAACACGTAAGCATTTTTTTTTTCCCTAAATAAACTGAAGAAACCAACTTGCTTAAATGGATAAGCTAGATACTTAACGTCAGTCAACACGATTGATCAGCACCACCTGGCACTGCCAGAAAGCGTTCAGAGTACAAGTGCTCACCCTTGGACAGAAAATAAAATGTGAGAGAAAATGGAAAACGTCTGCCCCTTCCCCCACCATCCTGCTAAGATGCTGGCTTTGTTAGAATAAAATAACAACAAAGATAATAAAAATGTAAAAGATAAAAAAAAAGACTAGTATTGATTAAGCAACTCATCTCTTGAATAGCAAACGAGGGCTAGCTAGTTCTGTGGGTGATGCAGTCTCGTCAGACGCTCTACATGAACCCACACATGTAGGAATGTGTACAACAGACCCTGAGCGCCAGCAGCTCGGGGGGTCCGGGCACAAGGCAGGACCCAGGAACACGGTCCTCCAAACAGGGATCACACGCTCCCAAGCCTGTACTCCCCTTCCTGCCTGTTTCACCGTTATCTTCCCTAAGAAGCTCCCACGAAAGCATCTCCTTAGAGTAGCAAAGAGAGCACCCGCAGTGACTGAAAGCGGAGTCTGAAGAACGGACCGGTCAGGGAGCGTCTCACAGACGACGCACTTGGGGTCCAGCCGGCAGGCGGAGAAGAACCAACACAGGGGGACAGGAGGGCATTTTGCGGAGAGAAAGGGGATGGTGTTCACGAACGACCTGTGTAGGTTAACTCGGCCGGAGCAGAAGAAAGCCTTCCAACGGGAAAGGCCTGCGGAGAAGCTGGAACTTGGCCCTGCGGGAGGTGGGCACAGGCGCCCGTATTTAAGAAGGTGACATGGTGAGAGCGGACTTGGTGGAGATGGGGCAGAAACAGAACAAGGGAAGGAAGAGGCATTCAAAAGATTTTCTCCCTTCAAAGGATTTTTGCTCATTTCATTCTGCCCCCAACACCGGACAAAACAGAAAAATGTCCAGGTGTGACTCATTTCTAAATCTTTCAAAAGCAAAAAAGCTACTAACAGATCACATCATTTTTACATTTATAAGCCTCCAAATTGAATTTAGGTTATGTGAGGGATATTTTTAAAGATTTTATTTATTCATTTAACAGAGAGGGAGAGTACAAGCAGGGAGAGCAGCAGGCTCCCTGCCGAGCCGGAGCGGATGTGGGATGTGATCCCAGGGTCCTGGGATCATCACTTGAGCTGAAGGCAGCTGCTCAACCAACTGAGCTACTGAGGCGTTGTGAGGGATCTTTTTAAAAAACTAAGTAGCGTAGATATCTAATTTCTTTGAAAGAATTCAGAATTCTGCATGATTACATCTGTCCTATGGCTGCCACAAGCTCCTTGAAGTTGTTTAAAGATTTTATTTGAGAGACAGTGAGAGACAGAGAACACGAGATGGGCATTGGGGAGAGAGGGGGGCAGAGGGAGAGGGAGAACCAGACTCCCCGCAAAGCAGGTGCAGGACCCTGGGATCATGACCTGAGCCTAAAGCGGATGTTAAACCCACTGAGCCAGCCAGGCACCCCGAGAGCTGGATTTCTTCATGGAGTAATGAAAGTGTTCTAAAATTAGGTAGTAATGATGGCCAAACTACTCTTGTGAATATACTAAAAACCACTGAACTTTACACTTTAAAGGGGCGAATTCTATAGTAGGTGAATTACGTAAAACCACGGTTTTAAAAAAGAGCACGCTAGCGAACAACACGTTTGGGACGCGAACAACTTACAGGTTTGCTCCCGTCTTAGTAGAATGTCTCTGGAAAGAGACACCGGGAGCTATCATCAGCCTCCTCAGCAAGGACTCTGGAGACAGAGGGAGGCTGTTCACCACGGACGCTCTTTTTTAACCCAACTATGCCAATACAGCAGTATGCAATTCTTTTTATTAGAAGTCAAATGAAATTAGAAAATGTTTGTAATAGACTAGTTCCTGGGGCACCCGGGTGGCTCAGGTGTGGGGCGTCTGCCTTCAACTCAGGTCATGATCCCAGGGTCCTGGGATCGAGCCCCGCATCGGGCTCCCTGCTCAGCGGGAGCCTGCTTCTCCCTCTCCCACTCCCCCTGCTTGTGTTCCCTCTCTCGCTGTGTCTCTCTCTGCCAAATAAATAAATAAAATCTTAAAAAAAAAAAAAGAAAAGAAAACACAGACCAGTTCCTTCCCCTAGCATAGCAACGCAAAGTTCTGTGTGAAACAACACCCTCGGGGGCTGTAGATGGTAATGAGCGGTACAATTTGCTGGAAGAACAGAAAATTCAGCAGCTCTCCACACAGTTCCATTCGGTTCCATTAATTTTCCTCCCTGGTCTTCTCTTTGTATCTCGGTGGCTCTCTGACGCACAAATTTTCTGTGCCTCTTTTATTTGGAGACCCAAAGTGAACAAATTATCTCCTGTAATAGATCAAATTCCCAAACTTGGAAAAAACACAAATCAAGGGACACCTGGGTAGCTCAGTTGGTTAAGTGTCTGCCTTCAGCTCAGGTCATCATCCGAGGGTTTCGATGGGGAGAGGGGCTGGTTCTCTGCCTGCCTGCCGCTCCCCTGCTTGTGCACTCTCTCTCTCTGTCTCACTGACAAATAAATAAATAAATAAAATCTTAAAAAAAAAAACACCCCAACACCCGCAAACCAAAAACCTATTTTTGACCTGCTCCGTTTCCGACCTGGGCCGGTTCACCCCTCCTTAGGCAACCTGGTGGTCCCCCGCTCCCGGGAGGTCACCAGATTGATGCCGAACTTAGCGCGGACACCCGATCGGCATAGCGCACTACAGCCCAGAACTGCTGGGCTCAAGCGATCCTCCTGCCTCAGCCTCCTGAGTAGCTGGGACTACAGGCACATGCCACTGCACCCGGCCAAAAACCTATTTTTAAAAAATTCTGTGATAGACTCTTCCTCTACCAGATGTTATATTTTAGAGGAAAATTAAGAATAATAAATGGCTCTTAACTTAGGAATAATTTTCAGAATAAATGACCCTTAGAAGAAAGCCAAACACAGCTTAGAAACACCACTTCCTATATGCTTCCCCCAAAATTTCCATCCAAGTGGACTAACACTGCCCCACAAAAGCCATTCTCTACTTTTCACCAGCGATCATAGCACTAGTCCAGTAACAGGCTTCCGGAACAGGCCACTGAACCCCAGCTCCACTCTCACCTGGGGCAGAAGGAAATAGCCCTGCTGGGTGACGTTCTCCGTTCCAGTTAATTCCACAGCATCCAGCTGGCCCCTTCCTCTGGGAGAGCTCTGCGCGGCTCATCTTACCGGACATCCTTTGTTATCTACTCTCTTCTGTACTGTGGCAATGCTCCCCACCCCTCACTGAAGTGAACAGGGGCCCACTGCTTTATGAGGCCGGGGGAGGCATTAATACAAGCTCAGCTCCCCAGCCTACCACGCCACGCCATGCCACGTCCTTCCAAGGCTGGCTCCAGGTCATGGCTCTGCCAGTATCCGTCTCCCCATCTCGCCCCAGCGCCCACATCCCACACCGAACTCCTAACCCTGTCCCCAACACAACACAGCCTGCAACGACATCATGCTTTGTGCACGCTACTCTCTCTGTCTAGAATGCCATCTCCGCCAACCCACTCGCTCAGCGTGGGCCAACGCCTACTTTTCCGTCAAGGCAGCATCAAGACGATCACATCTGTAAAGTCTCCCCTAACGTGGTTCAGATTGTGGATATTGGTCCTGAAGTTTAAATGAAGTTATGCTGAGAAGACATGAAGTTACAAAAATTAGCATATTTCATCAATTCTAAGATGCCATTGATGGTAAGACAGATTATTTTATGTGCCACTGGCAAGTAAAAATGCTGATTCTAACTCACCAACAGTTGTAAGGCATATCCCGATGTCAGAGAGTGAAATATGAAAAACTGTCTTAAAATTAAAGATAATGCAGTAAACCACAAGTCTTGAAGGTAAAGATGCTGTTTTCTATTGACCTGTTAACATATCTCTTGATAATTGTTTCCCACTCTCTCCCAGGCCTTCGGCATCTAAAAGTCTGAATTTTATTCACCTTTCATCCCACTTCCCAACAGTTAGACCAGAACCTAAAACCCAAGATATGCACAGTAAAATAAGAGTCCTACTTATTAAATTTAAAAATGAAAAAATTAAGCATCTGCTTAATAGAATACAAAAAGATATCATAAAACTTAAAAATCATTAATGCCATAAAAATAAGACTTTAAAAAAAAGCTTCTTTGCCTATAATGATCAAGGCAATACCAATTATTTCAGCATCAGGGTTATTAACCCAAACATATAAGGCATGTTAAATATTTCCAATGTTTTTAAAAGACACACAGGACATGGCCTTTTGTCCACGGTTCCAAATACATTCTTTTTCATTTTTTTTTTTAAAGATTTTATTTATTTATTTGACAGACAGAGATCACAAGCAGGGAGAGAGGCAGGCAGAAAGAGAGGGGGGAAGCAGGCTTCCCACTGAGCAGAGAGCCCGATGCTGGGCTCGATCCCAGCACCCTGAGATCATGATCTGTGCCCAAGGCAGAGGCTTAACCCACTGAGCCACCCAGGCCGTCCCCAAATACATTCTCGACATCAGAGTTTGCAGAATCTTCCATTTGCAATAATAGATTAATGTGATACGGTATTTACTTTAGTCCCTGGACAACATTTCTGCCCTATAATGTATATAATGATAACCACTTAAAATTATATTTGTAAGGGCGCCTGGGTGGCTCAGTGGGTTAAGCCTCTGCCTTTGGCTCAGGTCATGATCCCAGGGGTCCTGGGATCAAGCCCCGCATCGGGCTCCATGCTCAGCGGGGAGCCTGCTTCCCCCTCTCTCTCTGCCTGCCTCTCTGCCTCATTGTTACCTCTATCAAATAAATAAATAAAATCTTTTAAAACATATATATATACATACAGATATACATACACATTTGTAATAGAGTCTGATGTTTGCCAACAGCTTCCAAGCTGTCCCACATCCTTGCCCCTAGGCCAGCTGATAAAGTCTAGGCAACTCCTCCTGTGGGTCAGGCAGGAAGTTCCAACCAAACCCTGGCCCGAAGCTCACATGGGAGCCCACGCCCCAGCCCCACCATTTTATCACAGTGAAAGTAAAGCCAGTCCCCTTTCCCTGTTCTTTTAAGCCACTTTTGAACGAACCTGGGAAGCTCGCCCTGCTCTTCCTGGAGAGCCTCATGACCGCTGAGCAGTCCTTTCCATACCCTCTTGCGGCATACAACTGTGACATCTTTGTTAGCACATCTGAACCAGACACTGTGGGGATGGGAGTGCCCACATCTGTACTTCTTCTGATTTCACTCCCAATTAAAAGGAAACAAATTCAATGAAAGCAACGGATAACGACGTTCACTTGCTGTTGTAAGGGGTCCATGAAGGGGACTCCTGTGAGGGACCGTCTGTGAACTTGCTTCCGAGGGACGCGGCCGGCACACCTCCAGTGTACGTGCACGTTCCTACCGAACTCCTACCGAACTCCGGGGCTTCACTGCGTCCCACTATCTAACAGATCATATTTGTTTACAGATCACAAGTTGGGTCCCTTGTAAGGTACTTTGTAACGAGACCTCACAACTGTTGCTGAAAAGCTACCAGTGTGCTTCCGCGCTGCTGTGGAAGCCAGAGGGCTGCGGGAAATCACAAAACCTGGGGCAAAGACCCCTTTGGGTCTCAGCTGCTTTTTTTTTTTTTTTAATTTTTAAAAGATGTTATTTATTTATCTGAGAGAGAGAGAGATAAAGACAGCCTATGAGCAGGGGTGAGGGTCAGAGGGAGGGAAGGAGAAGCAGGCTCCCCACTGAGCAGGGAGCCCCACACGGGACTCAATCCCAGGACCCTGGGATCACGACCCGAGCTGAAGGCAGACACTTAACTGACTGAGCCACCCAGGCGCCCCTCAGCTTCTTCTACGATAAACATGTTCTAATCATAGTGTCTACCTCACAGGGATGTCACAAGCGTGAAATGAGTTAATGTCCCACTAAAGGGCTGTAAAGGGCTGAGAGGAATGCCTGGCCTACGGTCAGCTCCCCACGTGCCTCCAACAAATAAATAAGCCGCTGCAGTACCACTGAGGGACATGTGTGCAATGTGGTGCTTCCGGGCTCTAAAAGGTACCCATCAAACAGACGATCGCTCCTTCCTTCCTGAAAAACTGCTGCATTAGTAAGGGGCCCAGAAATGTTGGTCCCATTTATTTCACGCACCTCTGCTCTCTCCAAGCGGACTCTAAGCACCTTGAATGCAGGGGCGCATGGGTGGCTCAGTGGGTTAAGCAGGTCTGCCTTTGGCTCAGATCCTGATCCAGGGTCCCAATACCGAGTCCCACGTTGGGCTCCCAGCTCAGCGGAGAGCCTGCTTCTCCCTCTGCCCCCTGCTCATGCTCTCTCTCAAATAAAATCTTAAGAAAAAAATAAGCACCTTGAGGGCAGACATCGGTCACTCCCACCATCTTCACTGTATGTGCCACAGATGAAGCGTCAGCCCCCTCAGCTGCAGACGGCAACGCCAGTGGGCCAGCTAGCTTCTGGATGGTAACGGTGCTAGAAGGAGAGGCTAGGAAGGCCGCCCAGCCCACCTCAGTGAGATCGATCTATTTTTCTCAAAACAGAAGGCACTCTAATCTGTAAGTAAAGACTGCTCAGCAATTGTTCATGCAGAGTCCAGAGACAGAGGCCAAGTTAACCAGGATCAGAACACTGGAAAGTAAAACAATACAGCTTGACTACAGGAAACAAGAGGTATCGTTACGTTTATCTACTTATACTCTGCCTACTTGTATGAAGGAGCTGATGCTGGTTACTATAAATATAGATCAATATCGGTACTAAGTAAGATATGGAAATCGGAGAAAATGTAAGTTAAAATAAAGGATCAATGTCGGGGGTAGAAGAACAGAACACAGATGGGCAGGAGATGTGGTCCGTACGCTGGCTGAAACAAAGCTTCTCCTGCCCAGTGTTCGAGGAGAATTTTCTCAGGTACATTCTGCAGGTGGGGTCTGCTGAGTAATGCAAAGGGCACGTCCCCAGGAACAACCTAGAGTAGTAAATCGTGAATTTTATAAAGCAAGCCCTCCAGACACCCTTAAAAAAAGTAAGTAAAAAAGCCAGCAACATGACACCATGGCAAATTCAAAGAAAGCTGTCGTGTAAGGGGTCCAAGCACAAAGTCAAACCAAGGATAAAACGGGGAACCGCTACAGAAGTAAATGGGCTGCCTATCACTTCAACAATCCTTTACAAGTATCAGTTCCCTGAACTAGGCTGCCGACAGAAGTTGTTTGGTGAAACGTTTCCGTTACGTTCTTTGCCAGCGTGGTCTGTGTTGATGATCAAAGGCAGACCACATTCGTAACAGATCAAAGAACAGAGCAGGCTGTAAACACTGGGGCGGCAAATCCAAGCTGTCTGTGGCCATCTCACCCACAGGTGGAGGTGAGCGACAGGCAGACCCTTGAAAGCAATGACGGCACTTTTCTTAGCAGCTCTGGGAATGCTCCGGAACAAAGTACGGATGACTGGTCATGCTGCCAACTCTAGCACACAGAGCACAGGCAATACATTCTTTGCCCAGAAATTTCCCATGGCGAACTTCGGCCACATCGTCTGAAGAGCCCAAGCCCGCAGTGGGAAAGGGCCTGCCACCTGGATCGGGACGGTGAGGGGCCACGCTGAGTTGTCCACCAAACTCTGAGTGGATGAGAAGAGATGGCAGGAGTTTCCCCAAAGCTGTAGGCCTCATGGAATGCAGTGAAGGGATTGAAGGAAAGGAAGGCAGGAGTTTTGCAAGGGAGTGAGCCTAACAACGGACCCCAGACTCCAGGCTGGAGAGGGAGAGAGGAGCAGCCAGGAAGTGGCCAACATAAATGAGAATGGAGAAGTATCAGACATGAGTTCTGGAGAGGACTGAAGTCAGACTCGAAGAAGGAGACTGTGCTAGAATAGGGTAAGATTTGGGAGTTGGTGCATTTTTCTGGGTAATGACAGGTTCAGAAAGACAAGAGGGTGGGGCGCCTGGGTGGCTCAGTGGGTTGGGCCTCTGCCTTTGGCTCAGGTCATGATCTCAGGGTCCTGGGATTGAGCCCCACATCGGGCTCTCTGCTCAGAGGGGAGCCTGCTTCCCCCCACCCCCCACCCCTGCCTACTTGTGATCTTTGTCTGTCAAATAAATAAATAAAATCTTCAAAAACAAAACAAAACAAAACAAAAACAAGAGGGCAGGAGAGACAGTCAGAATAGCAGATGTTTCTTGCTCTGAGCCCTAAGAAACAACTCAAGAGAGAGCACACACCTGGGGACGCCCTGCAGGTGACGGTGATCAACAGGGATATGACAGAGAACGACTCTACTGCGTTCCCCAGCTCTCCAGCCGTTCTGTGGGCTCCCAGAGGCGTTGTGGGGGCGCCAAGGCAGCGCCTATGTGAGGCAACACCTACTGCAAATTGCAGAGCTCAACTTTCACATTTTTAGAAAGTACATTCATTATACCTTAAAATGTTAGGAAGTTTTCATTTTTATTTTAAAAATTCAGAAAGCTTGTGTATTTCAAAACTCTGAACTAATAAACTTTAATAAAGTATAACAACACTTTGCTACTTGGTGACCAAAAATACATCCAACAGACATCTACTGGATTCCTCCTCTGTTCTAGGTACTTTTCTGGGCCTTGGTGTAGATTCACTCTAGTAGGAGGGCCAAGAAAGAGACAGAAGGAAAAAATAAAACACTTTCAGCTATAAACAGCAGGGAGAGTACCAACAAAGGCAAAGGAGGTCAGCAATAGCAGGGTTAGCGGTAATATGCCCGTTGCACTCTGGGCCACACTTGTGTTCATTTCCGTGCATCCTGACTCCTAAGTCCAGTGTTTTTTCCAGGTAACGTTAACATAGGAAATACCCTGAAATCTGATAAAAACTTAATTATTTAAAGAAAAACAAAGAGGTCAATGAATTTTGGAACGAGAAGTATCAACAACACTCAGTGTTCATCTGTACAGAATCCACTCTAAATGACAGGCTCTCGGGGCGCCTGGGTGGCTCAGTGGGTTAAAGCCTCTGCCTTTGGTTTAGGTCATGATCCCAGGGTCCTGAGATCGAGCCCCGCGTCGGGCTCTCTGCTCAGCGGGGATCCTGCTTCCCTTCCTCTCTCTCTGCCTGCCTCTCTGCCTCCTTGTGATCTCTTTCAAATAAATAAATAAAATCTTAAAAAAAAAAATGATTGGCTCTCTGTCTAGGGAAACTCTCAAGATCCAGGACGCTGTCCAGTCCGGTCAAGGTGTCTAGGTGGTCTCTCCGTGTCTACAGGGTGACGGTCAGCACAGTGTAGCACTCTCCAGTGAGGAGCGTGAAGCAGCCAATCCAAGGCACCCTCAGTTCTATTCCTACTAGTGTGGGAAACAAAGAAATTAAAATTCCTTGTCCCCTGCGGCCGGTTGACAAATACTGGAGAGAGGCGGAGTAGAACACTCCTCCAGGTAGTCCCAACTGTCTTACCCTTTGCTAAAGGGAAAAACCACCTTAGCTTGACAAGAGGATTCTGGGAGTCTTCTTCAGCCTGTGAAAGTCCTTCCGGACACTTCCCTTTGTGCTTACATCCCCAGCCCCACGAAGTTTAAAACCGGCCCTTCCTCACGGCCCCGGTGCTGCTCTTCCTGCGCAATGGTCCTGTCCCCAGGCTTCAAAACAACCATCCTTTTGCACCCAAGATGTCTCAAGCATTCTTTCTTGGCCCTGGACTCTGAACCCTACCACTTCAAACCACATCACTGCCCTGGAGAGAAAGCTGTCTCAGACTGCTTGGGCTTCATGACCACAGCCATTAGAGTCACTCGCTGAACATCCTTTGAGCTGATCCCATTTTCCCTGGGCAGTCTTGGGAGGGCAGTCTGCCTTGCACGGGGAGAAGAACGTCACCAACCGGACCCACTTGCCCATCCTAGCCCCCAGCATTCATCATGTTCACTGTGAGGTAGTAAGCCAACACCAAGCTCTGGCTGGGCATCATGCCCTGAGGGCTTGGTGAGTTTCCCCTAAGCCCTATCACTGTCAAATCCAGTGTCTGGACTCCTTGCATCTTCAAGTCCCAAGGCCTAGGCAGACCTGCCTTCTTATTTTCACGGCTTTCTGCTCTAAGGTTTATAGTTCCCACCTGGGTTTTGGTTTAACAGTTCACCAGGTATCTTCTAAACACTTACCACGTTCTAGGCACTGTGCTAAGTGTTGGAGACCTAGAGATTTCTAAGACACAGTTTCTGCATGTGGAGAGGCAATCCCATAAAAAGTTAATTTCAGGGGCGCCTGCGTGGCTCAGTCGGTTAAGGGTCTGCCTTTGCCTCAGGTCATGATCTCAGGGTCCCAGAATCGACCCCCCGTGGGATCGAACCCCCATGGCAGGCTCCCTGCTCAGCGGGAAGTCTGCTTCTCCCTCTGCCTCTGCCCCTTCCCCCAACCCCCTGTGCGCTTTCTCTCAAATAAATAAAATCTTTAAAAAAATAAACAAAAATAATTTTATGTAAAGTGACAGAGAGGAAGCTTAGACGCAGGCTACTTGGCTTTCGCTGGGGGTATCTGCTAGATATGAGCACTGCAGACAGGCCAAAGGGGTTAGGCAGGTACATAAATACGAAGGGTACCTGGGCAGGAGAGTGCATGTATCATACAGAAAACCAGGAAGACAAAACTAGCAACATGCAGAATCGTGCAAATAATCAACGAAGTGCAAGGAAGGGGACGGCAGGGGTTGGGGACAGGACATGAGTCAAGCTGAGGACCTGAGCTCATCCTAGAGGGAACAGGGATGGAGGGTTTTGGCACAGGAGTGGCACGATTACACCTGCCCGTGAATGATCCCTCTGGCAGCAGCTGGGAGGGAGACCTGAGGGGAACATGCAGCATCAGGTGACCAATGAGGAGGCTCCTACAGTAACCCGGACTTCAAATGACTGGAGCTTGTCCAAGCACAATGGAAAGGAAGGGGCAGATTCAGAAACAGAAGGGAAACACTGGCAAGACTGATTTAAATCCACAGCGTGTGAGGGAAAGGGAGGATTCTGAGATGATGCTCAAGTGCTCGTCTTGGGTGACTGAGGGAAAGGCAAAGGGGACAGCAGGAAACAGGGAGAACAATGGTGGGGGGTAGAGTGGAGGCTCAGCGTAGGAAACAACAGATACATGGAGTTGAGTTTCCAACAAACAAAGTTTGGGGTACGTCTGGACATTGTAATGGACACGGACAGTGGGGAAGAGTCTGCAGTTCAGAGTGATGGAGACCTATTTAGGAGTCACCGTTTACAAACCCTTACTGAATGCCTAGATCTAATGAATATGGGTTTGGTAAAAAGAACAAAAGTGGAGACGATCACTGACCAGGAGCACACGGTAAGACGACCAGAGGGCTGCGCGCAGAACCTAAGGGAAACCAATGGTGGGGCTTAGCAGACTGGGAGGAGCGATGGGAACCAGAAGTCACGTCACAAAGACAAAGCGAGTAAGATCGGAATTGTTAACAATGTCAAGGAAAGAAAGAAGTCCAGAAAGAGAAGGTCTGGAACGGGTCACTGGATTTGGCAATATCAGGTGGCCTTTATCGAAGTGTGGCCACAGTCAGACACCACCGACTTGAGAGGGGAAGAGGAAGTGTTAAAGTAGAGAAAAGAACAGAACTGCTTCCCGTCAGGGGAAGTCAGCAACTGGAGATATGGTTTCTTTTTGAATTCATTATTGGTGTGACGGTTAATGTCATGTATCATCTTGGCTTTCAACATTCATCAAAGTCATGAATATGATGATACTGGTTGGCTGTTCCTAATGTCACTACATAAGGTGGGGAAAGGGACATATGAGCTCAGGGATTCCAATGCCAAATTCAAGTGCTGAATAAATGGCCAGAAAACTTATCCGTCTATCCTAAAAGAGACCCTTATCTCCTTTAGCCACAGAGCTGAGACTGCTGAGCCTCGTCCTGAGCGCGGCTGAGTGACAAAGCAAACCGAATTCCCAACCGCAGGCGACATCTACTGTTAAAGGGAAGACGCTGATCAGGAAGGAACAGACCCTGAAAGCTGGGGACCTGAGGAAGGTGGAGATGCCGAACCCCTGAACACTGAGCAGTCTTCTCTGCCGGAAAAACAACGCCTCCACTCCTGTCCGAGGAGACTACCAGTGCTTTGCCCAAACCGAGGAAACTGGGACGCCCTCTCCTGAGGCAGTCTCCCTGAGGGACACTGCTAATTCTCCTCAGGACCTACTCCACCACTCGTCTGTGCTCCCAGGGTCCTGGGATCGGCCCTGCGCCGGGCTCCCTGCGCAGCGGGAAGTCTGCTTCTCCCTCTCTCTGACAAATAAGTAAGACCTTAAATAAATAGTCATAAAAACAGAAAGTCACATCCCCTCAATTCCCAGACTTGAGCCAGTTTATAACCCAGAACCCCTCAATAATGGGGGGACAGGTCCAAACCAACATAAATTAAGAAAAGAATTTGAATGAAGCCACTTCAGTGGCAAACCATTGACTTGATGTACCAAAAACATTTAAAGAACTAAAAATGTATTTTGTAGTTCTTAGTATTTACAAGAGTAGAAAAAAATGTCAGAGAGATGATACTACACAGGCCCACAACCTCTCATCGAATCCCCTTGGTGTCAGATGTGTTTCAGATGTAGAATTTTCCAGATTAAAACAAAAATCAATATAATGCATACACTTTCTATCATCTACCAGCCTCAGCAGGGTCCAAGGCAGCATCCCACAATCAAACACGTGAATACTTCTGTAGTGAAACACAGGATTAATCACACCAAGTGGGATCATGACTAAAAATAGTCTCTCCTTAGTACAGCTCAAATTTTACACCACAGGCGTTTGTTATCAAACGTAGGGGGAAAGTTTCAGCTTTCAGAGATGTGGGAATTTGAAATCACGGATCAGAGGCTGGCCCTATGACGTGAAATGAGGACGAGAAACGGGCCCTCGGCATGTTCTGTTGGGAGCTCCGTGTGCTCGGCCTGGTTAGTCAGTACCACCTCTGCTTACGGTCAGGACGCACTCTCATTTCGCTACGGTGTAAAACTTAGCAACCCTCACCAGTTCTCCCACTCTCACAGTCACCAGGGGGAAAAGAAACTGAACTCTGCAGAGCTGAGGGTGGCTAAGAGCCAGTGCCCACAGCGTACGAGCCCAAGGCTTGACCTCCGGCTCGCGGCGGGCAGCAAAGTGGCCGAGCTTTGGAGCCTCTGCCGGGGGGTCAGGGGGCCCGGCAAAGGTGCCGGCAAGGAAGGAGCCTCCGGTGCGAAGACCCAGAGCCCGTGTGGACATCCTGCGGGCGAGCCTGCCGGAAGTCTGCACGTAGACTGACCTGCACAGCCTCCAGGGGAGGACACAACCCAAGCAGAAAGGTAAGGCTCAGTGGCGTGGTCCCTAGGTCGTGCCTCCTGACGAGGGGGCAAGGGGCCTTTCCGAGCCTAGCGTGATGTCAGATGCACGGTTAAACGGAGTCATGCGGTGTCCCGGGCAGATCAGTGTAAGAGTGAAAAGAATCTAGAAAAACCACAGCATTACCAATCCCTGTGGGGCAGTCGGAGCACTGGGGGCTCAGAGTCTGCCGCTAGCAAGGATGCCTCCAACACGGCAGCTGTCTCCACAGCAGTCGGCAGGGATCCAGCCACCACAGTTCTTGCACAAACGTTACCATGAAGGGAAGGAGCCTGGACACCGCGGGGCAGAAGAAAGACTCTCTGTAAACATTTCAGATATGCCAAAAGCCTCCTAAAAAGTGGCTGGACCCTGAAGGAGAAATTCCGCAATACGGCAGAGAGGCTGCGTATAGATGCTTTGAGTCCCAGCTCTATCATATATTAGATATGTGACCTTGGACAAGTTACACAACCTACCAGATTCTTAGCTTCCTCATCTGTAAAATTCAGAAAAATAGTGATTATTGGGCGCCTGGGTGGCTGGCTTCGGCTTAGGTCATGACCCCAGGCTGCTGGGATCGAGGCCTGCTTCTGCCTCTCCCACTCCCCCTGCTTGTGTTTCCTCGCTCTCTGCATCTCTGTCAAATAAATAAAATCTTTAAAAAAGAAAAATAGTGATTGTCACACAGAATGGTCAATGAGATAAGGCATGTAAGTTGCTTAGTAGAGGCTTAGCACATAGGAAGCACTCAGCCAATGAGGGCAGAGCACAATAAATACATGAAACTGGTTTTATATCCGGATTTCTTTCTTTCCTTTTTTTTAAAGATTTTGTTTATTTGACAGATAGAGACAGAGGGAACACAAGCAGGGGGACTGGGAGAGGGAGAAGCAGGTTTCTTACTGAGCAGGGAGCCCGACGCAGGTTCTATCCCAGGACCCTGGGACCACAACCCGAGCCAAAGGCAGACGCTTAACGACTGAGCCACCCTGCCATCTCTATATCCCAATTTCTAAGGGCTAAGAAACAGGAACTATACCTGACAGAAGACACACACAGGATCCGTATCTGTATCTATACAGGCAGATATAGTATCAGTTAATTAACTCAAAATTTCTCCTTCCTTATATACTCACTCTCTCTCTGCCATTCTTGGCCATTTAGGAGATCTCAAATATTTGCGTCTTAACACATTTTTCTCTTAGGAAATGGAGTCCTTTACTGGTGTTTCTGAGCAACACCCTTTGAAGAAGAATATTTAGCAAATAGAACCTCGATGTGACTGGAGAGGGAGTAACTGTAAAATACCGTCTGGTACAGGGTCATATAAAGTTCTCCCTGAAGCTTAGTCTATGATATAGCACCTTCGCTTTTTTTAGGTGCTATCTGGAAAAGCACAAGATTATTTTAAAGTGACATAATTCAACACTGTGCTCCTTAATGTTTGACCATTTCTTAATTTTGATAAAAACATTTTTTTCGTGTTTTTAAATTGCACATAATGAATTCCCCAGATTCCAAAGTAGAGTATCAGGGATCCTAGCATAAACAATATCCAGTGCAAATGCATCTGAGTTCCTTCAGTTGGTTACAGTCTGATACTAACAAAGCTCGAGTCATGGATTCCAATCTATACGGCAATTATGCACAATAATAAGTAGCTCGGGCTCAACAAAGATACAGCGCATTTCTAAATTCAATGAGCGACCCTAACAACTGGTGCGGTACATCCCAGCTGTCGGACCAGCACGGCGGGGTCTTGAACAACACCGAATGGAACGGCACAGGTCCACTTAGACACGGGTTATTTTTTTTTTTTTTAAGATTTTATTTATTTATTTGACAGACAGATCACAAGTAGGCAGAGAGGCAGGCAGAGGTGGGGAGGGAATTCTCCCCACGGAGCAGAGAGCCCGACGTGGGGCTCGATCCGAGGACCACAAGATCATAACTTGAGCCGAAGGCAGAGGCTCAACCCACTGAGCCACCCAGGTGCCCCCAAAGTTCACAATTTCTAAAGAAGACTCTAAGCTTCAAAGATAGATGGATAAAAAAATTACTGAAGGAGAATTTATTAATGAAAGCATCCTACGTTTCTTGATAAAGACTTAATGGGACCAATGAAAAACTGTAAGTGAATAAAAAATTCAGCAGCCACATGTAGTCAAAAAGATATTGAATAAGTAGGTTCCAGGGCAAAGATACAAAGACAATTAAATTTCTCATTTTAGGCACTATGAATGGTCCCAAAGCCAACTGCTCTCTGTCCTCTTATGGCAGCTGAAATCCCAAGGACTGTGGTCTGGACTCTAGGGCATTTCTAGTATCAAGCACTTGGCAAAATGAGTGGGAAAAAAAGGAAAATCACTCAAGATACATGAAAGCTTCCTATTTCATCAGCCGTAGGGACCAAGACCTGGGGCCATATGATACTTGAGACCTCAGCAGACACTTCTGGTTTTTCTAATAATTAAATTCCCTTTCATGGAGCCGAAAGACCAAACTAATCTATAATACATCCTGTCAGAGCAAATCCTTTATTTTCTCATTTCAAATGATGCCAGTGGTCATAGAGAACAAGATTAAAATCTTTGCAAGGTTTAGGTACACGTGAGATGCATGTCTTACACAGAGAATTCAAATTCTCAGATAAAAGATACAACTTAAATAAAAACACCCTTGGGGCCCTGTAGAAGATTCTAATCATCCAGGAAAAATGTGACCATGGAATCACATAAATCAGCATCAGTGGGAAGAGAAAGGAATGTGAGAAATATTTACCAGGGAGGCCAGCATTTCTAGATGGAGGGCATGCAACAATATTTTTGAAAAAAGTCTTCCCCAATCAAAGCACATTTTAAAAACTCAGTAGGAAAGATCAGCCATTAATGAAATCCCACAGTGTCTCATTTGTAAATTTAAAAAATATCTATTTTGTAATACAAATAAGTGTTCTATAGTTTTTTTTTTTTTTAATTCTGCAAAGTTTTATAACAGGTGAATCATATTTTCCTTAACAGGTGACTCATTTTCTTTAAAGTGGTGACTGCCAGGAATTTAATCGGTCCTTTACTATTCATTTTCAGTATGTGCATCATGTAGGATCCAGTCTCCCTACTGCATCCCCAGAATTAAAACGACACAGGGCACCCAACAGGTGTTCATTTAGTGCCTGTGCTCTATAAAAACACAAATCTTCATGTCATGTACTTTTCACACAGATCTCTCTTTCACTTAAGATTCGTCTTTATTTCCTCTTTTGGCAGTCTCTGAGCCTAGTGACTATCCTAGAGTAAGGGTTAAAACAAGTGATAGAATTTTTTTTTAAGGGCTAAGCTATTTTTTAATTTTCTTCAAGATTTTATTTATTTATTAGAAAGACAGAGAACAAGCAGGGAGAGGGGCAGAAGGAGAGGGAGAAGTGGCTGGGGGCAGATCCCAGAAGGCAGATGCTTAAGGACTGAGCCGCCCAGACACCCCAGGAGTGTTTGTTTTAGTATCCCAACTAGTAAATAAGAACAAAGCTGAGGGAATTAGTATTGAAATTTGTGGCTTTCTGACTGAAGAGGTAGTGTCTCAAGTCTGAATTTTGTCAACAAGCATCAAATAAAAGTCCTATTGATGAAGCACTTGAGGGCTACAACAAACATGATAAAATAATTTAAATATATAATAACTACTAATTCTGAAACCAGTAGTTGAAGTAGTTGAAGAATGTTAATTCATTGCATACATTTCTTTCTTTTTTTTTTTTTTTAAAGATTCTATTTATTTATTTGACAGAGAGAGATCACAATTAGACAGAGAGGCAGGCGGGGGGTGGGGCGGGGGGAGCAGGCTCCCTGCTGAGCAGAGAGCCTGATGTGGGGCTCGATCCCATGACCCTGAGATCATGACCTGAGCCTAAAGCAGACGCTTAACGACTGAGCCACCCAGGGCCCCTCATTGCATACATTTCTGAAGAAATATGAAATGGTACTTAAAGAGTGAAAATATCCAGATAATACATAAATTCACACTTGGGAAAAAGATTCCTTTTTTCAAGACACATTTATTGGGTACCCACCATATGCCAGGCTAATTCCTGTTTACTTTAAACTACTAACAAACTGTTATGGAGACATACCTGTGCCTCATTGCCCTTTAACAAACACTAGCGTCCATCATATCCACTGTGTTAAGCACTAGGAATATTTCTTTAATAAGTTTTTTCAAAAGATTTTACCTATTTATTTGTCAGAGAGAAAAAGAGCACAAGTAGGGGAGCAGCAGGCAGGGGGAGAAGCAGACTCGTCTCCGAGCAAGGAGCCCGACGCAGGACTCAATCCCACCATCCTGGGATCATAACCCAAGCCGAAGGCAGACGCTTAACCGACTGAGCCACCGGTGTCCCAGCACTAGGAATATTTCCATAAATAAGACAAACACTGTCTCTGTCCTGGATTCTCAGAGAGGAAAAAAGAAAAACCAAGTACTTACAAATTCCAACAAAGAAGAAAAAAAGGACCAGGAAATGGCAACAGGGAACTCCTCTGGGCAGGTGGCTGGAAGGAGGCCTCTGGAAAAGCGACATCATGCCCTCGCGGATGAGGAGGAGACAGCTCCGGGCATTCCCGGGAAAGAGCAGGAAGAGGCGGCAAGAACCGCAGGTGCGAAGGGGCGGAGCCGGGAACGAACCTCGAAGAGCAGAAGACCGCGGTGCGGCGGACCTCGGAGCACCAGGGCATGGCACAAGCGGAAGGC
This sequence comes from Enhydra lutris kenyoni, assembly GCF_002288905.1. Taxonomy (NCBI): domain Eukaryota; kingdom Metazoa; phylum Chordata; class Mammalia; order Carnivora; family Mustelidae; genus Enhydra; species Enhydra lutris. The sequence goes on along the minus strand of NW_019154108.1, from coordinate 143,587 downwards.
AGAGAGGCAGGAACCAGATCCCGCAGAGCACTGCAGCCCCCGGGCAGAAGCTCGTGCGCCATTCGGAGTGTAAGGGGAAGCCATTAAGGCTTTTTAACAGGAAAGCAAGATGATCTGATTCCATTTTCATAAAAATCATTCTTGCAGGGGCGCAGGAGGGGGGGGGGCTCAGTCGTTAAGCCTCTGCCTTCGGCTCAGGTCATGATCCCAGGGTCCTGGGATCGAGAGCCTCATCGGGCTCCCTGCTCAGTGGGAAGCCTGCTTCTCCCACTCCCACTCCCCCTGCTTGTGTTCCCTCTTTCGCTGTGTTGTCTATCAAATAAATAAATAAAATCTTAAAAAAAAAATCCTCTTAAAAAAAAAATCATTCTTGCAGTTGGGTGATTTTGATTAAAATGCTCATAGAAAAACAGTGGGTGAAACTGAAACGCATTTTGCAGATGTGGGGCTTGATGAAGGACCGGGAGGAATCGCGGGGGCGGGGGGGGGGGGGGGGGGGGGGGGGGGGGGGGGGGGGGGGGGGGGGGGGGGGGGGGGGGGGGGGGGGGGCGACCCTAGGCTCCTGGGCCGAGCAGTTAGGTGAGTGGCGGTGCCGCTTACTGAGGAGGGTGGTGCGGATTTCTGAGATCCAGTCTTCAAACACTGTGCGCGCTCCCTTCTGCTTTTTAAGATTTTTATTTATTTATTTGAGAGAGAGAGGGAGGGAGAGCACAAGCAGGCAGAGAGGCAGGCAGAGAGAGAGGGGGAAGCAGGCTCCCCGCTGAGCAGAAAGCCGGATGGGATCATGACCTGAGCCGAAGGCAGAGTCTTAACCCACGGAGCCCCCCAGGCGCCCTGTGTGTTCACGCCTACAGATGGGCTGCCAAAGACACGACAATTGCCCAACCCAGTGAACCCTCCTATTTCATCGCTTCTGACATGGTTAACCACTCCCTCTTGCTTAAAACTTCATTCCCTCTTGGGGCATCTGGGTGGCTCCATGGGGTCAAGCCTCTTTGCTCAGCAGGGGGCCTGCTCCCCCCACCCCGCCTGCCTCTCTGCCTACTTGTGATCTCTCTCTCTCTGTCAAATAAATACATAAAATCTTAAGGAAAAAAACCAAACTTCATTCCCTCTTGATTTCTAAGACGCCTCATTCTTCCAGTTCATGTACTCATCAGACCTCCTTCTCGGTTCCACGTACCCCCGGCTCTGTCCCTGGCCCTCTCTATTTCCTTCAATACACTCTCGGTGGTGACCTCATCGAAACAATCCACAGATTTAACTACTAACTACACGATACCTTCCAAATCTGTATTTCCAACCCGAACTTTCTCACCCCCAGAACCACCCATCCCCCTGTCTTCCACCCACTTCTATTAGGGTGTCTCAGCAGCACCTGAAACCCACCAAACCCAAAGGTAACTTCGTCATCACTGTTCCCTCAAGCCCACATTCATCTGTGAGAAGCCCCACTTGCCAAAAATGGGCCCAGCTTCCCTAGCCCCGAACCTGAGGGTCACCTTTCGCTCAAGCAAATCAATGTGCAAGCCCGATCCAACGTACTTTCTGACAGGTCACCAGCGTGGCCCCTTTCACAGCCCACTGCTTTAATTCACATCTCCGGTCTCCTCCTCGGGATTAAAGCCTCTGGTTTCTTCAGCCTCTCACCGCTCCAACCCATTCTTCGCGGCTCCACAGAGAAAGAAATCCTTCATCCAGCCTCACATACGGCAAACTAGGTCCTTTGTGAGTTAGTGCCTCTGGCTGGCTCTCCGGCCTCAACTGCCCCTCATCTCTCTCGCACTGTAACTCCAACCTCCCACCACACTGACCGACCGACAGGTCCATTCAGGACTCTGTTTCCACTGTTTCCTTGCCCCATGCCTACTCAGCTACGCGTGTCTTCCTCTGGTGGCCCGAGTCCAGTCTGGGAGGATGGCCCTCCTTAGGGCTCTCGCACACGGCTCTCAAAGGGGATTTCTCATCTTACCAACCGGTGCTTCTCCCACTGATGTAAATTACGGGAGGGCAGGGACTGTCCTTCCTAGAGCACTTTTGGTGCTTAATTCCTACACGGTGCTTAGTAAATGTTTGCTGGATAACTGTATCTCCACCAAACTCTGGAAGGTTTTCTATAAAAGGGGACTGCTCTCTGTGCACACCGTCCACGGCCAGAAAAGGTGACTTGGCAAGAAAAAACTTGCCATTGTCTTCCAAAATTAAGCGAACACTAGCTACTGCTTCATGAGACACCCTCCTCTCTCCACCCTCTTCCCTTACTGCGGAGCTGGGCGCGGCCCAGCTGCGTGAAGCCGTTGTTCTGACGATCTTTCACAGGAACGTCCACGAACACCCAGTTTTTCAGTTCTGCCTGCGGTGCTCAAGCCTAACGAAGACCGCCTCACGGCCGCGCCCTCAATAGCAGCGCCCACCCGTCCGTCGGAGGCACAGCATTTCTCATCACCTCATTTTTAGTCTATTTCCTAACTTGTTTGCTTAAAACACAAGGATTGGGGGCGCCTGGGTGGCTCCCTGGGTCAAGCCTCTGCCTTCGGCTCAGGTCTTGATCTCGGGGTCCTGGGATCAAGCCCCGCATCGAGCTCTCTGCTCAGCGGGGAGCCTGCGCCCCCTCCCCCTCTGCCAACTTGTGCTCTTCTCTGTCAAATAAGTAAATAAAACTAAAAACCAAAAACAGGCCTCACCACCCTGGCCGCACTGTGAACCCGTCCTCAAAGGAGACGGAGCACAGACCTGCGACCTGCGGAGGTGAGGCCTCACCCTCCCGGATCACCCCCCCGGGATCGCCGCGTGGACGAGCCTGCCCGGGTTCAGAGACCACAGGAAGGGCCGCCCCGCCGGGAAAGCCCGAGCGCAGACACTGCGACGCACCCGGCGCTTCGTGAACGAGAGAAACGGGGACGGGGGCGCGTTGGGGCCTGCGGGCGAGCCCGACTCGACCGAACCGCACCTCCGAGGCGAGACCAAACGTTCCCTCAGGCCACACAACCGCCCACAAAGGCCCCGCGCAAGGAACCCCGCGACCTTCCGCCGGCACCCACAGGCGGCGACCGCGCCACCCCGGGCCGCCCGAGCCCGAACCCCCGGAGCGGAGCCGGGGCGACCCCGGGCCACACGCGGGCAGGGCGGGCGGGAGCAAGACCGGGAGTCAGGCCCTCGCCCCGCAGCCGCAGGCCCCGGGAGCCCCCCGCCACGCCCCTCCCCCCTCGGCGCCCCCTCGGCGCCCCGCCGCGCCCTTCCCCCCGCCCCGCCGTCCGCCGCGCCCCTCCCCCCGCCCCGCCGTCCCCCCCCACCCCGCCCCGGCCGCGGCACCACTCACACAGCCCAAGCGCCGCCGCCAACAGCGACCACAGCCAGCGCCGGCGGGCAGCATCTGCCCGCCCCGCCACGACTCCCGCGGGCGCTGCCATCGTCCCCCGCCGCCGCCGCGCCCCGGGCCGCCGTCCCCACTGCGCTCCGCTCGGCTCCAGACAGCGCCGGGTCCTCGTCGCCGTCCGCGCCCGCGCCCCCGGCCCCTGCGCGCCGCGCGCCCGCCCCAGGCCCCGCCCCCGCACTCCGCTCATTGGCCTGCGCCGCGCCCTGGGGAGGACGCCATTGGAAGACACCGACTGTCCATCACCCTTCGCCCCCTCCCCGGATCCCCCCTTTTCCCCGTCCCCCCCAGGCCCCTTCTCCGCGCGCAGGAGGCCGGGCTCGGGAGGCGCTCGGTTCCAGCCGCCGGGCCTCCGCCCGCTGGGTGTCCGCCTGGGGCCCGCCGACTCCTCGGCCTCTCGGAGCTCCCGCCCCGCAGACCTCTTGGCAGCCCCCCGGCCGCGGGTCGCGCTCCCGGCGGTCCGCGCTGCGGGTTTCTCCGGGCCCCGAGGAAAAGGGGGCCGTCCGCGCACAAAGGCGGAGGAAACGGGCGCGACGGCGGGACTCGGGCGGCCGCAGGGAGCTCTGCTCCCGCCTTGCCCTGGCAGGGCCCGCCCTTCGCTCCGCTGGGAAGTCGGCGTGCGGCGAGCGGAGAGACCGCGGGCCGGGACGGCGCCTCCATCTTGCCCAAGTCTCCCCAGGCCCCCCTCTCGGCTCTCGGAGCGCTGGGGGCCGGGCACGAGGTCCCCGCGTCGGAGCCGGGCACGGGACCGCCCCCCGTCGTTGCCGGGCACGAGGCCCCTTTCGGAGCTCGGCGCTCCTTCCTGGCTTTCCGTTTGCTTGTCCGTCTGCGGACAACGCGCCCCTCGTTTGTCCATGGAAACGGGGTGGGGAAGTTCCTGAGTCTGGGGGCCTTGGCTGACTCTGCTCACGTCGGTCTCTTGGCCCCAACAGTGTCTGCCGCTCCCCGTTGCCTAATAAATGCTGGGGATGCTCAGTACCCCCAAAAGGCGCCGCGGGGCAGCGACAGGAGCAGGGCAAGAGCACAGTGAGAGAAGAAAAGGAAGGATCCAGGCAAGGATGTGGACCATTAGGACAAGAGAGGGGAAAGAGTATGGTGAGAAAACCCAAATGTAACCTCATTTCAGGGTTTTGTCTATAAAGTCAGTTTTAGACAAAGGGATATTTTTGCTGTTTTAGCCTGCTAGCCTTGTAAGCCAACTCATAATAACTAGCAGTAGTGAGAGAAAACTAAAAAAGCATGACAACCATTTTGCCCTGTTCTTCTCTGTAAGATCCTTATGAAGTGTGTCTGAATGTCACAGGTTGGCTAGAGGACAAATGCGTTAAGTGAATAACTATTATGTGCTGTGGATGTAGAACACCTAGACTTTATTCCCAAAAAGCACACAGGCCTCCAGGGTAGACATACAGGCACTAAATCTGTTTAAATGCTTGAAGAGAAGGAGAAACCCAAGGCCAACAGGGACATTGGTGCTCAAGGACACATGTCCTGTTACAGGCTTCTTGGAGGGTGATGATGAGGGAGCAGAAGGACTGGCTGAAGACCAAGCGTGAGCTGTCACCTGCGGCCTCTTCCCTCCCCCCACTCCTGGGGGGGACACGTGTGACATTCTTCCAGGAATCTCCCAACTATCTTAATGCCTTGCTAGTGGGGGAAAACAACCTTAGCTTGACAATGGCAAGGTGGTACCCTGTAGGTCTACTTTAACATGTAAATATCCTTTGAAACCTCCCTTTTTCCTCACTCCCCCAACCCCATAGTCTATAATCAGCCACCCCTCACAGCCCAGCTCTTTCTGCCCACGGGTCCTGTCTTGGTGCTTTAATAAACCACCATTCTGCACCAAATCGTCTCAAGAATTCTTTCTTGGTCCTCAGCTCCCGGCTCCACCCTACCCAACCTCACCTATACTCCAGAACCACATCAGTGATAAACCCCAACACACACATCTTCCTCTTGTGGGACCCACTGGTGCATGAGACATGTGGAAAAGATGCAGAAAGGATGTAGCATTCGAAGTGGACTTTATTTTTTATTTTTAAAGATCTTATTAATGCTTTTATTTGACAGAGAGAGTGAGGGAACAGAAGCAGGGGGCCTTGTAGAGAGAGAAGCAGGCTGAGCAGGGAGCCTGATGCGGGGCTCAGGACCCCTGGATCCCAGGACCCTAGGATTATGACCTGAGACGAAAGCAGATGCTTCATGACTGAGCCACCCAGGTGCCCCTGAGGTGGACTTTAGAGGATGAGTAAAGGTTCACTGGGAAAGCAACAGCAAAAGCAAATTCAGAAATGGGAAAGCAGTACCAGGTCCAAGAAATTGTGGGTAAATCTTGTGTGGTTTGGAACTTCAGAGGAGGGAGTGAAAGAGAATGCTGGAAAAGTAGGCTGTGGTGGTCTTTTGAAGAGCTTTGGGTTGTTCATTCTGTGGGCAGTAGGGACAGGTAAAAAGGGAATGACACACTCAGCTCTGTGTTTTAAAAGGTTGACCACAGCACACAGGGTCAGAAGAAAGAGGTGAAGGGGCTGGAGAGGAGGACAAGGCATGGAGAAGCATTTCAGTTGAGTGAGAGAGCGACAGGATGGGGGTCAGCTGGATGGGAAGTCTAAACAAGAGAAGAGAATCCAGGGCACCTCCGTGTCTCAGGTCATGATCCCAGGTCCTGGGATGGAGCTCAGCAGGGAGTCTGCTTCTCCATCGCCATCTACCTCTCCCCACTGCTCCTGCTCATACACATGCTCTCTCTCTCTCAAATAAGTACATAAAATCTTTAAAAAGAGAGAGAGAGAGAGAGAGAGAGAGAGAAGAATCCAGGAAGACAGATATGACCTCTAGTTTCTAGCCTGAGTGAATAATGCTACCAGTCCACCAAAACCAAAAGCCAAGGAAGAGAACCTGGCCTTGGAAGACTGCTAATAAGCTGGGCCTTGGACATAGCTTAAAATGCTGACAACACCCCACGGGCCACCAGAAGGCACTTAGATGTCAGGGAAACCACAGAAGGGCTACATGGAACATGAGCCTCATGTGGCCACAAGGTGCTCGCAAGAAACGTCAGATCACCAGTCTCAAGTCATTAGAATGTCCTTGCCGGCAAGTATGTGATGTAAAGGAAAAACAGATTCCAAGGCATCGTTTTCTTGGAAGGGTCGGAGGGCTTGGTCTATCTGAGCACTAGTTGCTGTCAGGCCTCCGTAGGGATTCCCGGGTGACACCCAGATGTGTCCACTCCCAGACTGAGCACACCAGCTCCTCTTCCCTAGATTCAAGCCCCAGCCAGCTTCTCCCCCTTCTTCTCCAGTCCCACATAGCCTGTGTGCACCCCTGCGGGGAGGAAGACCGGTCCGGGGTCCAGAGAGAACAAACAAGAACACCCAGGCTCGGAGGTGTTTTGCAGGGGGCTGGACTTTCCATGGATATTTCCACAACTTCTACAGCCACCAGAGAGTGCATAGAATGAATTTCCCATTAACTCCCTTTTTAGAGCCTTCATGGGCTCCTTCTTGCCCTTAGCATGACGTCCAGACCCTTTGCTGGCACGCAGCTTCTGTGAGCCCTTGCCTGGGGCCCTTCACCCCATACTCCAGCCATGGAACCTCAACCTGCCTTCAGGTCCAGCGCCGGCTCCTGGGGCCTGCAGGGCTCTGTTCTGTGGATTCCTCAGGCCCTAGGCCTTCCTCTGCTCCCAGAAGCTCAGCGTTTATCTTCCCATCTTTCAGAACATCACCAGAGGGTGAATTCCTCTGAAAAGGTTTCCCGCCATTTCTAGTATCTCCCTACACTGCCCTGTGTAGACATGACCACAGCGCAGATACAGCTCTGTACTCGTTCAGATTTCCAGCGATTTGAAAACCTACGATGGGACTCAGGTGTCAAGGTCTTTGCGAACACCACTGAGAGTAATGTGTAGGTGGTGAGTTCTCGATAAAGGTTACTCTTATCCTATCAGCACCTGCTGGCTGTTACCTGCTTACTTGTCTGTCTCCTATATACAATGGTCCCCCTCAAGGGATATAAGGGACTTGCCATACAGTTTTCTGCTTTCCCAGGGCCCAAGACAGAGCCTGACGCATAGGAATGCTGGTCTCCTGTTACCCTCACACTTGCCCTCTGCTCTTAGCCACACTGTCCTCATGGCTGTTTCAGGAACAGTTCAGGTACAAGCATGTCTCCTGGTGTTTCCTTTGCTCTCATGTTATCTTCTCAAAGAGGCCTGTCCTCACCCCCCTGTTCAAATCGCAACCCCCCCCCCTGCAATTTATTTCTTGGTTGTATGTACGGTCTGTCTCGTCTCCCTAGAATGTGTGTTCCCCCCCGGGGAAGGAAATGTTTCTGTTTTGCTCATGAACACAATCAGCATGTTGCATACAGCAGACGCTCAAGACATTTTTGCTGGATGAAGAGATGAATGAGTGTTTTTTTTTTTTTTTAAGATTTTATTTATTTATTTGACAGAGAGAAATCACAAGTAGGCAGAGAGGCAGGCAGAGAGAGAGGAGGAAGCATACTGAGGAGGGTGGTGCGGATTTCTGAGATCCAGTCTTCAAACACTGTGCGCGCTCCCTTCTGCTTTTTAAGATTTTTATTTATTTATTTGAGAGAGAGAGGGAGGGAGAGCACAAGCAGGCAGAGAGGCAGGCAGAGAGAGAGGGGGAAGCAGGCTCCCCGCTGAGCAGAAAGCCGGATGGGATCATGACCTGAGCCGAAGGCAGAGTCTTAACCCACGGAGCCCCCCAGGCGCCCTGTGTGTTCACGCCTACAGATGGGCTGCCAAAGACACGACAATTGCCCAACCCAGTGAACCCTCCTATTTCATCGCTTCTGACATGGTTAACCACTCCCTCTTGCTTAAAACTTCATTCCCTCTTGGGGCATCTGGGTGGCTCCATGGGGTCAAGCCTCTTTGCTCAGCAGGGGGCCTGCTCCCCCCACCCCGCCTGCCTCTCTGCCTACTTGTGATCTCTCTCTCTCTGTCAAATAAATACATAAAATCTTAAGGAAAAAAACCAAACTTCATTCCCTCTTGATTTCTAAGACGCCTCATTCTTCCAGTTCATGTACTCATCAGACCTCCTTCTCGGTTCCACGTACCCCCGGCTCTGTCCCTGGCCCTCTCTATTTCCTTCAATACACTCTCGGTGGTGACCTCATCGAAACAATCCACAGATTTAACTACTAACTACACGATACCTTCCAAATCTGTATTTCCAACCCGAACTTTCTCACCCCCAGAACCACCCATCCCCCTGTCTTCCACCCACTTCTATTAGGGTGTCTCAGCAGCACCTGAAACCCACCAAACCCAAAGGTAACTTCGTCATCACTGTTCCCTCAAGCCCACATTCATCTGTGAGAAGCCCCACTTGCCAAAAATGGGCCCAGCTTCCCTAGCCCCGAACCTGAGGGTCACCTTTCGCTCAAGCAAATCAATGTGCAAGCCCGATCCAACGTACTTTCTGACAGGTCACCAGCGTGGCCCCTTTCACAGCCCACTGCTTTAATTCACATCTCCGGTCTCCTCCTCGGGATTAAAGCCTCTGGTTTCTTCAGCCTCTCACCGCTCCAACCCATTCTTCGCGGCTCCACAGAGAAAGAAATCCTTCATCCAGCCTCACATACGGCAAACTAGGTCCTTTGTGAGTTAGTGCCTCTGGCTGGCTCTCCGGCCTCAACTGCCCCTCATCTCTCTCGCACTGTAACTCCAACCTCCCACCACACTGACCGACCGACAGGTCCATTCAGGACTCTGTTTCCACTGTTTCCTTGCCCCATGCCTACTCAGCTACGCGTGTCTTCCTCTGGTGGCCCGAGTCCAGTCTGGGAGGATGGCCCTCCTTAGGGCTCTCGCACACGGCTCTCAAAGGGGATTTCTCATCTTACCAACCGGTGCTTCTCCCACTGATGTAAATTACGGGAGGGCAGGGACTGTCCTTCCTAGAGCACTTTTGGTGCTTAATTCCTACACGGTGCTTAGTAAATGTTTGCTGGATAACTGTATCTCCACCAAACTCTGGAAGGTTTTCTATAAAAGGGGACTGCTCTCTGTGCACACCGTCCACGGCCAGAAAAGGTGACTTGGCAAGAAAAAACTTGCCATTGTCTTCCAAAATTAAGCGAACACTAGCTACTGCTTCATGAGACACCCTCCTCTCTCCACCCTCTTCCCTTACTGCGGAGCTGGGCGCGGCCCAGCTGCGTGAAGCCGTTGTTCTGACGATCTTTCACAGGAACGTCCACGAACACCCAGTTTTTCAGTTCTGCCTGCGGTGCTCAAGCCTAACGAAGACCGCCTCACGGCCGCGCCCTCAATAGCAGCGCCCACCCGTCCGTCGGAGGCACAGCATTTCTCATCACCTCATTTTTAGTCTATTTCCTAACTTGTTTGCTTAAAACACAAGGATTGGGGGCGCCTGGGTGGCTCCCTGGGTCAAGCCTCTGCCTTCGGCTCAGGTCTTGATCTCGGGGTCCTGGGATCAAGCCCCGCATCGAGCTCTCTGCTCAGCGGGGAGCCTGCGCCCCCTCCCCCTCTGCCAACTTGTGCTCTTCTCTGTCAAATAAGTAAATAAAACTAAAAACCAAAAACAGGCCTCACCACCCTGGCCGCACTGTGAACCCGTCCTCAAAGGAGACGGAGCACAGACCTGCGACCTGCGGAGGTGAGGCCTCACCCTCCCGGATCACCCCCCCGGGATCGCCGCGTGGACGAGCCTGCCCGGGTTCAGAGACCACAGGAAGGGCCGCCCCGCCGGGAAAGCCCGAGCGCAGACACTGCGACGCACCCGGCGCTTCGTGAACGAGAGAAACGGGGACGGGGGCGCGTTGGGGCCTGCGGGCGAGCCCGACTCGACCGAACCGCACCTCCGAGGCGAGACCAAACGTTCCCTCAGGCCACACAACCGCCCACAAAGGCCCCGCGCAAGGAACCCCGCGACCTTCCGCCGGCACCCACAGGCGGCGACCGCGCCACCCCGGGCCGCCCGAGCCCGAACCCCCGGAGCGGAGCCGGGGCGACCCCGGGCCACACGCGGGCAGGGCGGGCGGGAGCAAGACCGGGAGTCAGGCCCTCGCCCCGCAGCCGCAGGCCCCGGGAGCCCCCCGCCACGCCCCTCCCCCCTCGGCGCCCCCTCGGCGCCCCGCCGCGCCCTTCCCCCCGCCCCGCCGTCCGCCGCGCCCCTCCCCCCGCCCCGCCGTCCCCCCCCACCCCGCCCCGGCCGCGGCACCACTCACACAGCCCAAGCGCCGCCGCCAACAGCGACCACAGCCAGCGCCGGCGGGCAGCATCTGCCCGCCCCGCCACGACTCCCGCGGGCGCTGCCATCGTCCCCCGCCGCCGCCGCGCCCCGGGCCGCCGTCCCCACTGCGCTCCGCTCGGCTCCAGACAGCGCCGGGTCCTCGTCGCCGTCCGCGCCCGCGCCCCCGGCCCCTGCGCGCCGCGCGCCCGCCCCAGGCCCCGCCCCCGCACTCCGCTCATTGGCCTGCGCCGCGCCCTGGGGAGGACGCCATTGGAAGACACCGACTGTCCATCACCCTTCGCCCCCTCCCCGGATCCCCCCTTTTCCCCGTCCCCCCCAGGCCCCTTCTCCGCGCGCAGGAGGCCGGGCTCGGGAGGCGCTCGGTTCCAGCCGCCGGGCCTCCGCCCGCTGGGTGTCCGCCTGGGGCCCGCCGACTCCTCGGCCTCTCGGAGCTCCCGCCCCGCAGACCTCTTGGCAGCCCCCCGGCCGCGGGTCGCGCTCCCGGCGGTCCGCGCTGCGGGTTTCTCCGGGCCCCGAGGAAAAGGGGGCCGTCCGCGCACAAAGGCGGAGGAAACGGGCGCGACGGCGGGACTCGGGCGGCCGCAGGGAGCTCTGCTCCCGCCTTGCCCTGGCAGGGCCCGCCCTTCGCTCCGCTGGGAAGTCGGCGTGCGGCGAGCGGAGAGACCGCGGGCCGGGACGGCGCCTCCATCTTGCCCAAGTCTCCCCAGGCCCCCCTCTCGGCTCTCGGAGCGCTGGGGGCCGGGCACGAGGTCCCCGCGTCGGAGCCGGGCACGGGACCGCCCCCCGTCGTTGCCGGGCACGAGGCCCCTTTCGGAGCTCGGCGCTCCTTCCTGGCTTTCCGTTTGCTTGTCCGTCTGCGGACAACGCGCCCCTCGTTTGTCCATGGAAACGGGGTGGGGAAGTTCCTGAGTCTGGGGGCCTTGGCTGACTCTGCTCACGTCGGTCTCTTGGCCCCAACAGTGTCTGCCGCTCCCCGTTGCCTAATAAATGCTGGGGATGCTCAGTACCCCCAAAAGGCGCCGCGGGGCAGCGACAGGAGCAGGGCAAGAGCACAGTGAGAGAAGAAAAGGAAGGATCCAGGCAAGGATGTGGACCATTAGGACAAGAGAGGGGAAAGAGTATGGTGAGAAAACCCAAATGTAACCTCATTTCAGGGTTTTGTCTATAAAGTCAGTTTTAGACAAAGGGATATTTTTGCTGTTTTAGCCTGCTAGCCTTGTAAGCCAACTCATAATAACTAGCAGTAGTGAGAGAAAACTAAAAAAGCATGACAACCATTTTGCCCTGTTCTTCTCTGTAAGATCCTTATGAAGTGTGTCTGAATGTCACAGGTTGGCTAGAGGACAAATGCGTTAAGTGAATAACTATTATGTGCTGTGGATGTAGAACACCTAGACTTTATTCCCAAAAAGCACACAGGCCTCCAGGGTAGACATACAGGCACTAAATCTGTTTAAATGCTTGAAGAGAAGGAGAAACCCAAGGCCAACAGGGACATTGGTGCTCAAGGACACATGTCCTGTTACAGGCTTCTTGGAGGGTGATGATGAGGGAGCAGAAGGACTGGCTGAAGACCAAGCGTGAGCTGTCACCTGCGGCCTCTTCCCTCCCCCCACTCCTGGGGGGGACACGTGTGACATTCTTCCAGGAATCTCCCAACTATCTTAATGCCTTGCTAGTGGGGGAAAACAACCTTAGCTTGACAATGGCAAGGTGGTACCCTGTAGGTCTACTTTAACATGTAAATATCCTTTGAAACCTCCCTTTTTCCTCACTCCCCCAACCCCATAGTCTATAATCAGCCACCCCTCACAGCCCAGCTCTTTCTGCCCACGGGTCCTGTCTTGGTGCTTTAATAAACCACCATTCTGCACCAAATCGTCTCAAGAATTCTTTCTTGGTCCTCAGCTCCCGGCTCCACCCTACCCAACCTCACCTATACTCCAGAACCACATCAGTGATAAACCCCAACACACACATCTTCCTCTTGTGGGACCCACTGGTGCATGAGACATGTGGAAAAGATGCAGAAAGGATGTAGCATTCGAAGTGGACTTTATTTTTTATTTTTAAAGATCTTATTAATGCTTTTATTTGACAGAGAGAGTGAGGGAACAGAAGCAGGGGGCCTTGTAGAGAGAGAAGCAGGCTGAGCAGGGAGCCTGATGCGGGGCTCAGGACCCCTGGATCCCAGGACCCTAGGATTATGACCTGAGACGAAAGCAGATGCTTCATGACTGAGCCACCCAGGTGCCCCTGAGGTGGACTTTAGAGGATGAGTAAAGGTTCACTGGGAAAGCAACAGCAAAAGCAAATTCAGAAATGGGAAAGCAGTACCAGGTCCAAGAAATTGTGGGTAAATCTTGTGTGGTTTGGAACTTCAGAGGAGGGAGTGAAAGAGAATGCTGGAAAAGTAGGCTGTGGTGGTCTTTTGAAGAGCTTTGGGTTGTTCATTCTGTGGGCAGTAGGGACAGGTAAAAAGGGAATGACACACTCAGCTCTGTGTTTTAAAAGGTTGACCACAGCACACAGGGTCAGAAGAAAGAGGTGAAGGGGCTGGAGAGGAGGACAAGGCATGGAGAAGCATTTCAGTTGAGTGAGAGAGCGACAGGATGGGGGTCAGCTGGATGGGAAGTCTAAACAAGAGAAGAGAATCCAGGGCACCTCCGTGTCTCAGGTCATGATCCCAGGTCCTGGGATGGAGCTCAGCAGGGAGTCTGCTTCTCCATCGCCATCTACCTCTCCCCACTGCTCCTGCTCATACACATGCTCTCTCTCTCTCAAATAAGTACATAAAATCTTTAAAAAGAGAGAGAGAGAGAGAGAGAGAGAGAGAAGAATCCAGGAAGACAGATATGACCTCTAGTTTCTAGCCTGAGTGAATAATGCTACCAGTCCACCAAAACCAAAAGCCAAGGAAGAGAACCTGGCCTTGGAAGACTGCTAATAAGCTGGGCCTTGGACATAGCTTAAAATGCTGACAACACCCCACGGGCCACCAGAAGGCACTTAGATGTCAGGGAAACCACAGAAGGGCTACATGGAACATGAGCCTCATGTGGCCACAAGGTGCTCGCAAGAAACGTCAGATCACCAGTCTCAAGTCATTAGAATGTCCTTGCCGGCAAGTATGTGATGTAAAGGAAAAACAGATTCCAAGGCATCGTTTTCTTGGAAGGGTCGGAGGGCTTGGTCTATCTGAGCACTAGTTGCTGTCAGGCCTCCGTAGGGATTCCCGGGTGACACCCAGATGTGTCCACTCCCAGACTGAGCACACCAGCTCCTCTTCCCTAGATTCAAGCCCCAGCCAGCTTCTCCCCCTTCTTCTCCAGTCCCACATAGCCTGTGTGCACCCCTGCGGGGAGGAAGACCGGTCCGGGGTCCAGAGAGAACAAACAAGAACACCCAGGCTCGGAGGTGTTTTGCAGGGGGCTGGACTTTCCATGGATATTTCCACAACTTCTACAGCCACCAGAGAGTGCATAGAATGAATTTCCCATTAACTCCCTTTTTAGAGCCTTCATGGGCTCCTTCTTGCCCTTAGCATGACGTCCAGACCCTTTGCTGGCACGCAGCTTCTGTGAGCCCTTGCCTGGGGCCCTTCACCCCATACTCCAGCCATGGAACCTCAACCTGCCTTCAGGTCCAGCGCCGGCTCCTGGGGCCTGCAGGGCTCTGTTCTGTGGATTCCTCAGGCCCTAGGCCTTCCTCTGCTCCCAGAAGCTCAGCGTTTATCTTCCCATCTTTCAGAACATCACCAGAGGGTGAATTCCTCTGAAAAGGTTTCCCGCCATTTCTAGTATCTCCCTACACTGCCCTGTGTAGACATGACCACAGCGCAGATACAGCTCTGTACTCGTTCAGATTTCCAGCGATTTGAAAACCTACGATGGGACTCAGGTGTCAAGGTCTTTGCGAACACCACTGAGAGTAATGTGTAGGTGGTGAGTTCTCGATAAAGGTTACTCTTATCCTATCAGCACCTGCTGGCTGTTACCTGCTTACTTGTCTGTCTCCTATATACAATGGTCCCCCTCAAGGGATATAAGGGACTTGCCATACAGTTTTCTGCTTTCCCAGGGCCCAAGACAGAGCCTGACGCATAGGAATGCTGGTCTCCTGTTACCCTCACACTTGCCCTCTGCTCTTAGCCACACTGTCCTCATGGCTGTTTCAGGAACAGTTCAGGTACAAGCATGTCTCCTGGTGTTTCCTTTGCTCTCATGTTATCTTCTCAAAGAGGCCTGTCCTCACCCCCCTGTTCAAATCGCAACCCCCCCCCCTGCAATTTATTTCTTGGTTGTATGTACGGTCTGTCTCGTCTCCCTAGAATGTGTGTTCCCCCCCGGGGAAGGAAATGTTTCTGTTTTGCTCATGAACACAATCAGCATGTTGCATACAGCAGACGCTCAAGACATTTTTGCTGGATGAAGAGATGAATGAGTGTTTTTTTTTTTTTTTAAGATTTTATTTATTTATTTGACAGAGAGAAATCACAAGTAGGCAGAGAGGCAGGCAGAGAGAGAGGAGGAAGCAGGCTCCCTGCTGAGCAGAAAGCCCGATGTGGGGCTTAGAACCCAGGACCTGGGATCATGACCTGAGCTGAAGGTAGCGGCTTAACCCACTGAGCCACCCAGGCGCCCCTGAATGAGTGTTTTTTAAATTAATCTAGAGAAGTTACAGAAAAAAACAGTCATGTAAGGTTGTAGTTTCTGACCCTGTAGAGAGTAAATGGGAAAGCAAACAAGCCCCAAACCCCTTGGATTCCAGTCATTATTGTTAGCCCAAGGTCCTCACTCGGCAAACTTCCTTCTCTTCACAGACCACTTTCTTCCTCCTGGAAAGTCCTCTTTGCCAGCTAATGCCGTTCAGACAATACAATCGGAATCAGCGAAGACTTCCGGTCAGGTCAGAAGGGTCCTTTTCAAGGACGGCTGCCTCTGAAAAGAAGGGACTCTTTGGGGAGAATTTCCCCCCACAGAATCAATAATAAGAGAGAATCATGTGCAGAGGCCTTCTGATAATAGTTATTGACACAGGCCCTTCACCCTCACAGACCTCCTCCTTCATGGAGCGCACAATAAACGGAGTAGTAAGAAGGGGTTTGCCTTGGGAATTTCTCAGGACTTTTTATCTTTCCTTAATAGGGATAAGATAAGGGGCGCTCAGAAGCGTCTACTGCTGGCAAATAGAGAAGGGCAGAATTTTCTAGACCTGGAATTAATGGGACAAAGTAGGAAGAGGGTGACAGGCACCCAAATTTCAAGCAGATGTTTGGGATTGTGGCGGGATCCTCCCCACTTCCGGTATTCTCGCAGGCATTCCTTCCTTCCTTGTCTTTACAGACCTGTTGCTACAGGAATTGGAACACTGTGATCTGTGGGTAGTGACTGCAGGAGGTTCCTGGAACACCAAGAATTTGACCGTTAATTAATAAATATCAGACAGAATAAAAAATGAATCCCAGGCCACCACGAGAAGGATTTGCCTGAAGCCATGTCGATTTCATTAACGTTTCTATGGACAGAATGGTTTCACGCAGGAGAAGGGTTGCATTTTTGCTAGCATATATTGAAGGTTTGAAAATTCGAATTCCCCAGAGGCTAGCGTTTCTGGGCACCAAACTGGAACAAAAATAATGGGGGTCCTCAGAGAGGTGTTGTCAGTCGAACTAGATGTCACAAGGCTTCTTCATTTGCTGTGACTGGGATGAAATGTTTCTCAAGACCCTTCGTCCCCTTGGACACTGCAAGGATCTCTGTACTACAAGGGAAGGCAGTACCCTGCGGGGGGTCACAGGCCGTCTTCCGCCGGACAGACGTGATTTTCACCGCGAGTCGCGCCGCCGGCATCTGGAGTTTTGTCGCCGCCAGTCCTCGGGCAGCACCGTGAGAGGCAAACGGGATGCTCTGAGGAGCCTGAAGAGTCCAGACAAACTACTTCCCAGTCCCCAGAGAGGAGTACGAGTGAGAAAGAAAATCCTGAAAAGAGTCGC
Source organism: Enhydra lutris kenyoni (assembly GCF_002288905.1). Classification (NCBI taxonomy): domain Eukaryota; kingdom Metazoa; phylum Chordata; class Mammalia; order Carnivora; family Mustelidae; genus Enhydra; species Enhydra lutris. Next base: position 126,963 of record NW_019154108.1, on the reverse strand, counting down.
GGCTACAGCAAATTCCGTGGGAGAGGAGAGCCCAGAGACCTGTTAGCGACTGCGAAGCTCGGGTCCGCCGAAACCTGCAGGGGTTGCGACAGTTTACGGTCCGAGTCGTACTTTCCGGAGTCCTCGTTCTCGTGAGAAAGACAAACTTCTCCGTGTCTAGGGCCCTTTCCCCGGTGCGTCGTGGAGAACAAGCGCGCGGGCCCCTAGCGCCGAGGAGCATCTCCCGGGCTGCTCTCCCCTCCTGCCGGGCCGAGGGAGGGCCCCGGACTCCGGCTCCGACGGCCTCGAGCCAGCCCAGCCCGCCGGGGAGAGCTGGAGCTCGGCCCTGCCCCCGGCGAGCGGCCACCCGCGGGGAGCAAGTTGCGGACCCGGGTCCGGTGCGCAGGGCAAACCGCCGGAGTCGCGGCCAGAGGAGCGGACGCTGACGCGAAGCAAAGTGAGCGAACAGGTCCGTCTCGGACCGCCCCGCCGCGGCTGCGGGCTGCCGGGTCCGGGTTGACTTGCTCACGGGCCGAGGACAGACACGTGGACGGCTGAGGATCCGCGAACTGACTGTCCTTCAGCGGGCGCGGTGCTCGCGCGAGCGTCAGCGCTACGGGTTCGAGAGAGAGAACGGGACGCGGGCCCTGCCGGACAGGCGCGGGACAGCGGACACCGTCGCACGGAGTCACGCGGACCGCAGTGCTAGTGCCGGCGTCGGGTCCCGCAGCGCACGGTCGGGGCACGCGGGCCGCACGCCGGTCCCGCACCACACGCCGATGTGGGTAAAAGGTCTCCGGGAAGGGCAGGGTTTGGGGCCGGTCCCCGAGGAAGGAGACGTCCCGGCTGAGGAGAACCGCTGGAGCGGGAACGCGGAGGCGCGAACTCAGGGCTGGCGGGCGGCGTTTGGACCCTGCGAGACCGTGTAGACGCGAAACCATCCGCGGGAAGCGCCGCGCGCGGGACTGGGTGAGGCCGAGTCGGGAACCTTCCTGGCGCAGGACCTTGTCGCAGACGCGTCGCAGCTCATGAGCCGCGAGGATCCCAGCGTCTCGGCTTCTGGACCGAGAGGCAAGTCCGTCACGGCGGTGGCGGGACCGCGGCCGCGCTCCGCGTCGGATTCCTGGCGGGAAAGCGAGGAGACGCGCGGAGCCGGAGCCGGAGCCGGAAGAACGCGAGCAGCACACACGAGCGGCCGCGTGGGGGCGCCCGACCGCGCGGCGCACCTTCCTCTAGCGCGGCCGGGGCTGGCCCGTCACGCCGGCTCGTTGGTCTAGGGGTATGATTCTCGCTTAGGGTGCGAGAGGTCCCGGGTTCAAATCCCGGACGAGCCCTCTTTTCCTCACTCCCGAAATAAAGACGTGTTGCTGCAAGACGCAAAACTGAGACTTTTGGACTCTTGCACACGGTACACCCAAGGGCTGCCGGGCCAGACGCAGGGGCGTGGGGAGGGCGCGGGCCCTGCGGAGTCTGAAGGCGCCGCTCCCACCCGGCCGGCACCCGAGACGCGCGCGGGGAGGACCCCGCTCGGGCCCGCGCCGCCCGCCGCTGTGGCTTCAGCACCTGCCCGCCCTCCCCGCGCCGCCGCTCGTCCGCGCCCGCCCCGTGTGGTGCTGAGAGGGGTCGCGCCCGGCGCCTCCTTTCCCCGCGCGCGTGCTCTGGGGGCCGCGGGTCCCGCTGTCCGCCGCAGGCACGAGATGCTGCGCGTCGGCCTCCCGCTCCGCAGCCCCGGGGCAGCAGTCGTCGTGTCTCTAAAGGGGCTGCGTGAGGACGAAAAAAAGCCGTTTAAAGTCGAGGGCGTCGCGGGAAAGAAAAGCCTGGGCTCGTCCGGGATTTGAACCCGGGACCTCTCGCACCCGAAGCGAGAATCATACCCCTAGACCAACGAGCCACTCTCGGCAAAGCGGCGCCCGGCGCCTCCCTTCAGCCGCCGCTGCCTCTCGCCGCGCTCCCCGCCCAGCCGGCGACCCGTCCTCTGCCCGGACCGCGCGCCCATCCAGCCGTGCGCCCCGGGGCCCCTCTCGCCGCTCAGCCTGTGGGGTGCGGCCGGTCGCCACCCTGCGCCGCGGCCCACGCTGCACCCGGGGGGGACGGCGGGCGAGGGGCCGCGGCTGCGAGGGCGGTGGCGGCTGCCCGCCTCCGCCTCCGCCCGCGCTTGCTGGGCGCCAGGGCCCTCGTCGAGCGGGCTCAGCTCCCGGTTCGCGCCCTCAGAGGGGAGACGCGGCTGGAGGAAGCCGAGGGCGCGGGGAAGAAACTCCGGAGGACAGTGAAGAGAGAACGTCAGCATTCGCGGTGGGGTCGTCCGCCCCTGCGAGGGCTTGCGGGTGCGGAGCTCAGAGGGGACGTCGGACGTGCTGCTCCGACGTGCTACCGGCCGGCCGCAGCAGAGGGCACGCGGGACGTCGGGGGGCGCGCTGGGAGCCGCGGGAGGGCAAGGCCGCGGAAGTGCGGCGAGCGGGACCGGGGCGACGGGGGTCCGGCCGCCCGCGGGAACCGGCAGGACCCTGCGTGCGCGCGCCCCCAGCAGCGGGCGGGAGGGGCCCAGCGGGGGTGGCGCGCCCCGGCTCCGCCTCCGCCTGCGGCCCCGCCTCCGCCTCGGCCCCGCCTCCGCCTGCGGCCCCGCCTCCGCCTCGGCCCCGCCTCCGCCT